>NC_090932.1:547647930-547965455 GCF_040938575.1 Ambystoma mexicanum
ATTAGCTGATCAGAGCTGTATCTTCGGAACAAGCTCAGATCCAGCTAGATTATGTTTGCCACTTCCTTCACAAACTGGGCTTCTCCCTCAATTTAAAGAAGTCACAGATGATACCATCACAGAGACTCCAGTCCATTGGAGCGGTCCTGGACACTTCCCTGGGAAAAGCCTCGCCACCAGAGGTGAGGGTTCAAGATATTCTGCAGATGGTCAACAAGTTTCAAAATGCCCAACATCTCCCAGCCTTCGACTTTTTGAGATTGCTAGGCCTCATGGCATCCTGCATCTTCCTTGTGCCAGAGGCTCGCCTGAGAATGAGATCTCTCCAGTGGGCACCAAGAACCCAGTGGTCACAATACTCGGGAAGAATGACAGATCTCCTCCGGATTCCGGACAAGGTAGCCCACGACCTTCAATGGTGGGCCTATCCAGAGAACATCTTGAAAGGAGAACTGTTTTGGCAACCATGGCCGGAGATAACAGTAGTCACAGATGCCTCACTCACGGGGTGGGGAGCCCATGCCAACGACTTGACCATCAGCGGTCGTTGGTCTTCATCGGAGTCCAGACTACACATCAACCTGTTAGAGCTGAGAGCGATCAGACTAGCGCTGAAAGCTTTCCTGCCATCAGTACAGGGGAGAAATGTCCTGATAATGACGGACAACACGGTGGCCATGCACTGCCTCAAGAAAAGAGGAGGCGTAGGGTCACTGCCACTGTGCAGAGAGGCAATGCAGCTCTGGTTTTGGGCAATTCAGGAAGGAATCTCTCTATCAGCAGTTCACCTAGCCGGAGAGAGGAACTTGACAGCGGACGCTCTGAGCAGGCAGAGCACAGTCTCCCACGAGTGGGAGCTAGCTCAGGAAGTCCTTCAAGAGATCTTCGGCCTTTGGGGAACCCCTCAGGTGGATCTGTTCACCACCAGTACCAACAGGAAGTGCGATCTGTTCTGTTCAAGGGAATTTCCCCCGAGAGGAGCTCTAGGGGACGTGTTCGTGGTGGACTGGGAGTTTCCACTCCTTTACGCATTTCCACCAGTCCCTGTTATTCCTCAAATGATCAGGAGGTTGAGAAGATTCCGGAAAACCATGATCCTAATTGCACCGGACTGGGCCAGGAGAACGTGGTACCCGGACCTTCTGGATATGCCCATCTGCCCTCCAATCCGTCTTCCACTCAGAGAATCTTCTCTCGCAGGGGGCGCTGTTGAGCAGCCGACAAAATGGCTGCCTAGCTTTCCAGCTCCTTGTGCTGCCGCTTCATATCTGCTTCCATCTGCGGTTTGATATCTTGCCCCATCTTCAAACCCGGCTCCTGCTTTCCAGACACTTGGAGCTACCTTTCTGTGAAATTCTTAACCGGACCTTCTGAGCCTGGGTTTGACCGACGGCGCTGCCCCCCGTATTGGGCCGACTGGGCCGCCGCGCTGCTGCCGAGAGGGGGATGAGGTGGAGCCGGTCGGGGCTCGCCGCTGCCTGCGGCCCTGCGGCTCACATGATCCTACTACCCGCCTCCCTCGCTCGGCCGCTGACCTACCGTCGCCTGGGGGCTGGGGCTGATCTGGAGCACGGGGGCCGCCTTCACTGCCCTGCTACGCATGGGTGGATCCCGCGTCGAACTTCACCACCTGGGATCTCCCGTGGCCGTCTGCCGCTCTCGTGGCGTCGCTGCCTGGCTCCCTCCCTCCCGTGGCCCTGTGTCTCCGCGGGACCCCGAAGACATCTCCCCCGCTGGGCCTGCAAACTCCACGGTGCACTGCTGTGCCGCCGGACGCATGTGACACCTCTACGGGCGACGAGTGGAATCGCTGGGGACCCTGTCATCTGGATTGATCGCAGGCTTGAGGTGAGGAGCCGGGGTGGCTGCCGCGTGCGGGCGTCCCTGTAATCCCCCCGCTCCACTTGCGGCCCTCGCGCCCTCACCTATGCTATACGCCCCTGGGGCCTCGCGACGCCGGCCCGTTCTCCTATGACCTATTGAGGCATCTCCCCTGACACTGCCTCCCCTGATAGTACGCTCCGGATGACTCTGAGAGTTACTGCAACACCATCTAGAAGAGGGTGGTTTCCTCCATTTGACCTTTACTCTGCATAGCCCCAGGTCATATATAGTGCCTAAGTACTCATACCACATAATGTCCAACAGATCCAGGAATACCAGCAAGACTGGGGCTATGGATACATTTGCAAAAGCCGAGATCTGAATCGAGCCATTCTTCATGCGATCAGACCGACACGCCGCTCCTTGCGGAGGGGCCTCAGGCGGACCTGACGGTCATGATGGAAACTATGGCCAGAAACTTCGCTGCATTTCATGAAAAGCTGGACGACATCAATGCAAATGTGGCATCTCTTAGGGCCAAGTTGGATCAACAGGGGACGCAAATCGCTGAGGCTGAAAATAGAATTGGTGCCAGCGAGGAGACTATAGCCACACTGCAGAGTACAGTGTCCACCCTTGTCACGGACATGAAGTCAGTGAAGGCTAAGTGTGATGACCTCGAATCCAGATCAAGGAGGAATAATATACGCATTATTGGGGTCCCGGAAAACGCGCTGAAAGGCCGACTCGAACTGGCTGTCGAGAACCTCTTGAAGGATCTATTGGGCAACCCGGATTTGTCCCCCTTCTTCACGATCGAAAGGGCTCCCAGGGCACTGGCCCCACGTCCCAGGCCTGGGGACTTTCCAAGACCCATTATTGCGAAAATCCTGAGTTTTAAAGATCGCGACCAGATCCTCCGCCTCGCACGTGAGAAGGGTGAGCTCAGAATGGACTCGCAGGTGATCCGAATTTTCCCTGACTTCTCGACTGGAGTCCAGCAGGAATGTCGCCAATTCCTTGGAGTTAAGAAACTACTCGGGGAGAGAAACATTCCTTATGCCATCCTATTCCCTGCACGTCTGAAGTTCACATTCAACAACACACTTTACTTCTTTACGGTGCCTTCGGAGGCGGTGAAATTCATAGGGGCACACATTCCCCCTCATCCACCCGCTGAGGATATGATGCAGAACGAATGAACTTCATCCGAGGCTTGTTCCCTCTGATCGTCCTATGGCCAGACGTCCTGATGTTTACACAAGTATCTGGTGGTTCTATTTACATTTCCTATGTAGCCCTGCCTGTACTCACAGCACCTAACCTCTCAGAGACGCACTGTCAAATTACCATAATATTGAACCACTCATCTTGACCATGTTGACTTCCTATTGTTGTTAAGTGTAACGTTCCTCTGTTTCACACTCAGGCCCGGCACGGCCACTGATAGACGCAGCGACATGCAGTTTTATACCGCAAACACTGTTTGTTTTCTCACGGAACCACTGGGCTCCAAGCGTGCTAGCGCACGGCAATAGCGCACCCCATTGCGATTGCACTGTTCTTTATACTTTTGTTATGGGTTAGCCCCTGTTGGGCTCCTGCACCAGCTGGATCAGGTTGGGGTCGATCCGGCGGTGCACAGGTAGGGTGGGTTGGCGTTTATACTACTAAATTTGGGTTAGTGGTGAGGGTGGTGGGTGGGAACGGGGTGTTATCTAAAAAAGGCATACGAGGTTGCATGGTGCGAGCATTAAAGGTCCATGAATGCATGTTCGACTTCAAACGTTGTGGCACACACCACTGTTGGGTCCGGGATGTCCACTAAAAATGTGTGCAGTATGACAGGATATTTACTACTGCAATGTCTACCGTCATAATGTCCTGGAATGTCCGTGGGCTAAGCAATCACACCAAGGCCCGTAAAATCATAGCTTATGCTAACAGACACAGCTGCAAGTTACTGCTCCTACAGGAGACGCACTCTAATGGCCCCATACCAAGAACTATGGCCTCTGCAATGGGACCGGCGAGATTCTTCACCTCCTATTCCACTCATCCAGGGGTGTTCTAACGATGATCCACAAATCCATTAAGTTTACACTGCACAAAAACTACACCGACCCCGAGGGACGTTATGTAATACTGCACTGCACTCTAGCTAACAAAGAATATCTATTTGTTAATACCTACTGCCCCAATGTGGATTCCCCTGAATTTTTTGACAATATCACCACCATACTGCTGGGATATGTGGGCTTACCGATCCGGTGGGGTGGGGATTTCAATCTTATCCTCGACACGGTCCTGGACAGAACTGGAACTGCTCCTCGTTCCTTGTCCGGTGCTGCACGCAGACTGCAAGCCCACATTATGACACTTGACATCTGTGACGCTTGGAGAAAGCTACACCCCCAACGGAGAGACTACACCTACTACTCATCAGTGCACGATAGCTCCTCTAGGATAGACCTATTTCTTGTATCAAAAGGAGTCATGGGTGGGGTGGTGGAAGCCCAGATTCTACCTCACACACTGTCTGATCATGCCCCGATTACACTCTCGGCAATGCTAGGGATACCTGTCCCGACGTTCACCACCTGGCGTTTCAAATCCGAGGCCCTTAGGGATGTTGTATTTAGGGCTGAAATACTTGCTGACATTCTGTCTTTCTTTGAACACAACACTCTTTCGGACACCTCGGCTGCAGTCAGGTGGGACGCCTTCAAAGTGTGTATTAGGGGTATGTCTATCTCCCGGGAGGCTGGGGTGTTGAAATCAATCAGAGCCGCATTGGGTCGATCTGAAACCAAATTGGAACTACAATGTGCCACTAGGGCGGACCCCGCCATACTTGCTCAGGTCTCCGATGAACTCCAGGCATACAACAAGCTCGCCGTCAGTGAAACACAATACTTTACCTGCCCGCAAGCAGCCAGGAAATATGGAGAGGGAGACAGGCCTGGGAGAACATTAGCAACGCTATTAAAATGGGAATCTGGCCAGACGCAGATCACCTCTATTAAAGATAAACATGGCAACGCACAATGGGCCGACCAACAAATCCTAGACACGTTCGCTGAGTTCTACAGGTCCCTCTACTCTCAACCCGCTGAACACACAGAACAACATATGCGTGAACTCCTCGACCAGATCCCCACCACAGAGATCTCCTCCGCTACTCGTGACGAATTGGACTCCCCAATCACACTAGATGAAATTGTAACAGCCATTTCTGACTTGCCCAAAGGCAAGGCCCTGGGACCTGACGGCCTAACCGCCGATTTCTACCAAGAGCACGTCGCCATAATCGCCCCCAGGCTGCTTGAGGTCTAGGACGAATCGCTCCGTGCCTGTATCCTCCCCCTCTCCATGCGCGAAGCAGCCATTACAGTGCTGCTCAAGCCTGGCAAACCTGACAATGAATGTGGGTCCTATAGACCCCTCTCCCTTATGAATCTCGACACAAAGATTTTTGCAAAAATTACAGCTAACCGATTCCTGCCCATTATGACATATTTAGTCCATGAAGACCAGGCCGGCTTTGTACCCGGAAGGTCTACCTTCCACAATATCAGGAGACTGTTTAACGTGATGTCCCGCATTGATCAAGATGTACAAGCTGTGGCGGTCACGCTTGATGCCCAGAAGGCCTTCGATATGGTCTCCTGGAAATACACATGGCTAGTACTGGAGACCATGGGCATAGGCCCAAACATGATTAGGTTCATCAAATTGCTGTACACTTCTCCTGTGGCGCGGGTTAGGACCAATACACTGACATCTGACCTTTTCACACTCTTCAGGGGCACCCGACAGGGATGCCCCTTCTCTCCTATTCTGTTTGCCCTAGCAATAGAACCGATGGCAGACTATGTCCGTGCTCATCACGCCCGCAAGGGAATAAGACTGAAAGACAGTCCCGAAATTATATCTCTATATGCGGATGATGTTTTACTATACATCAGAGACCCTGCAACACACCTTGACCCCATACTAAGGGACATCACCCGCATTGGCACCCACTCCGGTTTCACTATTAACTATTCCAAATCTGAGATCTTCCCGCTCACTAAGTCCACCCTACAACCCACCCATGAATACCCCCTCCGCTTGTCACCGAACTAGTGTTAGATATCTGGGTGTGCAAATATCGCTAGACAAATCCACCCTCATCGCCGATAACTATTCCGCGATATCACAAATAGCTGAGACTAAACTCCTACGGTGGCGTGCCCTCCCACTATCCATTGCTGGACGGCTCTCCCTCATTAAAATGATCCTACTCCCCAAACTTTTATACACGTTTAGCAACGTACCCGTATGGCCTGGGAGGCATTATTTTACTAGACTACACACACTATGTGCACAGTTCCTCTGGCACTCTGGCGCAGTACGCAAAAAGTGGACGGACATGGCACTCCCATATAGACAAGGGGGACTCACGGCGCCGGATCTGTCACTTTATTGGTCCGCGGCCCAGGCCCAACATGCCACTCACTGGTACCCTGGCACTCCGGTGCGTCCCCATATCAAACTGGAACGACTGGCAGCTGCTAGTGTCAACCTAATGTCCCTCATACTACACCGGCACTACACACCTGACTCTCCCATTGACCCAATCAGCACGACCCTTCAAGCCTGGGCTCGCTTGCTATTTCAGACACCTGAAGCCTCTCCGTACTACAAGTGGCTTCCTGTGTGGGCCTTTCCCGGCTTGGAACCCACTCATGATGCGGCACTGGCCCGACACTGGGGGATGCTGGGATACCAAGCACTGACGGACTTCTACCCCGAGGGCAGGTTCATCGACCCCCAAACTTGGAAACCGGGGCACACCGGGTCCGCCTTGGAGACCCTCCAATACTACAGACTGCGAGCTGCGTTTCGCACCAAATGGCCCACATTCCCCGATGAGCCCCCAGACAACTCAGCCATTGCATATATTGCCAATTCTGGAGGTGCCCATGGAGTAGTCTCATCACTTTACAAGATCCTACAGGTGGCTACCCCTACTCCCACTCTCAAGGCACGTGGTGAATGGGCTGGCGAACTAGATCTAGAAATATCAGATAGGGTTTGGGGGGATATGTGCCTACACACTCAGAAAGTCTCCCCCAATTTCCGTTTTCGTGCCATGCAGTACAAACTTCTAAATAGACTTTACTACACTCCACACAGGACTTCGAGGTTCACCCGTACTACGGCGCACCCCTGCCCCCGCTGCGGAGCGACGGCAGCTGACCATTTACACATGTTCTGGTCTTGTGACAAATTGCTGGGGTTCTGGGAAAGCATCCTAGAAATGCTCACGGCTATCACTGACACAGTGATTGACCCTGATCCTTTAGCCGTCCTCTTTGGAGCCTGGAAAACAGATGACACCAGACGTTTGGCTAAGTTTCTTAATATTGGGTGCATGATGGCCAAAAAATGCATACTTCAAAACTGGAAGAGTCCCCTCCCCCCGCCCACCAGAAATGGCTCCATATGCTTACTTGGTCACGGAACTGTGAGGAGGAATTTATATCCGTGCTCCCTGTCACTTCTCGACCCAAGAATATCTGGGTGGAATTCAATTCGTACCTTAACAGTCGTAGTGAAGACTAACCCAGCTCTGGCTCGTCCCCCACCCCTTCAGTGTCCACTACTACAACATAAACTCGTATTCATATGTATCTTGTATGATCATTGTCTGACATTACTGTGATTATGTACAACAGCTTATGCACTGCTCCACCTAATGTTTCTTACTTGTGCTTGTTGCCTTGATGTATGTACCATGTAACCTTTGCCGCCAAAAATCAAAGTTTAAAAAAAAAAAAAAAAGAGAATCTTCTCTCGCAGAAGGGAGGTCAGGTTCTCCATCCAGACATAAAAACCCTCAACTTTCACGCTTGGCTTCTGAAAGGTTGAGGTACAAGGATTGGGACCTCCCTGATGGCCAGAAGGCCAGCAACAAAGTCTTTATACCGCTGCCGTTGGAACAAATTTTGCAGCTGGTGTAGAGAGAACAATATCGACCCTTTTTCATGCGGTACACCAACAGTGTTATCGTTTCTACTCTACTTGGCAAACTCAGGCCTTCAAGTTGGCACTGTAAAAGGCTATCTCGCGGCGCTATCAATCTTCAAGCGCACTGCGGAGGAACCATCGTATTTCAAACTACCCTTTAGTAATACAATTTCTCAAGGGATTAACTAATGTCTATCCTCCAAGACCATTCAAGTTCCCTTATGGGACTTAAATTTAGTCTTAAATTTCCTAATGGGTACTCCCTTCGAACCACTCCACTCTTGTTCGCTGAGATTTCTCACTCTTAAAACTGTCCTATTAGTAGCACTAACATATGCTAGGAGGGTGAGCGAATTACAAGCTCTATCTTGTAAACCCCCCCCCCCATACTATTTTCCATAAGGACAAAGTTGTCCTACAGGTGAAGCCTAATTGCCTCCCAAAGGTGGTTTCTGAATTTCACATCACTCAGAAAATTACCTTACCTTCGTTCTACCCTCCTCCCCATCCGGGGAAAGGGGAAGAAAGGCTACGTAGGTGGACCCAAGGCGAGCTCTAAGCTTTTACATCAGCAGACTGGCTAGGATTAGGCAAGCAGACCAACTGTTTGTAGGCTGGCTACTCAGGTCACAAGTTGGGACTACCCGTAACAAAACAGACCATTTCCAGGTGGATTATTTTTGCCATTCTGGAATGTTACAAACTGGCAGGGAAAGAGCCCCCTCAGAATTTTAGGGCTCATTCAACCAGGGGTATCACAGCCTCTTCGGCCCTCCAAAGAGGGGTACCGGTCCGAGACATATGTGCGGCTGCCACATGGTCGTCCGCACATACATTCACAAGATTTTACAACCTGGATTCCTCCGCTAATCAAGAGACCAGATTTGGCAAAGCCGTATTACGTTCGGTCCATTCCTAAAAGAGATACATAACTTTGTTACTCCCACCTCCAATTACATGCCACTGCTATGGGAGTCTATATAAGATAAGGAATACGTCAGAGGACACAATCCCGTCGAAGAACTAGTTACTTCTTACCTGGTAACGTTCTTTCGATAGGATGTTCCTCCGACGTATTCCTTATCGCCCCTCCCATCCATCCCCGCAGTAATACTTCCCTTGTGGTTGCAGCTCATGCTCCTTCGAGGTCAATAGCCAATTCATGCAAGACTTATCTTATGCTACAAAACGGAACTGAGCAACGGACGCCGCGCTTGGCTATTTATGGGCATGGTGACGTCGGCGCCGATACGGTGGCTGTTGAGGGGCACCAACTCGGCGGACATCGATGCGCAGCGCCCTCTACAGAGAAAAAATTTCCGAGGCCAGTAAGCTGGAGACGAATTATCTAAGATAAGGAATACGTCGGACGAACATCCCATCGAAAGAACGTTACCAGGTAAGAAGTAACTTGTTCTTCTTTCTTTGTGAACATTATCCCACAGTATTTTGTTGCATAGCGGTAAGGATTGGCAATAGGTTTTTCTGGGTATAGGCTATTTCTATTTGACTAGATTCCAGTAGGACTGTATTATATTATTTGATGGCCGTAGCTTGCTCCCATCTTAGATTTAGGTTTAGATTAGGCGTTTATCTCGCCCATTTTTACAGTTAAATAAACACCCTTGTACCGTAATCAATTGTGTCTGTATTGCTTTGATAACATGCCTTCCTTACACCGTGTCCTGGCCACCTGGATGACAGATCCCTGGGGACTAGCGGGTGAGACACCTTCAGGTTTCTCACAATGCCCCCTTCAAGCCCATCTACGAAGCCATTCTTAAACATCTCACATACAAGACAACTTTTCTTCTGTCAGAAGGGTAAGTGAACTGCAAGCGCTATCAGTAAAGGACCCCTTTATTATCCACAAAGACAAGGTAGTACTACGCACTCACACACGGTTTTCACCAAAATGTATACCTGAAGTTCATGTAAACCAGTCCATAGCACTTCCTGCGTTTTTCCAAGAACCCACAAATGCAGCAGAAAAAAGCCTTCATACACTACATGTACGAAGAACTGTCATGAACTACCTACAAAAGACTAACACTATCAGAAAATCAGACGGTTTTTCTGTGTCCATAGCCACAGGAAGAGCAGGTGATCCTATTTCTAAATCAGCAGTTTCTTTCTTTTTCTTCTTTTAAACCTTTATTTAAAAGACAGTCGTATAACAACCGGTGCATCTATTTTTTTTTAATTTTCAAAAACCAAATCATAACATAACATACATGGAATTACTTGTGCTTCTCATGCCCGCGCCCCCTCCATTGTCCTCTGCCCCCCTTTGCCTTATAACCAAGCCTGGGTCTGTAGTGGTTTGTGGTTAATTGTATTGTTCATGGCGGGACTATGAGGTTCAGGTGATGCATCCTGGGAAGCCTCACTGTCTCTGTTGGACATTAGATAAGCTATGTAGGGGCCCCAGATGTCAGGTGGCCGGGCGTGTAAGGGTAACAGTTTGGTGAAGTTTGTTTCTGTGTCTTGGCAGTATGATATATCATTTAGCCATTGCTGTATGGTCGGCGCGGGACCCCTCCACCAGGACATCGCAATTCTTCTGCGCGCCAACAGTAACAGCAACCCTCCAAGTTTGCGTGTTGTGGGGGGAAAGTGTCTGGTGAGTCCCAAAAGAGTGATTCTGGGGTCGGGTTCTCTGGGTATGTCCACTATTGCGGCTGTCTTTTCCAGAACCGATTCCCAGAAGTGTTGTAACCTCGGGCAGGCCCAAGCGAGGTGGAGGAAGTCTGTCGCTGGGGCGCTACATCGGCTGCACTGTGGGGGGGTTGAGGGATGGTAGCGGTGAATTCTGGCTGGGGTGAGGTATGCTTGGTGTATGAATTTTAGGTGGATCAGTTTGTGCCTGGTGTTTAGGGATATTCTCTGGGTTTGTGCCAGAATGAATTCCCAATCTTTGTCCAGGAATGTGGTCTGGAGGGTTTTTTCCCACCTCACTTTAGGTGTTGTCGGGCTTGGAGCTGTCTGCTAGTAAGGATCTGTAAAGCATTGAGACTAGCTTGCCCTCACCTTGCGACTGGATAACCCCGTGGAGCAAATGCCATGTCTCGGGCTGTCGTGGAAACGAGGGTATTATAGTATGTAGGGCGCCTCTGAGGCGGAAATAGATCAACGAGTCTAGGGCAGTAGAGGCTCCGCGGGATCTGGCTTCTTCGGGTGTGATGAAGTGTCCTAGACAACCCAGTTTAGGAAGACTTTTTCTGTGGTTAGTGGGACTCTGGGAATGAATTTTACCGGGAGTAAAGGGGAGAACCTGGTCTGGATCCCACACTTCAACACTATTTTCTTCCATATTGCTATGGTAGAAAGGACCGTATTTAGGGTTTTATGTGGGGTGTGGGTCAGGCCGAGGATGGTTGCTCTGAGCAGGTTGGGGGAAGCCAAGGCACGTTCTAGTTGGACATGAGTGCGAATGAATTTCATGGCGTACCAGTGCCGAAGGAATTGGGATTGTGATGCCCAATAGTAGCGTTCTAAGTCGGGGAGAGCCATTCCACCTTTTTTAACAGGTTGTATTAGTGATTGGTAAGATATTCTGGCTGGCTTGCCTGTCCAAAGAAGTTCCAGGATTATGCTTTTTAGATGGTGAAGTTGTTTTTGGGGCACTAGCAGGGGGAGATTTCTGAACAGGTAGAGGAGTTTGGGGAGTATCACCATTTTTACTAATGACACTCGGCCCCATAGGGTGAGCGGAAGTGATTTACATCTGTCGACCTTTCCTTGTAACGCTTGGATTACACAAGCGGTGCATCTATGATATGATAGGTTATTTATAACAAGCTTAATACCCAGAGGTTTTTAAGCACGGACCCTGGGATCGAACCTGTGGTGCTCCTTGTCGTCTTGCTTCCAAGGCGAGCACGTTGCCCCCTAAGCTATGCTCCCGAGCCTCCTGACCTGCACATTTGGCATTAGAGTGTTCACACTTGGCACCATGACCAAATATCAAATTACACCCATGTTCAGCTCGACACAATACACATAGTATAAAACGAAATAGTCTCCTGGGCAGTTCATTCTGAGGAATTCTACCGTCCCCTGTCATCTCCGAGCTAGCGCATGCCGAATGTAGTCTGAATGTGTTCCAAATGTATTTGGGATGGCATGTAGATGTCACAGTAAGTACATACTCCTCCTCTTTTTCATTAGTGAGTACCCGGTCGCACGTTCATTCTACACTGTTGGGGCATTTTTTGATTTCCAATATTTAAGTATAAACTACTTTGCTATAGCGCAGGCAATGTTAAACATTAACGGCAGTAACAACAGAGACTTTACCCATGTCCCCCAGCAAATATTTGTTTGGCGTTCAAGATGGCGGTATGTCCTGTATGGTATTCAGTGTAGTCGCAATTTCAACCCAGAATGGTAGGATCGGGGCGCATTCCCAGTACATGTGGAACGAGTCGGCTTGCACTTTATCACATTTTCCACATTCGCCACTTATATCCGGCAGAATTGAACAAGTCTAGCTGGGGTATAGTGCAAATGGTTAAGAATCGTAAACTGTATCAGTTGGATACCCACATTGATTGAGGCTGTTTTTGTCAACCGGTAGCATCTGCTCCACTTTTCCTCCTCAAAAGTTATCCCTAAATCTCGCTCCCATACAGCTTGCGTTGTATTTTCTGATTCAAGGTGAGTCAGAAGCAGGCTGTATAGACTAGACACACTGTGCCTAGTTGGTACTGTCCGCAGTCACAATTGTTATTATGCACTCATGGGTCTCTGGCTCAATAGGGAAAGAGGGCCACTTCCTACTGAATGTGGTCTTCATTCGATAGTACTGCAGCACCCAGAGGGCCCACCCCCCATCTTCTGTGAGAAGTCCTCTAGGGGGACAAACTGACACTCCAGAAACATGTTCCCTGTTGGGGTAGTTAATATAGGTAAAAAGAAACAATAGCCTAACCTGTTGTATGCTAACTGGTGAACCCAATATGCACTCATGAGGGATAGAACAATCCCAGAACTAAATGCTGCACTTGTTGTGGGCCCAACCAGGATGACCGGGTTGTCTCAGAACACGTTTTCCAACTTAAATGTTTAAAGGTTTTCAGTGTCTAGTCAGAAATAGACTGCTAATACCTAAATACATGTTGATCTTTCAATGGAGGGCCTTCCACCAGCCCAAATCATTCAATATTAGAAGCATTAAACAACAAAACTTATTCAGATTCAGTCAATTGGTTTCAAAATATAATTAGAAAAACAGATGTCATGAAGAAAAACAATAATTCACCAAAATCAATGGTATAGGTATCAACATAACGATACACAAGTTCTTCTCATATGTTGGTCACACAATAATAGTAAGTTGTGTTACAGGTTCCACACAACTGCATTTTACAGTGTCACGTAAAAAAAAATTCTACAAATGTATGCTCATTCGCATCTAATAAGCTCCACTAGTGATGGAGTTGTTGCCAACGCGTTTTCGAAATCTTCCTAAATCCTTCTTCGGGCCTTGGAGCCTATTATTCCTCATTTGCGTGTTCAAACTTGCATGCCTGGATGTGCACCTAGAAGGTAACACAAAGAGGTTTGATTCAGAAAAAGTGATAAATAACAGATATATCTACAGAGATATGTACTAAGTGTATAAGAAAACTAACCTTAAGTCTTCCTTATAAAAACATGTAGTCCTCGTTTACTGTATTCCATCATCATACAGTTCTGGGAAGAATATGTATTTTTGCTACTGTGTGTAAATCAGCCAAATTGCTTAGTAACCTCACATGGACTGAACAGAATCACCTTATTACTAAACCCCATTTAAAACTCTGTTGTGTCCCCCATCCTCCCCTTACATGTAGTTAATAAAGGTCCCACGGGTAAAGAGAAGTTTGAATTGTGTGTGCCATAACAAGTTTGGACGATATAACTAGCAACAATAGATCAAAAGGAAGTTTTTTTGTTTCCCTCCTCTTCACATCAATGGACTTTCAATAGAATGGCTCTGTGTGTCACAGGTAGGGGTAACGGTTTCCAAACTGATTGAACCTGTAATAATTGAAACGTGTTTGTAAGTTGTGTAAACTGTGCAACTAGGAGATGGAGCTATGACCAAATATGGAAGGACCCCAGAGAGGAGTGTAGTGTAAATATGAAACATGCAATTATAATTTTAAAGAGGATGGTGCTTAGATTTTTTTTTAAACTATTTTTATTTTTTAAACAACACGTCAAACATTGCAATAATTGAATCAAATCTGATGGCAAACATTTACAAATCGCACTCTAAAGTCCCGCTCCCGCCCCCCCTAAACTTGAGCCAATGTGTCTGTTATCAGCCTGCGCTTCATCTGGCAGGCCTATTGTTATCGTATTGTCCATACCATCATCACTGTGTTCAGGCAGGGGGAGCCCACCATAGATGTCACCAACTGCCTCCATTCTATTAGGGGTCCTACCTCTTCCTCCCCTCCCCTACAGACAGCATCAAACCAAGCACCCATTTCTGCCTCTGCCTATTTCAGGAGGTCAGCCCACCACAACTTTATCCTTGGCCTCTGAGCCGCCTTCC
This sequence comes from Ambystoma mexicanum, assembly GCF_040938575.1. Taxonomy (NCBI): domain Eukaryota; kingdom Metazoa; phylum Chordata; class Amphibia; order Caudata; family Ambystomatidae; genus Ambystoma; species Ambystoma mexicanum. The sequence goes on from NC_090932.1 coordinate 547,662,317, forward strand.
AGCACATCGCAATCCTCTGTTTGGCAAGTATGTATGCCAGGTCCTTCATTTTGCTAATGTGCCTTAGATTGCGTGGCCTAGGGAAGCCCCCCAGCATGCATGCCCAGGCTGATTCTACCTCCAGTGTGATGCCTTTTCCATCCAAGCGTGTCTTTAGTTCTAACCAAAATAATCCCACCTCCAGACAGGCCCAGAACATGTGTAGCATCCCTGCCTCTTCCTCCCCAAACCTGGGGCATCTCTGAGTCGTCTGACCCCCCGAACCTGGCGATCTTTCTAGGGGTGAGATATGCTCTGTGCGTAACATATGATTGGATTTGATGGAGCCTTGCGTTCCGGGACACCTTTTTATGATATCTTTGGGCCCTATCCCAGAGCCCATCTGACATGGGTTCTCCCACCTCTTCTTCCCAATTGGAGCAATTCCCTCCCCACCTTAGATCCCAGCAACTCGTATATCCGGGATACCTCATGCCCACCCTCCGAGATATTGTATATTGTCTCCACGGCGGCATCCGGTTGTTCAGACAGCACTTCCGCCGGCCACTTTTCTCGCACCCGTTTAACCATTCTGGAGTAGGTTATATACTGCCCCTTATGCACCCCGGTGTCTTCTATCAATTTCTGGAATTCCAGTGCCTTCCCCTCTTGCCATATATCTCCCAGGGTGGCCAGACCCATCGGTTCCTAATACTTTCGGACCCTGTGTATCAATTGAGGGTCCTCTCTACATAGAGCCACCAGTGGCACCTGCATAGAAAACGGGGCCGGGTATCCCACCATCTGCCATGCTTTGTGCCACATCTCCCAGCCAAGCACCAACAGCCTTGCCATCTTTAGAACCCTTGGCTTGGACAGCCATACCACTTCCCTTAGGAAGAAGGGAGCCGGTTCCATGCACAACAGCCTGGTTTCGACCGTCTCCTCCTCAGACAGCCACCTCGCCACGTACTGCAGCTGTCCCGCCAAATAATATATCTCGACGTTTGGCAGGTTGATTCCCGCCTTGTCGCACGAGTTCTGTAGTTTCCAGAAAGCCACCCTGTTCCTGGAGTTATGCCAAATAAAGCCCCTGCACACACTGTGGAGACGCGCGAAGAAACGCCTAGGGATTACATGCGGAATATTATCAAAGAAATGTAACAGTCTGGGTAAAACTACCATCTTTAGTAGAGCAGCTCTCCCCATCATGGCCAAGGGTAGTCTGGACCAAAACACCATACTGTTTTTGATGCCTTCTACAGCCTTTTCCGTGTTATGTTTATGTTCTTCTATCGTGGTATGGTATATATCAATCCCGAGGTATCGGAACGACTTGGTGCACCACGGTATTGGTAATGTCGGCAAGCCCCTGGGTGGGACAAATCTGTATCTCCCCAGGGGGAATATGCTGGATTTCTTGGGGTTGACCGCTATGCCAGAGAGAGCGGCGTACTGCTCCATTACTTCCAGAATATATTGTATGTTCTCTTCTGGGAAGTGCAGATACAATAGTATGTCATCATCATATAGTGAGACAAGATGCGGTCCCCCTGCAGTACGGATCCCTATCTCCTCATACTGTTGTCTCAGACAGACAGCCAATGGTTCCAACGCTAGTATGTATAACATGGGCGACCAGGGACAGCATTGTCTAGTACCCCTGCCTAGTTGCCATTTATCCGATATGGTAGCACCTGTTTTAACCCTAGCGATTGGGGAGCTATATAGCATTTTAACCCACCTAAGGTACCCCGGACCCATTCCATAGCCTCCCAGAGTTGCCAGCAGCCAGGGCCATCTTACTGAATCGAAGGCCTTAACCGTAACAAGCGAGACAATCGCCAGTTCACCCGGGTCCCCTCTCGTTTGGTCTATAATATGGTGCAGTCTTTTATGGTTATCCGTTATATTCCTGCCTGGGACGTAACCTGTTTGGTCTGGATGTATCAGTTTGCCAATGACTCGCTTAAGCCTATTTGCCAGCACTGCCGTGAGGATTTGCTATCTTGGTTGAGCATCGATAGGGGCCTGTATGATCCACAATCCGTGCTAGGCTTACCTGGTTTTAGGAGCGGGATGATCACCGCCTCTCGCAAAGACTCCAGCAACCCGCCACACTCATACGCCTCATTGAGCATAGCCAGCAACTGGGGGGAGCAGCTCCTGCCTGTAGGTCTTGTAAAATTCACTGGGGAGCCCATCTGACCCCGGAGCCTTAAAGGTGGGCAGGTGCTGAATCACTAGCTCCAGTTCTTCTATTGTGTTTGGGGCGTCCAGGTCCGCCCGTTCCAAATCGTCCAGGGTGGGCAGGCCTTTATCCTCCAGCGTTTCCGGGATTTCGTGGTCCCTAGATCCGCCAGGGTCCTCGTAGAGGCGTTTATAATATCCCAGGAACTCATCATTTACTCCCTCCTGAGTATTCCGGATCTGGCCTCCCTCCCCTTTAATTTCCCGATCACCTGCCGTGGCGCCTCACTCTTATATGGCCAGGCCAGCAACCTGCCCGGCTTGTCTCCTCACACATGCTGTCTCTCCACATATTTCTTATAGCATATTTTGCATAACCTGTCCCAGAGTTCCCCACTCGTCCGTTGCAGCTGCTCCATCCTAACCCTCTCTTCACTAGAGCTGCCCCCCCTGCGCATGATGTCCTCCAACGCCTCCTCCATTCCCCGTAATTCCCGCTCTATGTCCCCCTGGAGCCCTCTAGATTTCGAAATGGCAACCCCCCGCAATACCACTTTGAATGCCTCCCACACGGTTCCCATGGATCTGACAAAATACTCTGTGATCGCCTCCCTTAAGTCCTCCCAGAATCCCAGGTCTTGCAGCGCCTCAGCCCTGAGCCTCCAAGTAGGAATCCGTGCCCTGGGAGGCTGGTGTCGCCACTCCAGGACCAGGGGGGAATGATCTGAGAGCACCCTGGCCTTATATTCCGCTCTTCTCATCTCTTCAGCTATTCCTGTAGTGGTGAACAGGTCCAGCCTCGTACACAGATCATGTGGTGCTGCATAGTGCGAGTATTGCTTGTCCGCCGGGTGCAGTTGCCTCCAGACATCCACTAGGTCAAAGTCTTTCAGAAGGGTCTGTAGCGCCCTCGCAGCCGGAGTGGGTTTGTCTAGTTTGCTATCTGATCTGTCGACCTTAGGATTCAGCACACAATTGAAGTCTCCGCCCCACAGGATCCCGCCACCCAAAAGGGGGCTAATCCTGCCATACAGAGTCCGAAAGTAATTCGCTGTATCCTGATTAGGGGCATACAAGTTTACAATACACACTTCCCTGTTTTCCAGCATTCCCCTCATCACGATCATCCTGCCTTCCGGGTCCCCCGTAGCTTGAAGCAACTGAAATGGTACATGCAGTGCCACCCAAATGATGACACCCCTAGCGTAGGCCGAGTATGTGGCTCCAGCAGTGCATCCCTTCCACTTCCTCTTGACAACCTCCAATTTCTCCCTGGTGAGGTGGGTCTCCTGCAATAGCGCATCGTCAATCTTCATCCTCTTCAGGTACATCATCACCTTGTTACGCTTCAAATAGCTGTTGTGGCCCCTGACGTTCCAGGTAACCACTCTAAGGCACCCCAACACCATGGATTCGATGCCTCACCCCACACCTCCCTACGACCACCCGCCTACTTAGGTTCACATTTTGGCTCATAGCCCCTCCCCTCCAAGCAACCCTCCCATTCCCCAACTTCCCAACTACAAACCCCTCCACAACTCCCTCTCCCTCCCCCACCCTACCCTTCCCCAACACATGCCCAGCTCCATCCCTGGATCTCAGGCGACCCCACGTTTGGTTCTGCCCTGGTATGCCGAGGACAGGAACCCGGCAGGGTGTCACTGGACTGCCAGTGACCTAACTAAACTATTCTAAATGGGGGTTTGAGGACTGGCTCTGCGAGACTCCCTTAAATTTGCTGTCTCAGTGCTCACGGATCAAGGTCAGTTGTAAGCTAATCAAGCCCGCCCATGAGCTACAGCTAGCATAATAGTCAAGTCCCATAGTCTTAGGCTGCGGCCACCATGGTGCAGCATGCACAGTTTACTTATCTCTTCCATCTCCTTCTCCAGTCCGGATGCCCGACTCTTGGGGGCAGCTCTGCGTGTCAAGCCACTCCATCGCCTCTTCCGGAGACTCGAAAAACAAAGTTCTGTTTTTGTAGAACACCTTTAGCTTCGCCGGGTAGAGCAACATATACTTATGGCCTGCTTGACGCAACCTTCTCTTCACCGTCTCAAAGTTCATGCGGCTGCGCTGTACCAACAGGGTATAATCTGGGTATGCAGTTATATTTGCTGTTCCCCTCTGTATTGTGCCGCCCTTTCAAAAGTGCTCATGGATCCTTTCACGGTCTCTGTAGTTCAGGATCTTGGCGATCACCGGCCTAGGGGGATTGCCCGGGGCTGGCCTCCTCGTCAGGGCCCTGTGCGCTCTTTCCACCGCGAACCCCTGGGATAACACTCCTCCAGTTATTTCCTGAAGTAGCATGGATTCGATGAACTCTGTAGGGTTGGATCCCTCGGCTCCTTCCGGCAAGCCAACGGTGCGGATGTTGTTTATTCTGGCGTGTCCCTCCGCCTCTTCTGCCCTGCTCTCTAGGTTGCCCACCCGTTGCACAATGGCGTGAAGGTCTGCTTTGAGTTTTACAGTCCGCTGTATTCGGGCTTACCTCTTTTTCCAGGTTTTCAGTGCGTTCCACCAGTGACCTGACATCTTGCCGGCGAAGGTTCACTTCCTCCTGCACCGCACCTACTTTGAGCGCCAATGCCACCTTCAGTTTGGTCATAGCCAGTCCCAATTTGGTCTCCCAGGCCACTTTCAGGTTTGCAATCGCCGCTAGGACCTCCTGATTAGTGCCCATGGTGGCTGAGCTTCCGGTCAGGGTTTTGTCCTTACTTCGGGCTCCCTCCGGGCCCAACGGTGTTCTGGTGTATTCGTCCAGCGTAGGTTGCTTGCCCTTTGTTCTCAGAGGTTTGCTGGACATAGCGGCGTGCTGCAGATTCGTGGTCAAACCTGCCTCTGGACTACCACTGTGGGACCAGATAGCTTTTGCTGCTAGGGCCCGGGAAGGCCATGCAAAGGGAGTCTTGGAGTGACCTATGCACTGCTGGAGTGGGTTATGTCCTCCCACGTAGGCATAAAGGGCTGCCCTCTGATCCGGCGCCCTCTCACGTCGTGGACCAGGCACCTTATATCCAGGAGGCTATGGGCCAGCACAAGTTCACACGCTCTCCATGTGTGGTCCGCACTTGTCACACTCTTTATTTCGCCCTCCTCGTGTAGTGCGCACAAGATGGTTGAGGCCTTCTGGGATGTTGTGTCCCCTGTCTTGTCTTTGCCTGTAGTATTCACAGCCCCTCCCTTCTGCCAGGATCTCCCCTCAGCGTGTGTCCTCCATAGCAAGATAATCTCGTATCTCCCGTGGGGTAGGGCAACGTTATGTGCCCTTTATTTAGGACCCAGCCGACAGGTCCAAGCGAGGGCAGCGCTGACTGTGCACAGATTGTGGGCTCCCCCTTTTGATCTCCTGGGAGGCAAGTGTAACTTCCTTCTTTGTTTCCTCTGCATCCCTGTGCCCCTGATCCTCGCTCCTCCACCGGCTGTTGTCTTCGCAGCACCGATGCGTGGATGGATGCAGACTGTCCCCGCTCGCCGTCACATCAGGCCAACTCACTGGTCCACCAGGGAACCATCCGCGAAGGTCTGCCGGTCCGCTCATTACTTCTATCATCACGTTTGTCACTTGCCGGCACATCAGTGCTCCCCAGCTGCACGCATCCAACTATAATTCTGGATCGCTCTCCTCGCTCAGTCCGCAGGCCCTGCTTCTCATGCAGGTCCGTCACCCCCGTGAGCTTGCGGAACACTGCCCCACTTGGTTCGCCCCGGGTGCCTCACTTGCAGCCCCTGGGCCGTCGCCGAACACTGCAGTCCCCTGGCCGAGGAGATTATTGGCGGGCACTTTGTTCCCAGCTCCCGGCAGACCGCACTGGGCTGGAACCGGCTGCTCGCTTCCACTGGCCCTGGAGGTGGGGGGGGGCACTTCTTCGGTTCGGGCTGCAAGGCCCGCTGCACCCACTACAATCCAGGCACGGTCCTAGCGCCGGCCATCCAACCTCCACGCGTGGAACCCAACCACTGCAAGCGGGGGCTGGCTTTGTCAGGCGTGTGCTCCTGCAACACGCCAGAGGGGAATATGTTCGCCCCACACCCTTTGCCACATGGCCACACACACGAGGGGCACCGCAGCGGGTCTGCGTATCACTCCTCCTTTGTTCGAGCGGCCACCATTTTGTTTCTATCAAGTCTTCATGCCCGGGAGCGTCGCACGCCGCTATCTGGCGCTTCTTAGTTTTCCTGGGCTTCAGATTCTCAGCATCAGCTCCGTATGTGTTCATAAGCAGATGCTTATGTTTATAACTCCAAAAGACTAGTGCAACTGCACTTTTGCTACGGATGAATTCAGGATCTCCAGGAGCTCCTCCAAGAGCACGTCTACTCACATGGCCATCTAGCCCCGCCCCCCGAGGATAGTGCTTAGATGAATGTATCCAATGAGAAGTGTGGGAACTGAAGGGAATATGGTTGCATTGTATAGGTTTGACCAATCGTTGGGGGGGGCTGACTTTGTAACAAAACCCGTGGGAGTACTTTAACTGTTGCAAATTGTATAAAGTGTGTTCTTTGTGTGGTTCAGGGAGACTCTGGTTAGTTTGACTGTTTGATGTCATCTAGCCCCTCCCGGCCACTTGTACAATAAACTTGCTTTACTGACAAACGTGCACTTGGTGGCCTACTTTGGGTTAAGGTAATGAAAGGCCCACTCCTACATTTGGTGTCACTGGGTGATGCCCCGGCTCTTCAAGACGTTGGGGGTATCCGGTCTGCCCAGCTTGGCTGCAGCACTTCTCTGTGGGGTCTAGTCTTTCTTGCATGACATTCAAAAGGTGCCATATTGGTTAGAGGCCTGCTGCGGAGGACCGATTAAAGGAGCACCACTTCAGAGCGCTTCGTGGTTCACTTTCATGTGCGTGCATCGGTAACGGTAGAAGAAACAGGGGTATTTTGGGGTATTTTTTCTTGGAAAGGGCAAGATCGGGGTGTGTGTGAGGTTAGATGAGGTCAAGTAGGTTGGAAGAATGAATGTCTTTGTGTGAGTGGATGGATTGTTCTATGTTGTAAGGTCTTTTTTTTACCTAGTTTGTTATTTTAGAAGTGTGGTCTCCCGCACCTGCACGTCCATTGTAAGGATAGCCTTGATACCCTTCAGTTTGCTTGCCTGGTTGAATGAAGCCCTCACCTTAGGGTGAGATGGCATCTTATGGTAAGTCCACCTGTAGATACCTTTCTGGAGTATACCTTTGGTAACCCCTTGCTTTGTATTAATTGTGCGGATGGAGCCCTGCCTTGCTTTTTCTTGGTTAGCCGAAGTAGTGGAGTGTATCTTCCTGTAGTTGGGAAAGGACAGCACTGTAGCCAAGAGTATTTTGCTAGTAAAGAAGAGAGAGATACAGCGATGTTGTAGTGGAAAACATTGCACTCCTTTTATGCTTGTGTGAAGGAGAAATCTCAGAGAAGTAAAGAGGATTTTGGCCGTAGTGTGTTTTGATATGCTGTCTTTTGTGTATGCCTGAGTATTGTCTACGTACCAAGACAGTTGTGGTGAAAGCGAGTAAGGAGAGTGAGTGCGGAAAATTTGTTTTCTAGAAAAGGGAAAGGAAAAGGGATTTTTTGGGTAGTGATATTTTGTGCTGCTTGTTTGGTTCTTGGGGTTTATATCGTGATTGTGAAGTGTTTGAGTCAGATTGGTTTAGAGTATGGAGACTTCATTGAATCATTTATGTCTGGTGCTCCCGGGATATAAGGTAAATATTTTAAAATACCACTGAGAATGCTTGAGGGAAATGAAAGGAAAAATACTTTATTCTTGGCCTAAGGAAGGGTCTGAAAAAAGTATGTGGGGGAGGGAGGGCCATTAGGGTTATGGGCAGGAAAGCCCAGGCATAGATACTTTATTACAAAAGTTATTTTTTATTGATTTTCATAATAAGAACAACATATACAGTTCCCCAACTCCCTTCTCCCCTGCCAGAGGAGCTGCATATTTAGACTGGTTGTGGTCGTACACCTCGATTCAGTCACATCATTTCCAAAATCTGTATTTTATGCGGGCACCATTGAAGCATATAGTCACTTTGAAGATATCCCAAAACATCCTCCCAGTTACTATTCAAGGAGGCTTGGTCCCTTTGGGCCATGTGGGTAGCCCATTCCAGCGATATAATGTTCTTTATCTTCTGTAAACAATGTAGGTTCATTGGCACATGTTTTTGTTTCCATTTGTGCCCCACTACTTAACACGCTGCTATGAGAAGAGTCATTAAGCTGTGTTTGTCTATTAGCACGTGTTTTCCATATCAGATCCCATAACCCGCACATCCTTGCCACTATTTCTGTTGGGCCAATGTCGAGGAATATCTCACCCATCTGTTCTTGCATCTCTTCCCAGAACAGTCTGATAGCCGGGCAATCGTACCAGATATGTTTCCAATCCCCCTTTGTCTTGCAACCCCTCCAACATAGGACAGACACTGTCGGGTACATTGTGTGTAGTTGCTCAGGGGTGTAATGCCATTGGAACATTATTTTGTACCATATTTCCCTTGTTTGGATGGAGTGAGTGAGCTTGGGCATTATTCTCAAAAAAGTTCCCACTGTTCTCTTGGTACAGTGTTGTCGAGTGTGGTCTCCCCTTTTTTTTACAACTTTATTTAAATCTGGACACAGCAGGATACATTTCTCAGATTACGCAGAGACATCAGTATTGCTCTCAGACCCATATGTTCCCCACCTCCCTCCACCCCTTGTGTCGTCACTCAGGCGACTTGGTCCATTTCCCCCCTTGGGATTGTCTCTTCTTACTGCCCCTCCTCTTGCTCCTCAAACCGTAGGGCGAGTCTCGCTTGTCGCAATCGGAAGGTTAGGGCTGGGAAGGCTCTGTCATATTCCAGGACTGGGTCCCAACAATCCGTGAAGCGGGGTAGCGTCCCATCCTTGGCTGCTGTGACCTTTTCTGCCACCAGAATGTCCCACACCTTGGTCCACCACAGAGGAAGCAGGGGGCCTTCCCTGAATTTCCATCTGTGGGCGAGTCAGATTTTGGCTGCTAGTAACAGCTGGGCTATCAGTTTTGCAGCAGGTCCAGATCTTGGATAGCAGTCTGGTACTGGGGTGCCCAAAAGGACCACTTTTGGCATCAGCTGCAGTGGGTGATGGCTTCTATTGTCTGGAGTACCTGCTCCCAAAACAATTGGGCCTGTGGGCATTCCCACCACGTATGGAAGTATGTTCCCCGAGCACCACACCGCCTCCAGCAGTTCAGGTCCAACGAGTTGAAGTGGTGCAGACGTTCCGGTGGGTAATACCAGCGATAGAGCAATTTGAGCTCCCTTCTTTGCTGGTGATGCATCTGGATGCAGAGTTGTTCCTGGACCAGATGTCGACCCATGTCTGATCCTTGAAGCTATGCCCTAGGTCCGTTTCCCATTTGGTCATGTATGTCGGTCTCACAACCAGCATGTCTTCCTGCAACAGATTATAGAGTTTATTGATGTGGCATCTCTTTGGGACCTTCCGATATTGAGAGTTCCAAGTGGGAGGGCGCCCTGGAGGCTTTCTGTTTAATTGCTGGCTGGGAGATGCAATGGCGAAGTTGTGTGTAGGTAAACCTATCAGTTTCCGAAAGGTTGAAGTGCTACTTATATTCTAGAAAGTCTAGGGGGATTCCGTCCTTAAGTAGCTGTGAAAGAGTTTGCAGTCCTCCTTGGGTCCAGTTGCGTAAGTTTGCCGTTTGCAGTCCTGGGGAAAAGTCTGGGTTATGGTTGACTGGGGCGAGAGGGCCTAGCCCCCGAGGAATCTTTTTCTTTTGTAGTGCGCTATCCCAGATCTTCAAGGTGGTCCTTGTCGATGATGGGATTGTCGGCCATTGCCTGCGTGTTGCCGCTGAAGTGTGTAACAGGTTGCAAAGCGGGATCGGGCTTCCGGCTTTCTCGATCTTGACCCATTTAGGGGGATCTGTAGAGTGGGTCCATGCCAGGGAGTTTTTTTATTTGGGCTGCCATATAATAGTTGCGAAGATTGGGTACTCCCATTCTCCCCATTTAGCTGCCCCGACATTTCTTTCCGTTGAATTTGTGCTTTCCCCCCTTTCCATATGAATCAGAGAACTTGTTTCTGCAATTGAAGGAGGGGTTTTAAGAGGACTTCCACTGGGAGAGCCGCACAGAGGTACAGGAATCTTGGCAATAAGTTCATTTTGCATGCCGTAACCCTCCCCAGTAGAGATCTTCTGGGTCTCCCAGATGGGGGAAGTTTGCTGCGTATAACCCTCCCATTTTTTAAATATAATTCCATTGCACTAAAGTTGTGCCGTCATTTAATAGTCTGTATAGTTTTGAGATTAACTTTCTCGTGCCCGTGTGAGTATTAATGTACTTTTCAAAGGGTGTCCATTGTCATGTAGCCGCCGCTTTGATCGTCGGGTTAGTTAGCCAGTGTCACAGTTGACTGTAGCGGTATCTGTCCTCCTCCCTCACCCCCATGTCTCTTTTGCAGTCCACAAAAGTTTTGAGAATGTGGGCCTGGCACATGTCTCGTATTTTCAAACATCCCACCTCCCTCCAGGCTTTGAAAGCTCCAGGTTCCAGAGCAGGGGTGAACTCCAGGTTCTGAAACATTTGGAGAAACCGGGAGGTGGAAGTGGACAATATCCCTTCTTTAATTGCAGAGTCCTACACCTCAACTTCTAAACCCACAATTTTACTAACCTTTACATTAGGAGGTCTATGATTCCGATCTAGCCAAAGAAGACCTGAAAGGGGGTATACCTGCGACTGCCCTATCTTGCTGCGCTCATATGTTGCGACTGTGAGCCATTATTTTATGTCCTGCAGTTGTGCAGCTTCATAATATCTGTGAAAGTGAGGGATTCCCAAATCACCTCGGTCTCTAGGGGCTGTGAGGGTGGACATTGCTTTTCTAGCTGGTTTGTTTCGTGAATGAGTTAAAAATGTGTTTAGGGACCTGGTGCAGGAGCGCTTGGAAATAATACAGTATACTGGGTAGGAGCACCATTTTGACGGCTATCATTTTTCCCATCAAGGATATCGCAAGTGGGTTCCATCTTAGCAGGTATGTGTTTTCACCCAGGCAAGTCATTGTGGATAGTTTGACCCGTACCGCTGTACCGCTGTTCCGGTGTTTTTGTAAAAACTATTCCCATGTAAATGATACCGTTCTCTGCCAGAGACAGTTGGGTTGGAGTTCGTAGGCGTTCCACCATCTCGGGGCTAACCGTCAAGTTCAAAATTTCTGATTTATTTATTTTTAGCCCAAAGATTGCACCAAATTCTTCCAATTCTGCCATCAATGAAGGCAATGGCATTTCTGGCTCAGCCATCGCTATAAGCAGGTCATCTGCGAACGCCATTGTTTTGTGTTCTTAACCAGCTATACTTAAGCCTGTGATCTGGTCTGAGTCCCGTAGCTGGGCCAACAGGGGTTCTAGGTAAATGGCATACAATAGAGGTGGAAGAGGGCATTCCTGTTTGGTACCCTCGTTTTTTTTTGTTCAACTTAAGTTTTATTGATTTTGACATTGGAAATGAACATACAGGTGGTTGTATATTATGCATTAACAATTACGTCAGAAGACTGCTTTGTTCCACCTTAACAGTGCATAACAACATTGACGCGTTTCGTTCCAAGAAAAGTAAATTTGAAATCCTGCCCCCCTTACCCCCGCCCCCTCTCCCAACTCAAGAGTCTCCTTTGTTCATGGCAATGCTGTGGTGGACCATAGTGTGCCGCATGGCGTTCATCTTTAGTGATTCTTGGATCGTTGAGCTCTATTGGAGTCTGTGACAGGCATGGGTGATTGGCAATGAGACATAGTGTTCAGCTACTGATGGCACGGACTGGGTCCTAGGTTCCTTGTCGTGTCGAGTCATTTGAAACCAGGCGTGTGATGTATTGCTCGGTAAAGTCGCACCAGGCTTCTTCATGTCGTGCGGCCTTGTCGTGGAGTATTGCTGTTATTTTCTCCATTGTATAAATGTTTGTGGCCATCTGTATCCAGTCCTTTTTATCTGAAAGGCGTGGAGATTTCCATTTTATAACTAGACCTGCCCTCGCCGCGAGCAGCAGGGGAGACACTAGTGCTTTTTTCCTAATCAGTTCGTCATCATCCTCTTCAAGGCCAAAAAGAATCAGGAGGGGGGATGATTCCCTCTCTATGCCGTCAACCTGCTTAATCCATCCGAGGACTTCATGCCAGTAAATGCGAACTTTAGGGCAGTCCCACCACATGTGCCACTAGTCGGCATCCATACCGCATTGTCGCCAGCATCTCGGGCTGGAGGTTTGGAACATTTTGGATAGCCTGTGTGGTTCGTACTGCCACCTGTGGAGTAATTCTATAGCGTGTAGTTTATACTGGGCTGCGATTGATATTTTGGATGGCGTTTTGCAAATTTTGTCCCATGCCTTCTGGTCTAATTCTCTGCCGAAGTCTCTTTCCCATCTTCCCTTTAGACTGAGACTTGGGGTGTCATCTTTGGTGATTAGGGCCCTGTACATTCGCACTATTAGGCCTTTGGAGGTGTTGGACGTGTCCAGGATCGTCTCAAAGGGCGTGAGTTCACTTTATGTGGTGGCCTTCCATTCTCTTCTGGATAGTATGCCTTTTAACCGCAAATACAAGAAGATCGGAATCGGGTGAATTTGGAGGGCTTCCTCTAGTTCCGTAATTGAAATGAATTTCCCTTTTCTCCACAGCTGGCCAACTCTCTCAAGGCCGGCGTCAAACCAGGTTTGGTATCTGGCATGTTCCGGGATTTCTTCTCTGATCCGGGGGACCAGAGATGACTCACAGGTGAAGGCCACCTGGTGATCCCTGACATTGCTTTCCCTTTCTTCCATATGCTCCACATTGTTCCCAATATCGGATGATCACGCAGTCTTCTTGTGAGCTCCGATCTGGGGACCCACAGCCATTCTGCTAGGGTTACAGTGGCTAGAATGTTGTTATCCAACTGGATCCATTGGAGGTCTTTTCTGTCTCGCAGGTGTGGGATCAGGATTCTGAGTTGTGTAGCCTGATAGTAGCGTTCTATGTCGGGAAGGCCTACTCCACCTAGCTCCTTTGGTAATATTAAAGTGTCGTAGGGGATCCTGGGTTTCTTTCCATTCCATAGAAATTCTAGTATGGCCTTCTTGTCTTGTCTGAAGAAGTGTTCGGGGATCGTGATGGGCAAGACCTGAAAAGGGTACAAGAACCGCGGGAGGCTCACCATTTTGATTGCGTTTAGGCGTCCCATCCAGGAGATTGTGAGAGGTTTCCATTTCCTGAGATCAGCCTTGAGGTCTTCAAGAAGTGGAGGAAAGTTTTCTTCGTAAAGGCTGTCGAGATGTCGCGTTAAATTGATCCCCAAGTACCTCAGTGTTGGGCCTCCGATGATCAGCCCAAGGCGTTCGAGAGCTACTTGGTGTTCGGGGGATGGTTCGTGAAGTGGGAAAAGGGTGGATTTAGTTTTATTAATTTTGAAACCTGAGAGTGTGCCATATTCTTCTATCAAGTGGATCGCTTGTGGGATTGAAGACGTTGGATTTAATACATGGAGCAGGATGTCATCTGCGTACAAGGCCTGCTTGTATGCTCTGCCGTTTACCTGAATCCCCTCCACTGCGGGGTCTGCCCGGAGCGTTAGGGCAAGAGGCTACAGGGATAGCGTAAAGAGTATTGCCGAGAGGGGACAGCCTTGTCTCGTACCCCTACTGAGGGGAAACCAGCGGGACAATTGGGAGTTCACTGCCACCGATGCTCTTGGGGCCGTATAGACAGCCTTGATTCCTCGACGGAGTGTGGGGCCTAAGCCTATCTTCTTTAATGTGGCTTCTAGGAAATGCCATTGGATTCTGTCGAATGCCTTCTCGGCATCGATTGAAAATAACGCTGGTGTGTTTAATGATTTTTGGGCCTCGTGAATCAAGTGGAGGGTCTTTCGGGTGGAATCTGCCCCTTGTCTGCTTAAGATGAAACCCACTTGGTGGTTGTGAATTATTGCGGGCACGTGTGACTCCAGCCTTGCAGTGAGGATTCTTGTGTAGATTTTAGCATCGATGTTTAGAAGGGATATTGGGCGGTAGGAAGCGCACAACTTTGGGTCCTTACCCTCCTTGGGGATGACTGTTATCAGAGCTTCTGAGAAGGATTTGGGCGCGACGCCGGATTGAAGGATGTTGTTAAAGAGGTCAACCATGAATGGGAGAAGGGCATCTTTGAAGGTCTTATAAAATCCCGCTGTGTAGCCATCGTTCCCAGGGGCTCTCCCTGATGGGAGTCTTTTGATCGCTTCTTCGATTTCTTCTCCTGTGATGGGGGCTTCCAAGGTTTGTACTGTATCGGCAGGGAGAGCGGGCAAGGATATTTTGTCCTTGTTAGTCTGTTATCGCTTCCGGATGCTGGGCAGCCTGCGATGTGTATAGTTTTTTGTAGAAGTCGGCTAAGGCTTTGGGGATATTGGGGGGGTATGGGTCATGGGGATCTCCTTCGCTTTGGATCGTGGGTACCCACCGCTCTTGGATTTGACCACAGAGTCTTGCGGCTAGTAGGGCCCTGCTTTGTCCCAGTGTTCATAATGCTTCTGCTTAAGGCATTGGAGTTTGCGGGCGATGCTACCCGTCTCCATCTGTCATAATTCCTCCCTTTTGTCGTTGGCTTGTTTAATCTTTTGTGGTCTGTCTTGGTCTGCAGATTGTGCCATGAGGTCGAGTTGGGTAATTTTGTTTCCGAGCCTGCTTTCTATGAGTTGGCGCTCTCTTTTCTTCTCTGCTCCCTCTTTAATGAGTAGTCCTCTCCAGGTAGCCTTGCCAGCTTTCCATACTGTGTTCGTAGAAATTTCGCCCGTGTTATTGTGCTCAAAATATTGGGTGATATCTTACTCAAGCTGCTCCCGAAAGATTGGATCCTTAAAGAGAGTCTTGTTGCAGCGCCATTTGGAGCTCCTCTGGGGGAGGGCCATCCGGTCAATAGTGACCGTGACCATGTCGTGGTCTGACCATGTGACGGGAATTATGGTAGCTTCGGACATCGCCGCGGTGAGGTCTGAGGTCAGGTATACATAGTCTATTCTGGAGAATGTCACATGCGGTGCTGAGAAAAAGGTAAAGCCAGTTCGGTTGGGATTCATATATCTCCATGCATCGGTGAGATTGTAGGCATCCATCACGTCCGCATGAGGGGGCCGAAGAAGAATGACCTGCTTGCCTGTCCTGATTCAGGTCCATCCACGTGTTCAGATCACCCCCCAATATTACTTCGCCCTCCGCTTCGCTCATGACTTTCGGGACTATTTGCTGTAGAAATCTAGATTGTCCCGTGTTGGGCGCGTACACTGATGCAAGGGTGATGACGGTGCCTTGTATCTTGCTCTGCCACTCACATCCCTCCACGACTTTAGGAGTTCAAATCGGATTGTTTTATTGACTAGAATGCCGACTCCTTCTTTCTTTAGTGGGCCGGAGCCCCAGTATTCCGAGCCTAGTTTGGCGTATAGGACCCTCCTCTCTTCTCCTTTACTATATTGGGTTTCCTGTAAAAAGAGTATGTCTAGTTTCGCCCTCTTAAACTCTCTGGATACGAGCGACCTTTTGGTGGGGGAATTAAGTCCTTTGACATTCAGCGTGCCAGTTTTGAGTGTGCCATGCCTGTCGCTTGATTCGTTATGGTTGTGGATCAGTGCTATGTTCATAGAAATCATTTGTCACGTTGTGCTGCCCATTGCAGGAAATTGCCACGCTGGAAGCAGTGTGATAGCTGCTTCCAATTAACGGAGGCTTTAAGATTAGGTATGCCCCTTCCCTCCCCTCCTCCCTCCGGGTATTAAACATCATACCCGTTGTCCCCAGTTTCAGCTGTCCGCCCCTCATTTTCTTCATGGGGATCTGAGTCCTACTTAGATGGCGTCCGAGTTGGACCAGGTGTATAAAGCCGCTCTGTCGGACCACTAGTGAGGGTCGTAACCGCACGACCCCGACCACTACTATCATCTGTGTAACATTCTGAGCCCCCCCCTTTTTCATTTCTTTTTGTATTCCGGTCTTAACAACACATTAACAAACAAAAATAGCTGCATCTGTGAACTAGTAAGTGAATTGATACGTGCAGTTTTTAGAGTTCATCTCCACCGGCTGCTCGTCTCTGAGTTTCGGATGGTGTTCTTGTTGTATGCCAGAACAGACCTGACCACTGTACCAGTCTCCGAAGTGCTGATAGTCACCAAGAAATAACGTGGAGGTGTACGACGCCGTAATAAGGGACCTGCATATGCCATTTCATTTGCTACTTTCTGGTGTGTCATTAGGTCGTCTGTACTTCCTCAATCCCTTGACCCTTTTCCTTCTCGGGCCCTGGGGTCCACCTCTCACTCTGCTTTGTAGTGATTCCTCCTGCATTTCATCACTTGGGTCGGTCTCAAGAAGGTCTGCAATACACTCAAGGATGTCCTCTTCCGAGCGGAGGATCACCTTCCTACTTCCGTACTCGAACGTGAGGGAGAAGGGGTATCCCCACCTATATCTGGTCCCTTGTTCTTTCAGCCATTTCGTTAGGGGGCGACAGAGGCGCCGCAAGGCCAGGGTGAGCGAAGATAGGTCTTGAAAGATGGTTATCTAGGTTCCACCAAGGGTGAGAGCATCGCAGGACCTGGCCTTCCCGAGTATCTTGGCTTTATCTTGGTATTTATGAAATCTGGCAAGGACGGATCTCGGGCCACCTGGAGGACCTCCAGCTCTATGTATTCTCTCTATTGTCGGTTCATCGATGTTCTCGTCTGCAGCTAGGATTCTAATGATGTCATGCACAGTTTGTTTGAGATCTTCCTCTGTTTCCCCTTCACGTTCCAAAATGCCGAAGAACCGTAGGTTATTTCTTCTTTCTCTATTTTCTAAATCATCGATTTCCAGACGAATTTCGTCTTCCCTATTCTCTATATTGCACATTCTGAGGTCTAGTTGGGTTTCTAGTGTATCTATTGAGGCTTGATTGTTTTCAACCCCCTCCAGTCTCTCTTCAATTTTGTCTACTCTCTGGGTCATCTTGTCCATTTTGCTGCCGAGGTTAGTACCCATGTTCCGGATTTCACTCAGGAGGGCGGCGATGTCTCCCTTCGTGGCCGCCGCTCCCATCACCACTGATTCTACTGACATTGTGGCGTTTGTGTCCGGTTCAACGTGCTGTTGGGTGTATGCGTACCTGGCCAACTTGCTTTGGGAGTTCATATGGTGCTTGAGTGTGAGGAGGCACACACCCCTGGAGTGGGGGCCCTACCCTCTGCACTGGGGCAATGTAGATTTCTCAGAGTGCGTAATGGAACACCGCCCTGGGAGTCCGGGGTGTTGAGAGCGTGGTGGTGGGAGGAGGCACACGCCCTGGAACCAGGGGTCGTACCCTCCATTTGCATCGGCTTCCTTCTCTGAGATCGCTGTATCTTCAGGGGGGGTCTGATGCATGGACCGGGCTCGGTGGTGGGCTCAGCAGCAGTTGCGGTAGACAGGTCCCGCGGCGGGGGCCACAGGCTTTGGAAAGGTTCAGAGGGTTACCCCTACAGATATTCAGTCCGTGTTCGTGGTGATCCGCCTGCGTGGCTCTTATGGGTGTTATTGACTGAGTGTCACATGGAGGAGGGCACACGCCCCACACGTGGGGGCCCAACCCTCCACGTGGCCATCTATCCAGGAGCCTGCTCCGCGCGTCCCGTGGCGTAACACCAAGTAATGTGTCCAAACAGGGTTCGTTTCCTCGGACTCAAGCACAGGGACACAGACCGTGGCTTGTGCTGATACGGTCCGTTGAGGGAGGGCTGAGTCTGATTCGTGGTACTCCTGCCTAAAAAGCACCTTATGTGGGAGCCAGGAGGTTTCCGGTGGCTATGCTCTTGTCCTTACCTCCTGGGGAGGTGGTGCGGCCGTGGGCCTACTTGTTGGGATAGTGGGGAAGGGGGAGATCTTTTATCCAAAGTGCAGCACTGGGTGTGGTGCGCGGCAAGTTGGGTTGGGGGGCTGGTCACCGTAGCCTATGCCGTGGCTGTGGAGTAGTGCTTGGGGTACAGGAAAGGTGCTTGGGGCACTGGACGAGGCTCGCGACCTCCCTTCTTAGGCCCGCAGATCACTGGTCATCCGGGGCCTCTGGGCTTCTTGGGGTAGGTGTTGTAGGGAGATTACCCCGTGGTGGCGCTTCTCCTGTGCAGGCGAGTGGTGGGTGCTGACACAGTCGGCGGGCGAGAGACGAGGTCCCGCGCCCCGCCCGCGTCCTCGGTCGGGGGCGGAGAGCAGGAGAGGCCCCCCCCCCTGCAGAGAGGGCCTCGGAAGGCACTTTGGGGGAGGTGAGGCCGTGGTGTCAGCCTGGGACCGCTATGTGTTCCGGGGGGGAGCAGGGGGCACTCACCGGGTGCACTGTGCAGCTCGTATCAATGGGGCGCCAGGCGGCTCAACGGGGAGTGTGCGCGGAGCAACTCCCCGACCAGCTCTACCCGTGTCCGTAATACAGGCAACGGAGCGGATAGTGCCCGGGAAGGCCGTAGCGAGGTCCTCGCTCCCTGCGAGTAGCTGGTGGGAGGTACCGTCTCCCTCAGGGTTTGTGCTGGCGCCTCGGTTGGGAGCGGAGAGCAGAGGAGGCCCGCCATCTGCAGAGAGGGCCTCGGAAGGCACTTTGGGGGGAGGCAAGGCCGCGATGTTAGCCTGGGACCGCTTGGTGTTCCGGGGGGGAGCAGGGGGCACTCACCAGGTGCACTGTGCAGCTCCTCTCAATGGGGCGCCGGGAGACCATTTCTGCCCAAGTCTGCAATATGGGCAATGGAGCAGAGAGTTCCCGGGAAGGCCGTAGCGAGGTCCTCGCTCTCTGCGAGTAGCTGGTGGGAGGTACCGGCTGCCTCAAGGTTCGTGCTGGCGCTGCCGTCGCCCTGTTTGCTGCATGTGCGCTCGGGGAGGGGAGGCTCACGTCGTTGGTCTTTTCTCCTGGCTGGGTCTGCCGTTTTCCGCCGGAGTTTCGATCATCCAGTGGAGGATCGGTTCACGCTGCTGGAGGTGTCACTATTATGCACGGGAGGGGGTCAAAAACGGGGGCTCGGGTCGCTTTTGGGGCCCGTGGGCTGAGAGCTCACACGGATGTGTTGCTCATCCGTGCGCCCCCTGGTGGCCGATCGTACCCTCGTTTTATAGCTATATTGCTAGAGAGAGCCCCATTTATTGCCAATCTAATCTGCGGTGAGTGATCATTTCCTCGCCACCATCTGGAGGAACCCTGCACCAATCCCATGCATTCCATGGTACTAAACAGAAAGGACCATTCGACTCTGCCGAATGCCTTTTCGGCATCCAACAGTACGAATAGCGCTGGAGTGTGCATTATGGCAGTTTTTTTCCAACAGGTGGCAAACCCTGCAAACATTATTGTGTGTCTGTCTCTGGGGATAAACCCTGAACGGCCCGGTCCTGTTAATTTCAGTAAGAGCTCCGTCAGATGGTTCGCCAAGATTTTAGTATATATTTTGGCATCTGTATCAATCAGCGCTATAGGTCTATATGATCTAGGGACGACGGGTCTTTGCCCGCCTTGGGGAACACCATCTGTTTGGCTTTGTTTATTGAGTACATGATTGCGCCCTTTGATCTGATTAATTAAATCGCCTAGTGCAGAGCAGCGCTAGGGTGTCCGGTAACGTTTATAAAAGTTAGCGGAGCAGCCATCGCATCCCGGTGCTTTATTTTTGGTTAGAGCTTGTATCGATTTTAACACCTCTCCCTCCAGGATTTCCCCCTCCAGGCTGTCCCTTTCCTCTTGTGTGATACATGGTAAAGGAACCTTATTTAGGGAAGCCTCTTGCCTTCCTCCTTCCTGGTTGTCAAAAGCATATAGTGTAGTATAATCTCTGAATACCCCCAGGATCCCCTTGTTGGTGGTCTTGTATCCCTCTTCTTCTTTGTTTTATGATTTCAAGATTGTATGGGCCCGGATTTTATCTTTCAATTGTCTGGCCAGCAAACTATCAGCTTTGTTGGCTTTCATGTAGTAATGTTGTCTCGTATAGAATAACGCCTTTTCGGCGTATTTCGCGCAGAGCTTTTCCAGCTGACCTTGAGTGTGTTTCATTGACCTTTGTGGTCTCCTACTGGTGCCTTTTGCCATCTATGCCTGAATGTCTCGCAAGTTGTTTTCTAGTTCCTCCTCCCACAGCTGCCTTTGCCTGTCCCAAAACGCTTTCATGGCTATTAGGTGTCCTCGCAGCACTGTTTTAAAGGCATCCCATACAGTTTCCGGGGCCTTGTCTTGGGCTTCGTTCTTAGCAAAGTAGATATCTATTTTGTCATTTATCGAGTCAGCCACAATTGGATCTTGTAACATATCTGATGGGAATTGCCACTTCCAAATACCTTCTGAGGTGCCCCTGCCCCACTGTCACTTGCATCGATAATGGGACATAATCAGAGAGGGAAATAGTTCCCAATTCTACCTCCTTCACCCTTCCCACTATGTGAGCGGAGACCCAGATGTAATCAATCCTTGATACAGAAGAGTGTACATGGGAATAATATGTGAATCCCTTGGCTTGCCCTTTGATCGCTCGCCAAATGTCGTGGAGGGCCAATGTGGTGATATTTTGCTTGAGCGACTTGGACAGCGCCATTATGTGCTGTGAGGTATGTGTGCTCCTATCCGCGTGGGGTACCCACGCTATGTTGCAATCTCCTGCCAGTATAATGTCTCCTTTGGCCAATCCCTCATGTTGTGACAGTACACTCCTCAAAAAGCCATCCTGACCCGCATTAAGTGCGTATAGGGTCGCTAGTGTGTATATATGGGTTCCCATTGTTATATTAAGAATGAGTGAGCGCCCTCCCGGGTCTGATCTACTATAAAAGACCTTTGCCGCCAGCCTGTCGCTTATGGCGATGAGTACCCCAGCAGTTTTATCTATGGCATTGGCTTGGTATAAAAAGGAGTAGCCCCTCATCCTGAGCTTCCCCTTGTCCTTTTTTCTAATATGTGTCTCTTTAACATCAAGATACCTAGTTTCACCCCTTCAAATACCCCTCTATTTTTTTCTTTTTTTACAGGGGAGTTCATGCCTCTTACATTGTGGGTCAAGATGTTTTTTTTTTCAAGATCTTTTAGTTCTCTGTCCCCCAAACACCTTTTTCCCTTCACATTGTTGATGATCGTGACCTCCTTCCCTCTGGCAGTTTTGTTCGTTCCCACCTCAAAACCTCCCCCTGTTCTCCCCCCAACCAAACCAAACATACCAACCCAACCAAACGTAACCCAACATCAATACCCCTGCTCGACCTCTCACCCCATGCCCAACCTCACCCCCATTCCCTCATGGGGGGGGGCAAAGTTCCTAGGTTCACCCGGGCGTATTGCCCGATCCATATGGCCCCCTAATATTCCCAGCGAAGTGTTGTGGGGAGTCCTAAACCCCACTCTGAGATTGCAACCAACTGACCACTACCTCATGGTCCCCTTGGGTTGCCATCTTACTTGACATCACGTGTCGTCTTCGCCTTCGATTTTACTAACGTCTCTGCCGAGATGTAGCTCTCCTCCTTTGGTGTCCCCTTTGTGTCTGAAGATGGACTTAAAGTGCATAGGTGGGAGAATGTTAATTCCCCTTTGTCACTTTTCGTCTCCGATTTCATTTTCACGGTTTCCGGCCCTTTCTTTTCAGCAATTCTGCCTTCTGGTGGTGTTTGAAGCCTCACTTTCCTTGTGTTGTATCTGTAGAATCTGCAATCCCTCTTTGCAGGTTGTGATCCAATGTTGCTGATCCTCCCACTTAAAAAGCAGTCCGAAGGGCAACGTCCATTTGTATCTGATGTGTTTCTGTGCAAGAAATCTTTCTACCGGGCCCATTGCTCTCCTCTTTTGTAATGTTGAATGGTATAGCTGCACTTCAGAGCCATTGATACTTATCAGGTTTTTGCTGCTCTCAATGTTGACTGTTTCTGGGGATAAGAGGTGATTTGCCACCAGCATGTGCCGATCAATACAGATAGCTTCCTCGTCCTCCCCGGAGAGGAGGTCTGCGAATAGATGCTGTGCAGTGGATTTCACGGCTTTATCCTCAATGGATTCTGATAGGTTCTTGATCCGTATGTTGGATCTACGGGAGCGATTCTCCAAGTCCTCACACTGAATTTCTAAAATATGAGAAAAGGCGAGAGGTGTTCCAGCACCTCATAATTCTTTCTTGTGTCATCCGCTATGTCCTGCCATGCTCTTTTTTTTCCGACACGTCCACCTTCTCCTCTAGTTTTGCACCGTCAACCTTCACTTCCTGTAATGATTTCTTCAACTCTGACTTTAGTTTAGTGAATTGCGACAGGAATGTTGGCATGAATTGCTCCTGGAACTCCTTAAAGCAGAGTTGAAAATCCCTCTTCTGCATTGCCATGTTCCCGATGTCTGTGTTGGTCTGCCGCTGCCTATTTTGTTCCTCCTCTCCTGTGGTGGCGTTCCTTGGGCCCACAACCTTTTAATACTGATGTCTGAGCTTCTCTTTAGGTTTTTCTGCACCACCGTTGGTGTTTTCCCCCTGATTTTGGCCATGAGGGTGGTGTAGTCTCCTATGTGCCTTGTAACTTGTCGGTCCCTTAGCCCAGAATCTCTTCTGATAGTGGGCTCTGGGTTGAACGGGTCGTGGGCTGAACTAGAGATCTTCCGCTGCTGCACTTCCTTGTCCGTTACTGGCCTTCACCCTGGCCCGGATCAATATTGTACTTTTTGTGTTGCAGGTCTCGGGGTGTGCCTTTATTCGGGGTACCTCCGCTTAAGGACTCCTGTTCAAGTAAGCACCCCCTCCTTGGCTTATTAAGGGTGGCACAGTCTAATCGACCCTCCCTGTTCGGTACTTCCCGGAGTCCTGGGTCCTTTTTGTGCTCCCTCATGATGTAGGATAGAGAGGTGGCTGCTGGTATTTCCTGGAGCATTCACTGTAGCCCCGCCCTGCTTCCCCCTCATTGGGTTGGGCCACCTCCCCCTTGCTTGCAGGCCTCCACACCTACTGAATCTCTATGTGCCTGCGGGATCCCCCTGGCTCACGTCTGTGTGGAGATGCACCGCTCTACCCTTGTTTTCCCAATCAGCCTTGGTAACACCTCTTCTGTTCCCTCTGCCACACTGGTTCCCTACTGGCCTCCTTTCTGAGTGGGGATTGTATCACCCCGGTTCAGGTCTCCTTCACTCCTCTGGTACGCCACGGGAGTCAATGCAATGTCCCACCTTGAGGTACATGGGCAATTCAGCCTCCGTTCCCCTTCTCTGCTATCCTCCGAAAGGGGGAGCTTTGGTAGTCTTACGTGGCGCCTCTCGTCTTCCCGGAGTGTTGGATCCTTTGTGTGCTCCCTCGTGATGTTGGGTAAGGGGATGGCTGCTGATATCACCTTGAGCGCTTACTGTAATCCCACTCTGCTTCCCCCTGGTCGGGCTGGTGCGCTCTCGCAATGTGGGGAATCTTTTTTTTTTTTTTAAACAATTTTTATTATTTTATAACAAACAAGTCAACCATGGTAACTTTTCAGGACATACATAATCAATATCAAAACATCACATTATACAGTGTCGTTTCCGTCCTCCCTCCCTCCCTCCCTCCCCACAAACTCGAGCATCTCAGCCTCATCAT
Organism: Ambystoma mexicanum; assembly: GCF_040938575.1. Lineage (NCBI taxonomy): Eukaryota > Metazoa > Chordata > Amphibia > Caudata > Ambystomatidae > Ambystoma > Ambystoma mexicanum. The sequence goes on from NC_090932.1 coordinate 547,686,043, forward strand.
CTACATGAGCATTTTCGGGGATCTCCGTGTTCGTTGACTCATCTGAGTCTTCTGTATCATGATTGACCTGGTGGGGGCTTGCCATTGAGGTCACCAGCTGCCTCCAGGGGGCCCGCTTCCTCCTCTTCCCCCATTAGTGACAGCTTCAAACCATACCACAGTTTCTGCTTTCGCCCATCTCAAGAGGTCCGCCCACCATATCTCCACTCTGGGTTTGTGGGCCGCTTTCCAACACATTGCGATTCTGCGTTTAGCTAAAATATAGGCCAGGTCCTTCATTTTACTGATATGCTTCGAATAACGTGGCCTGGGAAAATTCCCAAGCATGCAAGCCCAAGCCGATCCTACGTCCATACCACTCCCCACCAGCCATTTTCATCTTTATTTCCTCCCAGAATCTGTGCACCTCAGGGCAGGCCCAGAACATGTGCAGTAGTGCCTCCTCCCCACACCTGGGGCATTTTTGTACAGCCGAGCCTCCAAACCTAGCTATTCTACTGGGAGTCAGGTAAGCTCTATGAGTGACATACAACTGGATCTGCTGGAGTCTCGCATTCCGAGACACCTTTTTATGGTACCTTTTGGGTTCTATCCCACTGTCCCTCTGTCATGGGTTCCCCCACCACCTCCTCCAAGGCATGCCTCAATTGGAGCAGCTCCTTCCCCGCCTTCACCCTCAGGAGCTCATATATCCTAGATATTTCGTGCCCACCCTCCGAGACATCATACATCGTTTCTAGGGAGCCATCGGGTTCTTCCTCTAGCACAGTCTCCGGCCACCTCTCTCCCACCTTTTTCATGAGCCTGGTATAAGTAATAAATTTGCCTCTAGCACCCCTGTCTCATCCTGCAGCCTCTGGAATCCCAACGCCTCCCCTTGGTGCCATATATCTCCAAGGATGGCCAATCCCACTGGTTCCCAGTACCTACGGACCGCTTCAAACAATTGGGAGTCGTCCCCGCATAGCACCGCCAGCGGGGCCTGCTGGGAAAGCGGATCTGGTCACCCACCGTTCTCCATGTCCTGCGCCATACTTCCCAGCCCAGCTTCAATAATCTCCCCATCCTCGCTATTTTAGTTTTGTGCAGCCATACTGTCTCCCTCAAAAAGTAAGGAGCTGATTCCCCTTGCAAAAGCCTAGCTTCTGCCGAGCCTTTTGCAGACAACCATCTAGCCACATACAACAACTGTCCTGCCAGATAATACAGCTCAAAATTCGGTAGGTTTATGCCCCCCTTTCACATGTGTTCTGTAGTTTCCACAGGGCCGCCCTATTACTGGAGTTGCCCCATGTGAAGCCCCTGCACATGCCATGAAGTTTCACAAAAAAGCGTTTGGGGATTAAGTACGGGACATTCACAAAAAAGTGCAAGAGTCCTGGCAAGACCACCATTTTGAGTAAAGCTGCTCTCCTCATCATGGCTAGGGGTAATTTAGACCAGAACACCATGCTATTTTTAACTCCCTCCATCGCCTTCTCTGTGTTATGTTTGTGCTCTGTCTCTATTATGTGGTAAACATTTACGCCCAGATACCTGAATGTCACGGTCTGCCAGGGTATCTGCAAGAGGGGCAGCCTCTCCAATGGGGTGCTCTTATACCTTCCCAGGGGGAACAAACTGGACTTCCCGTGGTTCACCGATATGCCCGAGAGGGTGGCGTAACGACCCATCACCTCCAACATATATTGCAGGTTCTCCTCCGGGTAGCGCAAGTAGAGAAGCACATCATCTGCATACAATGGTATCTGGTGTGTGCCCCCTGTCGTGCGGATCCCCACCTCCCCGTATTGTTGCCACAGGCATATTGCCAGCGGCTCTAATGCCAGGATGTATAACATGGGTGACCAGGGGCATCCCTGTCTTGCATCCCCCTGCTAAGTTGCCATTTATCTGAGATTGTGGTTCCGGTTTTGACTCTCGCCATCGGGGTACTATATAGCATCTGGACCCATCTAATATATCCTGGTCCCATTCCATATCCCTTCAGAGTCGCTTTCAACCACGGCCACCGCACTGAGTCAAAAGCTTTCACCGCGTCCAACGACACGATAGCCAGCTCGCTCGAGTCTCCCTCAGTTTGGTCAATGATATGGTGTAGCCTCCTGTGGTTATCTGTAATATTTATACTGGGGACATAACCCGTTTGGTTTGGGTGTATCAATTTGCCAATTACCCTCTTCAACCTATTGGCCAGCAATGCCGTGAGTATCTTGCTATCCTGATTGAGCATAGACAAGGGCCTGTAGGATCCTCATTCCGCGTCCGATTTGCCTGGTTTCAGGAGCGGAATGATCACTGCCTCGCGGAGGGACGCCGGCAGTTCCCCCCGCTCATATGCTTCATTAAACATGGCCAGCAGCGGCTGGAGTAGCTCCTGCTTATACGTTTTATAAAACTCGCTGGGTAACCCATCCGCCCCGGGCGCTTTACATGTTGGCAGGTGTTGGATCACCGCCTCCAGTTCGTCCACGGTGATGGGGGCGTCTAGGTCAGCTCGTTCTAGGTCATCCAAGGTGGGGCAGCCCTATGTCCTCTATCGTATCTAGTATATCTTGACTTATGTCCTCTCCTGTGTCCTCGTATAATTGTCTGTAATACTTGAGTAACTCCTCATTTACCCTTTCCTGGGTATTATGGATTTGACCCTCCGCATCCCTGACCTCTCTGATCACCGAGCGGGGGGGTCTCATTCTTGTATAACCAAGCCAATAACCTACCTGGCTTGTCCCCCCCAGCATGCAGCCTCTCCGTGTATTTCTTATAGTTCAGTTTGCATAATCTGTCCCAAAGTCCACTACAAGCTAGCTGTAAGTCCTTGATTTTAACCCTGTTCGCACGGGTGGTCCCCTCATTTCGTATCAGGTCCTCTAGCTCTCTATCTGTCTCTTGCAGTTCCCGCTCAATTGGAGCCCTTTGGATTTAGATATTGCTACTCTCCGCACCACCACCTTGAATGCCTCCCATACTGTCCCCACAGAACTTACACTGCCCGTATTAATCTCAAAGTATTCCTCGATGGCCTCCCTCAGATCCTCTCGAAAGCCCGCATCCTGTAGAGCCTCAGTCCTAAGCCTCCACGTCGGGTTCCGTGCTCTGGGGGGTTGATGTCGCCCCTCTATGACCAAAGGCGAATGGTTGGAGAGTACCCGGGCCTTGTATTCCGCCCCCACCATTTCTCCCACTATCTCGGCAGATGCAAACACGTAATCTAGCCTTGTGTGCAGGTCATGTGGTGCTGCATAGTGCGAGTATTGCCTATCCATTGGGTGTAACCTTCTCCACACATCCTCTAGGCCGAGGTCCATCAACAGTGTCCTCAGCGCTTTAGCTGCTGGCGCCGGCTTTTCTGATTTGTCATCTGATCTATCTATCCTGGGGTTCAGAGTGCAATTAAAGTCCCCTCCCCACACCATCGCGCCACCCGCCAGGGGGCTAATTTTACTATATAAAGACCTGATATATACTGCTGTATCATGGTTAGGGGCATACAAATTTATGATATTCACTTCCCTGTTCTCCAGGAGTCCCGCCACCACCACCATTCTGCCTTCTGGGTCTATTGTCGAGCTTAGCAGCTGAAATGGTACATGCGGTGCCACCCATGTAATCACCCCTCTTGCATATGCCGAATATGTGGCCCCTATGACAGTACCCCTCCATTTCCTCCTAATCACCTCCAACTTCTCCTTGGTGAGGTGGGTTTCTTGTAGCAGAGCTATGTCAATCCGCATCCTCTTTAGGTACATCATCACCTTGTTACGTTTTAGATAGCTATTAAGGCCCCGCACATTCCAGGTCACAGTTCTGAGATTACCCGATGCCATTGATTTGTTCGTCATTTCCCTGTAGGCTCATACACAAACTAAAACTAAAACTCCCCCAAACTATATACACCACAAACTTCCCCGCCTACCCTCCCCACCCACACCCAACAACACCCTCCCCAACCGTTGCCCAGCTCCATCCCTGGATCTCAGGCACCCCCACATCTAGCCCTGCCTAGCAAGTCTAAACTCAGGGCTCAGCAGGGTAGAGTCGCCCTAATGGCTACTTAACTACCAATTCTCGGGGGTAGGTTGCTATCATCCCATTGCTCCTACTACCCATACTATCACGCATGATGTTAATGCTATTCAGCTCCAGCATGCAGTTGATACTCTATATTCCAGTCCAGCCAGAGCACAAGGTCCAAGGGCTACAAAAATTCACTCAAATCTCCCGGGTTCCCGAAACAAGTCCACCTTCCCACTTATCCCCTTAATGTCCATGTGGGGAACCTTTGGTAGTTTTATGTGGCGCCTCTTGACTTCCCGTCGGCTCTCAGGTCTCCAGTAAGTTTGTCCATGTCACAGGCTGCGTTACCGCCTGATTCCCGGGTTGTCATGTTTCCTCAGTTAATGCAACCCTGCGAACACTTTTGCTCGCTTGCTTCGATTATATGCTTTATTGTGTGGTCCAGTGGGGACGGAGTTACTCGCATACGTCCAGTTCCGCCGGCCGTAATCTTGCAATCCCCAGGCATAGATACTTTAATACAAAAAAGGGCTAACACACCTGATATTTATTTGGTGTAACATACTCTACATTCAGAATGAAATAAGAAGGGTGTGACTAGAGTGCATAAGTCCTAGGTGTTTGGACAAGAGTGTCAAAGGAAGGACAGAGAGATGGCCTCTGTCACTGCCCGACACACAATCTCCTTAGGCTACGCTGGTGTACCACTGATCTAACAGTGGATAGAAGAAGAGTAGGACAAGCACTTATAATTGATTTTTTTTTTAAAGCAAATCTAGTCACTTTCTTTGTGATAACTCACTTCATTCAGCCAATTGTGTATGCAATTTTACATAAACCGGGCTGATAAATCTATCACCAGACTACTTGTGGCAAAACCCATCTTTAATAGCCAGTAATCCGTGTGTGCTTTTATGTCATGCTGCAATGGATCACTATTAAAATTTCATGAAGACACCTAATCCGATCAGAGGTAGACTAGTCAAAGTTCTTCGCTCCCAGTGATCAGATCTCAGACTTAACCTTTATTCCAGTCTATTTAGTCTACCGGTTTCAGTGATATAGGTTATTGCGCCCACTTTAATACTCACTAGTCTTCTGTTTGTGCACTCATATGAGTGTTATTTTCACATAGCGATAATCTTGTTAGAATAGAGACTGCAACGTTGGCCCTGCAGGGCCATGATGAGATCCCCATCTTGAGTGATGATCACTTCCTGGAAATAATTAGATTGTTCATCAGACTCTGGGTGTTCTGTCTTTTCACGTGGAACCCATCCATGCACGTGTTAATTTGGGGTCTCAGCGCTTGCTCTGGGACTTCTAAGAAGGTAAGCTTCTGCGTTTTGAACATTTGTTTGAGTTAGATTGATTTCCAGTATGGAGACTCCATTAAATCATTTATTTCGGGTGTTCCACGGATATAAGGTAAACATTTTAAAATACCATTGAGACTGGTTGAGGGAAACAAAAGGCAACATTTTTAACTCTTGGCCTAACAAAGGGTCTTACAATAGGGGTATGTTGGAGAACTTGCATACATTCCTAGTAATCAAGTATAAAGGTTCAAAATTGGAGAATAGATTGACCATCTTGGAGTTATGGAGGTTGTATTAGAAGGGCGGGAAGGCCCATAAAATGATTATAATTGAGGGGACGAGAAAGGGACGGTGTAGACATTTTTCCACACCGCCCCTATATGGGTGCTATCCTTTGTCATCTGCAGAAGGAGATGCCAACCCTGAGTTTGAACCTCCATACTCTCCGGTAACCACTCTAGTGGTTACAAGATGGACAGGGGCGACACCTCCGTCTGTTCCAATTTTTCGAAAGATGGGATCATGAAGAGAGCAGAAGGATAACACCTTTAGTAATCATTGATGGGTCTCGAATGGAATGTGGAGTGCGAAAAGTCTATTTGACGGTTAGATGAGCACCGAAATTGGAACTGCAGGAACAAGAGCGAGGGAGAACCGGAAGAGGATTTTAAGAGCACAAGACCTTGAAATAGATTTTGTAAATAATGATGAATATTTTGAAAATAGTAAATGATGCACACAGCTTCGCAGCAGAATATATATATATATATATATATATATATATATATATATAATTGTCATATGAAGAGGGTGAGGAAAGAGAGAGCGACAGAGTTGTTCTATCTGCTCTCTTATCCACCATGCTTCTGATGTTGTGTCCCCAGATTATTCTTCTAGACAAGGTAGAGTTGGCAGAGGCATAGTGTCTAGTGCACATAGCCTTGTGCAGGGTCTGAAGGCAGTTTCTAGGGCAATCTGTAGCAGCTTCTATCCTCCCAGTCGAAGACAAATGTTTAATATCAGATAAGGAAAAACAGAAGGATGTCCATTGCGTGGAAACAGTACAGTTCAATCTTGAAGGACTTAACATTGTGAACAATAAATGGGAGCAAGGGGTGAAGAGTTGCAGAGCCGGAGGGTTGGTGGGACTCTCCCAAGAAGGGGTGGCTCAAATAAACCTAGTATGTGTAAGTGTATGGAAAAAGTATGTGAACTCTTCAACATGGCTCAATGAGCCAGAGAAACCTGTTAAGATCCAGTTACTTACATGTTTTTTTGTGTGTTTTTAAGGGTGCTGGCCCAGTGCATGTAGACACAAATCGAAACTGCAGCCTCATGTTTCATATCGCCGATCTGGCTGGAGGTTTGGCAACACTTCTTGACTTGTTCTGGTCCTGCTGACCTTTTTCCTACAAGCAGTTACCTCCGGCCTGGCGAGGCGTTTGCAGTCTCATCATCCTGCATGTGCCCATCCTTGTGGTTCCCCAGAGCCACTAGACAGTTGCAAATTCAAAATCTGAGTTTACATTTGTGCCCTGTCTGTCCCCCGTGCCACTTAGACCCCTGTGCCATCAGATATGGACAATCCAAGGACTTTACAGACTTTCGGAGAAACTGGCTCCTTGAAACGTTGGAGAAGATCGAACTATATTTCATCAGCATCCACTGAGGCCTTAATGAACATTCCTGAACAATTTTGACTATTTGGCCGGACAGAGATGTTTTTCATGTCCCTTTTGGCACCTGGTGTATACACTTTGCTGAACACTAAATGGTTGCAAATTGTTCTATATGAGTTATTTCTGAATTCCTTTGAATCAGCATGTAGTGCAATCAAAGAAGAACTCAGAGCCTTGAGGCTTGTAGCTTGCAGAATCGGTATATCCTCGACCTAACGTATATGGAGGGCAGGGTTTGCCAGAAGATCAGGAGTACGTGTTGCACATACGGACCTCCTAATGATTTCGACAATGGAACCCTGGCTTGGGCAACTGTTACACTGCACTACCTGAGAGGGGCTATGAAGAGGGAGGTGGGAATTACGGATTATCATTTTGGGACTTTTTTTTTCTTGGGTGCCCTTGTGGATGAGCATAACTAAAAAGATTCTCGTACCTATTTTCGTCTTTTTCTTAATTATCTTTTTTTCCTGTAAATGTTACCCTAACCTGGTATCCATGGGGACGCCACCCAGCCCTGGTTGGATGATTTGCACTCTCGAACCCTCTCCTGGTCCCTTGGTAAGGCCTCTGGTTACAGATGGGTCTGCAGTATAGGAGAGCAGGATTCAATACCAGATTGTCTTTGTTTTCCCACCTCCTTTGGCCTCAACTCCTTCCTCCCCCTTGGGCCTTCTCCTCACCTTAATATTGTAAAAGGTGGATTCTTTGTCCTGCTCCTCGTGGCAGGGGCGCGTAGATGTGGGGGGGGCGAGCAGCGACCAAGTTACTTCACTGGTGCAAGCCCCCCTGTGGGAATCCAGGCCTGCTGCGACTCCGTAGGTTTGCTGCTTTACAGTCTTTATATGCAGTTCTTATGTTCCTCTTAGTTCGAATAATAATGTCTTGCTTCTTTCCTTTTAGGTATGGAAAGGTATTTTGGTGTTGTCATGCAGTTTGCAGAGGAGCATGGGCCGGTAGGCGAAAGCGTGGTGTGCGCGATGCTGTCCGGTGAGTAATGCGCGATGCGCTGCGCTGTTTCGCCTGTTATATTGCTAACCTGTGTCTTTTCTCTCCTTGCAGGTTGCGATGTTCCTCACTGAGCGCTGTAATGTTCCAGCAATGATACTGACCAGGAGATGACTACCCAGGTAAGAATTGTGTGGCTTTCTTCATTCGGGAGGAAACATGAGTAAACGCTTACTAATGCTGTCTTTCTTTCTCCTCTTTCCAGGTTATGGTATTCCAGGATGCATGCGGTGCCGGATGATGGAGTTCGTGCCTTCAGGTGAGTGGAACTGAAGTCGGCGATGGATTGAAGACAGGATACTGTTCCAGGTAAGTTTCGTAGTGTTCTTTCTCTCTCTGCAGGTCCTTGGTTTCAGGTAAACTGGCATCAAAGAACTGGACACGGTGAGCGTTACGCTGCCCACAGCAGAATAATGCAAAGCATGTTCTGCTGTTTGGGTGTGGTTTAAATAGTCTCAGGTAAAGTAGTCCAGGTAAAATAGTCCCGGGCCTGCCACACCCAAAGTATTCCAGGTAAAGTAGGCCCAGGCCTGCCACACCCAAAAGACTAGACCGCATAGCTCAGTTCCTTGTAACTGAGCTATGTGTGTGCCTCTATGTTGGCTGACCCCCCCCCCCCCCCAAGATAAATAGTCCCAAGTAAATAGTCCAATTCTAATGTTGGTCTTCATGATGGTAATGAGCCTGGCGCCAAAGGTGCCAGGACTGACTCCAATAGAGTCTTGGGTGAGGTTTTAAGGCCTTTGACCTGGCCCTAACTGGAAGGCTGACTTGCCAGTGATGGCCAGGGGCAAGGGTCATGACAGCAAACTATGTCGACAGTGCTGCTCTGCCCAAATGCTTAGAATCACTGCTATGATGATCATGACCCTGTTTAAGGCTAGAGCCACTGCTATTTCATCTCACATGGGTACTCAAACTGATTCTGAAATAAGTGCAGAGGTGGTCTTGTGTCCCTCACCAGTTTGGGGTAAATGTGTAGAGCAATGGGTAGATTGTGGAACTAGTGGAAGGGATTGTCCAGCGGAGGAGCATGGTCACAGTGGGACCAGTATGAGAGATGGCTGTGAGATTTCATTCCCCTGAGAAGGTTAGGTTAGTGAATTGGAAATTGGTTTGTTAATGTATTATCTAAAGGGAGGACTGTTGGGGTAGTTAATAAAGGTCCCACGGGTAAAGAAAAGTTTGAATTACGTGCACCATTTTGGGGACTGGAGTGACGGCAATGTTGCAAATTGGCACAAATATAGTGTAGTTAATGTGAATGGGATAAATGTTACTTTTAGGGTTATTTGTGTACAAGATGATACATTTTTAGATTTGCACGCGCCAGGGCTATAATGGAACCTTTGTTTATATGGTATATACACAATATAAATGCATGGAGTGTTACTCAGCCCTAATGAGAATTAAGGAGTTAAACATGCACATGCGAAATAGGTTGTGAATGGAGATTGTGATGAGGGGATACAGTAGTCTATAACACACGCATGCATGAACATACACTGTTAGCTTTTTGGGATATTATGAATAGATGATTCTGTGTGAAGTGTGTCCCCTCGTTGTTTGGAAGTTTGTGTGAATCATCGAAGCTTGGATCTGCAAGGTGAAACTTTGAATGGCCAGGAAACAGTTTTTGCAAGATTCAAGGCTGAGCGGGAACAGCAGCCACTGTCAGTTTTGACCAATCCTGTTTTATGCCCTGCTGCTATTTTGGAAGAGAGTTGTAATCACTGTAAGTAGATGGGAGCCTGTTATTGAATGACTGGGGGATTTCGGCCACCTGGTAGGGCTGGGGAAAGGGCCAGACAATTAACCTGATGCAAGGATTGCTTGCAGGGAAGGTGCACCAATAGATGATGGATTTTCAATTGACTTGTCAGGGTGTGAGTTGCGACCATGTGGACTGGAATGGTAAGTTGCATAGTTTAGAATGAAACGTGGACACGAGCAAGTTTGGATGATAAAACCAGCAACAATAGATCAAAAGGAAATGTCTGTTCCCCTCCTATTCACATCAATGGAATTTGTATAGAATGGCCGTTTACATCACAAGTAGGAGTAAAGGTCTCCAACCAGATGGAGCCTGTAATAATTAAAACTGCTTGTAAATTGTGTAAACTGTGTAACTAGGAGATGGTGCTATGACCAATTATGGAAGGACCCCAGAAAGGGGTGTAATGTAAATATGAAACATGTAATCATGATTTTAAAGTGGATGGTACTTAGATGAATGTAACCAATCAGAAATGCGGGAACTGAAGGGGGAATATGGTTACATTGTATTGGTTTGACCAATCGTATGTGGGGGGCTGACTTTGTAATGGAATCTGTGGGAGTGTGTTAACTGTTGCAAATGGTATAAAATGTGTTTTCTGTGTGGGGTTCAGGGAGACTCTGCTTATTTTGACTCTTTGTTGCCATGTAGCCCCTCCCTGCGTTTGTACAATAAAGTTTTCGGACAAACGTGCACTTGCTCTTATTTTTTTTTGGAAACGTTTTTATTGGCATTTAAACCATTTTTAACATTAACGATCCCTGCCCCCCACAGGGCCCCCCGTGCACCCTCCCCGGCAACTCCCCTGACTCACGGTAACCCCCCTCCTCCCCTCACCCCCTCCCCTGATTCGCTGCAATCTCCTCAAACACAATCATACAGTGAGTTAACCCTGTGGGCAATGTCTACAATATGTCCAGTAAGCGGATTTGCTGAGGGCACCATTGTTCATGAAAGTCTTTATGGAGAAAGTCCAGGACCAGGTCCCAATCGTCCTTGAATTTGGCAGATTCCCCCTGGATCACATGTGACCCATTCTAGTGATGTATAATGCCATATTTTTGCTATCCATTCTTGTTCAGAGTGTACCCCCACGCCTCCTCCCATTTCTAGGCGATCAGGGAAAGGGCAGCAACACTCAGAATCATGCAAGCCTTTTTTTGGGATCTAGATGTGAGAATGTCCACCCAGCCCCAACAAAACTTCCCCACATGCTCTTCCTATCTTAGAACCAAATATAGATTGCATTGGCTCATTAATAGACTCACAGAACGGTTTCAGGACCGGACATGCCCACCATATGTGCACTCAAGTGCCAACCTTGCCACAACCTCGCCAGCATGCCTGGGACGTCGATAGTACTTATGTAATTTCTCTGGTTTAAGGTGCCATTGTACTTAAACCCTCGTCCACATTTCCCTGATCTGTAACCCCCTCATTAGTTTTGGGATCCTCTGCCACACTTCCCACCATTGCTCTTCCGAGATAGGACGGGGTAACACATTCACCCATTGCTTCATTTATGGCCATTGAATCTGGGCCGCAGGGAGGGAGAACATTCTATTCAGTTTGCTTATCATTTGCCGATTGCCTGAGTTTGTTAGCAAGTTTTTTTTCTAATGGCGTAAGTTCCCTGATGATAAACTGTTTCATTCCCAGGGCTGACAACCAATGGCTTATTTATGCATACTGCAGCCTGTCCTCCTCCCGTAGTCCAATAGCCTGTTTGCACTGGCGAAACAACCTAACCTCCTGCTCTTCCATCATATCCCTCGCTGGCAGGCAGCCTGCTTCTTCCCACCTAGCTAGCAAACGCACCTTTCTCCAGGCCCAGGGTGAATTGGGGATTATGCAGAAGGGGAGTAAACAGTGATTGGAAGTTTGTGATACCCGTCTTTTTTACCACAATACCCCATGTGTCACCTACCAGGGCCGTAATCCGGCTTCTATACATATTTATAGGCCCATCCATTTTTGGGCACCACAGGACCTCATCTAGGGGCCTACCTACCACCGCTCTATCTATCCATCGACAGATCTTGTCTGGGGTCCCACTAAACCATTCTCGTATGATCCTTAATTGGGCAGCTTGGTAGTATGTTTGGAAATTGGGAACCTGCATCCGGGTGGGGCCATCATGGCCCTCCATGCCATCCTTGGTCTTTGCCTTTGCCAAATAAACTTTCCCACAATTCTTTTCAGGGTCCTGAAGAATTTCTGCGGGGCCGCTAGGGGGAGACCCTGAAAGAACCATCATTTTGATTACATTGATCTGTCCCATCCATGAGATATTCAGGGGCTGCACTCTTCCAGCCATGCCTTTATCGTAGCCAGTAGAGGAGGGTAATTTGCCTGATACATGCTATCTAGGATCTTGGTTCTCACTACCCCCAGATATCGGAGGCCTCTGTCTACCCACACAAACTGCCTGGCATCCACCGGGATGGACAATGGCGCCCCCCATCCCCCTGAAGAACCATTAATTCAGATTTGTGGGCATTGATCTTCAAGGCCGCCACTTTCCCAGATTTCTCCAGGAGGGCCGATAATTTGGAAGCAAGGTATTCATAACCGTCAGAACCATCAGTATGTCATCCACGAAAGCCATTGCCTTATGTTCCTCCCCTCCGAATAGGATCCCTTTTATCCCTGTCTCTTGCCTGATTTTAGCTAGCAAAGGCTCTAGATATATTGCGTACAACACCAGGGGTAGCAGGCAGCCTTGTTTGGCGATATGAGATGGCATTTATAACGCGCCTATGCACAAGTGTTTCAAGGCGTGACGAGGCAAGGGAGGGAGACGAAGGGAGTACGGACATCGATCCTACTAGGCCAAGTGTCATTCAGATCGTGCAAGTGCATGGGGAGGGAGGGGGTAGGGATAGTGCAGTACATGGGAAAAGATGATAACAATAAGTAACGGCCAGCAAGTGCAAGGGTAAGTGCATAGATCAGGTGTCAAGGGCTGGTTGGGGGCCTGTAGGGATACAGAAGCAGTCCCCAAGTGTACGGGTTGCCAGGTGGGCAGTGCAGGTGTGTGACGCTGGCGGGGAAGGGACCTTGGCCCGAGATCAGAGGGTGTCCAGGTAGCCAGTGCAGTTCCGGTTGCAGCCAGGAGGTCAGCAGAGGAGAGGAGGAGAAAAGGCAGAAGCAAAGAGAAAGGTTTTGAGGTGCTTTTGGAACCGGAGATGGTTCTCCTCAAGTTTAAGGGAGGCAGGGAGGCTGTTCCAGAGGGAGGCACCAGCCGAGGAAAGAGATCTACCACCAACTTGTTGCTTGGAGAAGCGACTGACCCTAAAGGAATGTTGGAGGCGGATGAGCGAAGAGCTCAAGAAGGAAGATATTTAGGAAGAGAGAGTTGAAGGTATTGAGTCCCCAGAAGGCCTTGTGGACAATGCAGACGGTTTTGAATTTAACCCTTGCAGCCACTGGGAGCCAGTGCAGAGATTTCAAACAATCCCTGGGCTTGAGGCCAAGGACAAGTCTTGCAGTCCTGTTCTGGATAAGTTGCAGAGGGCGGAGAGTCGAGGCAGGCAGATTTAGAAAGAGGCTGTTGCAATAGTCCAGCCTAGAGAGAACCAGAGCTCTGGAGACAGTGTGCTTCTGGGGAAAAGAGAGAAAAGGATTAATACCTCTGAGGAGGTGCAGCTGGTAGTGTGACTTCTTAGAGACGTCAGAGATGTGAGGAAGGAGTGTGTGGAGTCAAAAATGACCCAGAGGTTTTAAGCCTTGTAGGTGGGAGCAGGAGGAGGGCCAAGAGAGGCCGGCCATAGAGATACAGGGAAGGAGGGAGCGGATGTGCCAATGAGGAGAATCTCATCTTACTGGCATTAAGGCAGAGGTCATTGGCGGCACACCACTCCTGTATAGCAGACAGTCAGAGATAAGGGAGGGAGAGGAGGAGGAGGCTGCGAGATGTGTCCATTTATGGCTAGCCGTAGCAATGGTGTCCCATAGCTGGCTTTGATCAAGCAAAGGAAGCCTGGCCCAAACCCCATAACCTCCATTGTCAGGAACAGAAAGGGCCATTCTACATGATCAAAGGCCTTCTGCGCGTCGAGGGATAGTACACCCGCAGAGAGGCCGGTCTTATACACTTTCTCTACCAGGTGGCACATTCGCCTGATATTATCAAACGTTTGATGCCTCCTGACAAAACCTGCTTGATCTGGATGGATCCACCCCAGGATTATTTTGTCCAGCCTGGATGCCAATATTTTAATAAAGATTTTCGCGTCAAGGTTTATTAATGCGATGGGGCGGTACAAGCCACACTAGGTTTTGTCTTTTTTAGGTTTGGGGAACAAAACCACCTTCGCCTTCTCCATTGTCTGGGATACGTGCCCCGACATAGCGAAGGAGTTGAAGAGAGATGTCATTATCGGGGCCAAAATGTCATGGAGGACCTTATAGTACATTGCCGGAAAACCATCCGGACCGGGTGCTTAATGTAATGGAAGGGATTGAATTGCAGCTCGTACCTCATCCTCCGTGATCTCGCCCTCCAGGCTCTCTCTATTACTTAGATTTAGCTTATTCAGCGGGCATGACCTCAAGTATGCCTCTTCGGTGTCACTATTTGGGCCTCCTGAGGAGGACACGGCAGAGTAATACCCCGCAAAGGCTTGGAGAATCTCCTCCGATACGGAGGTGATTGTTCCCCGGGGTGTTTGTATGCAGGGCATCACTCTAGTTGCCTCCTTTTTCCTTACTTGCCGGGCCAAAAGCCGATCTGCTTTATTCGCCTGTACATAGTATCGCTGTTTGAGATATAGCAGCGATATTTCCCGCTTGTTTAGTTTGTAAAATGCTAATTTGACCCTTGAGATGCCTATATTTCTTCCTAAGCGATACCCCTTTATCAGTTTCCATTCTACTCGTCACCTCCATTAAACGTCATTCTAAATCAGCCTGTTGTGCCCTTTCTTGCTTATCCTGCTGTGCTTTCTTTTCTATCAGTTCTACATGTATGGTTGCTTTAAAGGCATTCTATCTATACTACCTGTTCCTGGATAGCCGGAGTCCTATTTCTATCGAAGAATTCCTGCATATAGTCCTGCAATTGTTCACAGATCACCCTGTCCCGTGGTAAATGTCCAGGGAATTGCCACTGCCACATTCCCGAACCCCTCCCCCCCCCATTTCTCCAACTGAATTTCTAGCAACAGGGGGGCATGATCAGATAGCGTTATGGGCCCCACCACCATCTTCCTAACCTATCCCAAGAGGCTACCCATACATAGTCAATCCTCAAACGTTCTATGCACATGGGAATGGAACGTATATCCCTTAAACCTCCCTGAGATTCCCACCAGGCTTCCACCAATGCCAACCGGATCATTTTTTTTAATTTTTTTTTTTAAACACTTTATTTTTGGATCGAAGGCATACAGATATTTTAAACAGTTTCAGAAATAGCAAATTAACATTATTATTCGACTGCTCTCTCTTTCTGATGTTGTCCCACTATGGTCAAGGTCTCTTAGCCTTTGAATGTTCGCATTTTCATTTTACAATTTTCACACCCTTTTTCCAACCGGTTCATTCTTGCCGGCAGGTTTTGCGTCAGGCCTTTATCTGAGGGGGTCGTGCCAGAGCTTCTGTCCACCTTTGGGCTCCATGCCAAATTAAAGTCCCCTGTTAATATGAGCTGTTCGTTCATATATTTCTCAAGCCTATCCAAGACCCCCTGTAAGAAACTGTCCTGTCCCGTGTTGGGGGCATACACCGAGGCGATTTTAAGCTATGCCTCCCAACTGAAGTTGAGCAAATGGGGATCTACCTCTTAACTGCCATCTTCCCCATTATTTGCAAATCGGTGAGATCCCGGAATGCTGTGAGGGCCCCTCTCGTTTTACCCTTATACTTCGCCTGTCTCACATGGGGATAGCCTCTTATCCTTAATTTGTGTTTATCTTTCCTCCTAATGTGGGTCTCCTGAAAGGTCACAATTTCGGGTTTTGCCTCTTGTAACAGACACTCCACCTTTCGCCTTTTGATGGGTGTATTGAACGCAGAGTTCAGGCCATTTAAAACATAATTGTATTTGTGTATAAATGGTTCCCATGAATCTGTTGTCTGCTGCCTAAGCATGTAGGGCATCCGATGTATCAAGTGTGTTTAAATTCCTGTCCGTGTGTTGATGACTGCAATACCACACCCAGCCTGCGGGGGCAGAGCTGAGTAAAAAATCAACACACCAAAATAAACAGGTCCCCACAAGGCCATTTTTTAAAAAGTTCTAAAAATTGGCACATAAGACTTTTAAGTTGTTTTAAATCATTTGGAAGGCATTACCATGTGGGGACTTGGGTTTAGGTCCCCACAGTGAAATCAAGTCCCCACAGCGTGTGTGTTTTCATACCCAAGTCCCCACAAGGATAGTAACACAAACTCACACATACATACTCACACCCACACACACAACACACCCATAACACACCCCACCCACACTTGGTTGTGGCTACCTCTTCCTTGAGGTCCTTGGGCTTGTTCCGTGACATTAAAGGGGCATTGCGAGGCAGTAAGCAGACCCAGCCGGTGCTCCCCTTTTAGGCCTTCTGGGTAATTCTTTCGTCTGTCTGGTTGAGACCAGCCTTCTCCCCTCATTGTTGGGGGGGGTCAGAAAGTCCTCTGGCTAGCATAATCTGCTGCTTCACCTCTTCGCGGGGGCAATCCTTCCTTGTCTTTGTAGAACCTCTCTTATTTACTGTAGTAGCTCACCCAGCACCCTTTTCCAATACCCTGTGGGCGGGTTCTGCTCCGATATCAGCAGGGTTTGTGTGATCTGCCTGTCTGTACGTGGCAAACCCAGACTGCTGCCAGCGGTTCTGATTTAGTGCGACCCCTCCAGCAGATGTCCTTGCCCGTTGTTCAGGGGGCCCTGTTCTGCAGGGCTGGCACACCCCCAGTTATTGACTCGTACTTCCGCTCAATTTGCGCAACCCGCGGTTGTCTCCTGGCTTAAGTCTGTATCTTTCCCAGTGCGGGGTCCATTCGGGTTCCTACTCCCACGACAACTCTGGGTCTCGGCAGGCGGGGAGGGGTTAACACTGTGCTTGGGCTGTCGGTCCTGGATTCATCCATGTTGAGCTGTACCCCCCCCAGCGGTCTGCTTCTATCTGGCTGCAAGGTCGCCAAATTCCACAGGAAATATGCTGTGGGGCGCTGGCACCACCTTATTCCATGTTGGACTCGGCACGCACCTGCGCCCCTCCTTTAGGGAGCCTGGGGTTGGCTGCGTGTGCCTCACCTTCCGTGTCCGACAACTCCAACTGAATGTTTTCCCCCTCTCTTACTTGTGTGGGGTCTGTTGCCTTGTCTGTCCTTTCCGTTGGGGGTCCTGCCACTCCTCGCATGCTCCTTAAGTGGGTGCCCCCTGCGGAGCCTTTTGCATGAGACCCAGGTCCACTTCTCGCCCGAGCTCCTTCCACCGTTGCATGCTGTACCTCTCTCCCGCTGTTCCTGGAGGTGTAGGGGGGTGGCACTGCCGTGCAATGCTTCCTTCGTCCTATCTCTCTGTGTGTCCCCAAGCTTGTGAGTATCCCTCTGCTGCACCGCCCTTATTCAGCGGGCTGATCAGCCCCGTCCCTCACCTCTGGGCTTCTTTCCACCATGCTGCGTACCTCCTCTGCACTGCCGCATTGGTACTATGGTGCTTGTTTTTGGGGTGGTGGTCCTGTCAGGGGTGGTGGGGGGTGTGAACCTACAGCACTGGCACTTGCACCGGGGGCTTCGGTCTCATTTTGCACCTTTAGTTGAGATCGGTGAGTGGGAGCGTGCTCCTCACGGTGCAACGATCACAGTGCCCATCTTGGAATTTCGTCAACTTGCTCTTTAAGTGGTGGGCCTACTTTGGATAAAAGTGACCAAAGGCTACCTCCTACACCCCCATTGTCAGCTGACCCAGCGCATCCCAATATCTTCTGAGTTCCCTGTCAAATGTGGGAGAGATACCAGGGAGACACCACAAAGGGACGGTGCTGTTGCAGGGTGCTTTAATTTCCAGTTTACTAAATCTGCTCGATCAAGCATTGACCGTGGTTGTAACTGGGTCGAGTGCAGGAGTCAACACACCAGTCACAAAATATGACCAATTACAGGTCAGTGGGTCAAGCGCTGTATTGTTCCAGCGGTAAATGCACTACCCTGGTCCCATCAACATACCATTGTCCAGCAAAGTTATCCTGAGCAGATAAATAATAGAGCTCAAACACTGTAGCTGCTAGACCCCCATGCTCGAATGCTCATTCGTTTTTTCCCCATCTAGTCCTAGCCACTCCATCCCCCCAGATGAACGTTGTCCCCAGTGATCTGATCTTGGTAAAGGAATTTGGCATCAGTCATATAGGGACATTGCAAAAGAAATATAACAACTTTGGGAGTACCACCATCTTCAACAAGGCGTTACTCCCATATAACGAGATCGGAAGCCCGTCCTCAGTTTCATTTTGATTGATTGATTTATTTATTTATATAGCGCTTTATACCAAGGCGCTGTACAGTGGAACAACATAATACAAAATAACAACAACATTTAACAATGAGAGCAACATTTACATCATGAATCATTCAACAAAACAGTGCAAAGAGCAATTAACTTAGGTGGGGGGGTGGAAAGGGGAGAGGGAAGAGGTGGGGGAGTAGGAGATGGACAGGGCGAAGGAGAATGGAAGGGGAAAAGAGGAGTAGGAGAGGGGAGAGAGGAATCAGATGAGGGTAAGAAGCGGGGGGCTGAGGGGAAGTGAAGAGGGCAGAGGAGAAGTTTTCAAGGAGGGGAATGGAGGAGGAGGGATTTAAGGGAAGTGCGAAATGAGGTGAAGGTTGCCGTAGAGCGGATTGTAAGAGGGAGCGAGTTCCAATGCAGGGGTGCAAGGAGTTGGAATGAGCGGAAACGGGAGGAAGCGCAAGGGGAAGGAGGAACAGTGAGAAGGAAATGGTCAGCGGAGCGAAGGGAGCGGGAGGGGGAGTAGAAGGAGAGGAGGGAGGAGAGATAAAGAGGAGCAAGACCATGGAGGGATTTGAAGACAAGGTAGACAAAGTAGAACTTTAGTTGTGAGTGGAAAGGTAGCCAGCCAAGGTGAGAGAGCGAGGAAGAGATGGAGTCACAGGATGTAAGGAGACAAAGGGTACGGACAGCAGAGTGGTATATGGATTTTAGAGGGGTAAGCTGAGATGCGGGAAGTCCAAAGATTATAGAGGAGCAGTAGAAGAGGCAGGAAAAGATGAGAGAGGAAATTAGGAGTTTTGTGCTGTAAATAAATCTTGTGATTATCAATATATATGGATTGTAGAGATCTAGATACAATTATCCCCAAGTACTTTAAATGCAGAGGGGACCAGCATAGCCCTCTGAGGTCAGCTGGCAGCACGGTGGAAGGCGTAATGGGAAATAGCTCAGACTTAGTGCTGTTTATCTTATACCCAGCGTACTGTGTGAATATATTTGAATCCCTCATGATTGGGTCAAGGTTCTACTCAGGGCCCCGAATATATAGTAACGTGTCATCCGTGCATAGAGATATTACATGGGGCGGACCAGCTATTCTGGTCCCTCTGTGTCCATGAGCATCCCTGATTAATGCTGCAAGTGGCTCAACTGTAATAGCAGGGGGGAGAGTGGACACCCCTATCGGGTAACTTTACCTAGCGTGAACAGAGCAAGAAACACTTGTGTATAGGCGCGTTATAAATGCCATATCATTTCATATCAGATATGGTTTTATTCATGCGTACTCTGGCCGTAGGGCCAGCGTACCATAGTCAGACACATTGAGAGGAATAGGGACCAAACTTAAATTGACAGAGCACCCGGAACAAATACCGCCAAGAAACAGAATCAAAAGCTTTTTCAGGATCTAATGACGCTGCAGCCACTCTAGCCTGGGGATTGATCTGTGATATCGCACAGAACAGCCTTCTCTGGTTGAATGGCGTACATCTAGTAGGAATGAATCCTGACTGGTCAGGGTCTACCAGCTGGCGCATATGCGGGAGAAGTCGTGTAGCCAATACTTTAACAAACACCTTTGCATCTGCATTGATTAAAGACAATGGTCTGTATGAAGCCATGTCATGGGAAGGCCTGTTGGGCTTCAGCAATACAGTTGGGGGAGACTCCCCTGAACAAGATAATTCTTACCACACCATCAGTAGATTTGGTGCTAGTTCTTGCTCGAATTCCCTTTATAATTCTATCCCCAACCCATCCGGCTCCTGGGCCTTCCCCAAAGCAAACAACTTCACTGCAGCAACCACCTCCTCAACGGGAACAGGTAGCTCCAGTACCTGACTTTCTTCTGCAGATAATCCAGGCAACTCAATATGGTGCTAGTAGCGGATAAGATCGTCATCCGTTGTGTCACAATTAGTGTATAGGTTCGAGTAGTATGAGCGGAATACCTCATTTATGTCTTGTTGTTTCACTAATATTGTGCCGTCCCGCCCCTCGTATTCCTGTGACATGTTGCCTGCAGTTTTCCGCCCTAAATATTCTAGCCAGCAGGTTATCCGCCTTATCACCTCCACCATAATGCCTAGCCCTGACATGTTTGGACATGTATAACAGTTCACAATCAGCCAGCTCATGGAACTTAGCCAACATGTCCTGAATCAGCTCCCTTAATTTAAATGTATTCTCAACCTCTTACAATTACCACCTGAGGCTTCTAAGGGCTCCAGTGCATGTAGAAAGAAGCACTCCCCTTACCCATACCTTGAACACCTCCCATAATATAGAGTTGAGCTGCACTGAACCCTTGTTAATTTCAAAGAATTCAGCAATGCAGCGTCTCAGCTAGGTTTGCGTCTTTCTGCATAGCAGGGGCCATTTTCCATAAGGGCCGTGGCCTAGGGCAGTGAGCAAACACACATGACGGCAAAACCGGGTAAATTGTCAGATAATGTTTGGGGGCAGATATGACCATTTTGAACCACTGACATCAACTCAGTGGCAAGCAGCCAGAAATCTATACGTGACCTAGAGTCATGGATTGTTGAATAATACATATATTCTCTCACATGGATGTGCAATTCACGCGCACATCAACCAGAGGAAAGTACAACAACAGTTGCCGTGTCTGGGCTGCTCTGGTCAGCACCCGTGGAGCACTAGATGTTCTATCCACTTGATTGGCTAGGATAGTATTGAAATCACCACCCCAAATTATGACCACCCCCTCAGTAGATGTCAATGTGTTTCAAATCTGCTGGTAGAATTCAGGGTCATCGACATTCAGCCTGGATGTATGAACCAGTATGACCAGGCTGCCTGCAAGAGCGCTCCAGACTATAACATAGAGGCCAAGCAGGTCCAGACAGCTCTTTGAGACCTGAAATCCCAGAGCGTCATGTATAAGAGTAAGAATGCCCCGCGACTGCGAGGAATCGTCTGTGTAAAATATCATGGGGCCCCATCTTCGTGCAAATGTCTCATGTAGCCGCCCAAGAGCATGCGTCTCCTGGAGCATGAATGTTAGGTTTGTGCCTGTGAACATCAGATAGTATCTTCCTGGCCTTAACTGGGTTATTAAGCCCACAGACTTTCCACATTAGCAGCATAATCATGAGGCCCCTTCCACTCATCCCATTAGCTGCCATGCACATATCCCAGCGTCCACTCAACAATAGCACCCATTAGGAACTCATGTATAGTTGCCATCAGTACGATCGTCAAACATTTTAACTTTTTAACCCCATCCCATTGCCCACCTCCCCCCACTCTCATCATCCACCCCAACTTGACGATGTACCCCCCAGTAAGCCGGTCAAGTGGCACAGCGAGTAGAGCGCTCGCTTTGACATTCGTGCAGATCCTGCTAACGCAGGTTCGAATCCCGGCAGGGCCAAACTCAGCCTTTCATCCTTCCGAGGTCGATAAATGAGCACCACACACCGTGGGTAATAATAAGCAGCGCTCAGATACCTGAGGGTTCGTAGCGCTATATAAAATGCCAAATGAATTAATTATTATTATGTCATGCCACCTTCGGAACACCTGGGAGCACAATGTAAACATCAACTAAACCTTATAGTTTGTACAACTTTCAGCATTGCGTCCTAAATGGCTCGACAGAACTTATCAACATATAGCTAGAATATTTAGTGCCAGACAACGTGTCTTGAATTCAATCGCCAGATGATGATTGCGCCGTCGAGGGTTTCTGATCTTTCCATCCTGCATCTGGATCCTTCCCCACGGGACAGATATAGACCGTTCAATGTATGCCACAGCCTCGTCAGGAGATTCAAAGAAATGCTCTCTTCCACCCTGTTGAATACACAATTTGGCTGGAAACCTCATGGCGTATGGCACCTGCCGGTCTCACAGGAGACGTTTGATGTGGTCAAAGGTGCGTCTGGTTGCCTGGTCCCCTAAAGAGTAGTCCAGGTATATGTGCACTCTGGCTGACTCATAATGTAGCAGTCCTTTCTCCTGTGCCAGCTTCAGGATCAAATCTGCGTTGTGGTAATATAACAGCCTTGCGATGATTGTATGTGGTGGCGCCCCGGGAGTGGGGCCAGCGAGCGATGTGCCCTTTCGACTAAGAACTGAGCAGAGAATTGCTTGCAGCTGAATATGGATTTTAACATGCCTTCTACAAAAGGCTCCATGGGTCCCTGGACTGCCTTTTCAGGATTGTCCACTATCCTGATGTTATTCCTGCAGGAGCGAGATTCTAAATCATCACATTTTGTACGAACTGCCTGCAACTCCTTAAAGACTTGAAGATCTCAGCTGTGCGTCCCCTCAGTGTCCTCCAGATCACTGATCCGTGTTTCAACATCTGTGATTCTGCCTGCATCATGCCCATGTAGGGAGAGAGGTTTGATTTGCCTGGGAGGGCCCCTCAAAGTCCCCTGTTGCTACATCAGTCACAGTGGCATCCCTATATGGGGTACTGGTGCATGATTCCATTGGTCCCATCTTGCCCTTCCTGCTTCCACGGGTCATATCCGCAGGAGTCTGTAGTAATGGTATCACTGCTCGAGGCTTCACCACAGTTTGGTATCCCAAGGTGACAAGACGGTTGGCTGAGATGTGTTTCCACTAAGTTACCCAGCAGGTGGATATTGCCAACAGTTGCTAGCGTTATGCCCAGAAGCAAGTATCAAGATATAGATACTCCCCATGGGCCCCCTGAGCATGCCAACTTGTCCAGACCCTCAAAGGGCCACCTCAGTGCAGCTTCTTATCAGTAGCAGTAGTGGCGGCGCCTCAGAGGCAAACGATGCAACAATCGGTACACACAGCTTCCAATACGTTTCTACAAAGTGGTGTCTTGCAATATTGGGGGTCGCTCCTGGCACTCCCCCTAACTTCCCTGTCCCAAGGTATGAGGGACACATGTGCCTTAATTCACCCAGCCGGTAAGTGTTGCCAGCAGTTGCCAGCCTTATGCCCCGATGCAAGGTTTAAGATGTAGATACTCCACAGGGAACCCCCCCAAGCACGCCAGCTCAACCAGGTACTCACAGGGCCCTCTGAGCAAAGTGTCTTGGATGTAGCAGTAAAGGCAGCGTCCCAGAGGTGATCTTAATGTAACATATAATACACACTACTTCAGAGTCCTGCAGTTATGAAACTCGCAGACCTGTGGTATAATATGGGGAACAAGGGTACCCTGGGCAGGATCAACCTCAGCCCCGCAGCACCGCCTCCCGTTAAGGTGACTCTGTCAGGGTCGCACCGGAAAGCAAAAGTAATGGTGGCATCCTTGATTTTGCAATGGTGCACTCTGGTGTCTTATCCTACCACCTCCCCGCAGTACAAAGTTGAGCGATGTACCGCTTGTATGGCGTGGCTCCGGCCTGCAGTCTGTGAGCGCCTACCATTCGCTCTCATGGCAGAGCTGTTCTTCCAGCAGGAGCTGCTGAAGGATCTGTTGCCTGCGGGAACCCCAGCACTCGCCAGGCCTCCAATAAGGCAAATAGGATTTGCAGCCTCCTCTCGCATCGCTGCACACCACTGCCAAAAGTGCAGTTCCAGGGAATTGATCGGTATAAAATTCAGCTGCTAGGTCACCGCGGCTGTCAGTGCTTGCCTGGAGTTGTTCCGCCATGCCAAGGAAAAGGATGTTATTTAGGGAGGATTTTGCAAGACGCAGAGCCGTCTGTTTAAGCAGCCATGTCCATTACTGCTCAGCAGTGCCCCTCTAAATCGGAAATTTTTAAAGTGGATTGTCGACTGCATTCAACTTCACTATTCTCTTGCTAAGAGTATGTTGCCATTCAAGCCTAGAGCACACTTAACTTGAGGCACAGGCGCAACTCTAGCTTTCATAACAAATGTGCCTTTCAGTACACACTTTGACCCAACATTACTGTCTAAACACACATTCCAATGATGATACACAGGTGGGACAAGCATTGTTAAAACATCTATTTGCAGCGCTACCTTCAAACAACCCACCTCCTTCTCCAAGTTTGCTAATCTATGTAAATCTAAGCAGATCCACAAGCCTCAGAAGTCTTGCATTACTTCCGTAATCGTATTTTGATGCTTGTATCTGCTTAGATTCCCATGCGCCCACCCTTCCTCTCTTCTTGGAGTTGAAGGTTGTTGGGAAAACATAGATTATTCATATCTTATGATCTCTATCTACACTCCACGCTTATACTTTATACTCCCTCTTGACAGAAACAAACATTCTGAGGGACCTAGACGCGTGAGGCATCATGGGCACAGTCGACATCACACTAGGTCTAGAATTACAACCACGCCCAGTAACGTCCCTTTTTGAACTTCGAAAACTACATGTGCAGTCCTCTGCAAAGCATGTCAATCTAAGCAGATACAAGCATCAGAAATAAGATTACGGTAAGTAAAGTATGCCATATGCAATTGCCTTTATTCGCAATACATCATCAAATAGCTAACCATGAAACACAGTTATGTAATGCAGATGTAAAATCAAATGTGCAGAACAAGTCACAAGCTCAATTCCATCTACGTTAGAAGTCCAACCCTAAGATGGTATGGGGCCTAGTGCCCAAAAGTCACATGTTCCAATTCAAGGTTTCTCAGTTATGTATTGTCTAAAGGGACATAATGGACTTGTGGTGATTCAGAATAGTTTCAACCTATTTAAAAGTTCAGCAGCAATGTACCAGAAGACAGTTAAGTGTTCCTCTCTTTCCCAGACCCATGGCTAACCCAAGGGCCGTATACTTGAATCCAGTTTGACGACCAAAGGTAAGTAAGAGGGAGATGTGAGACAATTTGTTTCCCCCAATGTTATCCTATGGAGGACAGGGGCAACAGGCACAGTTATGCTTACTTAGCCCCCTGACTTTGTTTTGGGATTACGATGGGCCATTGGGAGCATGGTTTTCCATCCTTTGCTCCACTGAGAGGTACCCATCGCTTGCAGGTTTGTGGATTTATCCAGTCGAGTGTAACTGCAAGATTCAATCCCTGTCGATGAAGAAATGCAGATTCCAATGATGCACACCTCTTCAGGACCCTTCACAGGATGGAGAAAGGGGAGTTCCAGCAACAATTAACA
Source organism: Ambystoma mexicanum (assembly GCF_040938575.1). Classification (NCBI taxonomy): domain Eukaryota; kingdom Metazoa; phylum Chordata; class Amphibia; order Caudata; family Ambystomatidae; genus Ambystoma; species Ambystoma mexicanum. The sequence goes on from NC_090932.1 coordinate 547,711,349, forward strand.
TTTCCACTTCACAACGGGCGTCCTTCCAATTGCTGTCACAGATGCTGTTCCAGAACAAATTCCTTTGAAGATGGGAAGCTGGAATTTCAGGAGAAGGTGACTTCTGGCAACCACCAAAATTCCCAGGCTTGAACTTGAAGCTGTGACGGTTCTGGCGAGGATGCTGATGATGAAGCTGGTCAGGTCACTGGGCAGTCCAGAGACACTTCAGAAGCCTGCGAGGGGCTGGATCCTCGATGAGGCATTGAGACACGTTGGTGCCACTAATCCGAGGGCTCAAGCACTGACGAGGGCCTTTGGAGATCAGGCAGAGGAGCAAGGCTTCACAGTGTCAGTTGCTGGAGGGGATGCCAGTCTACTGCAGAAGTCGTCCATGGGTCCACAACGGACTGCTTTTTGTCAAAGGATTCTTGGCTCTGATGTAGATCTGAAGAATAGCTGCAGGTGTCGATCACTGTGGGGACTTTAATCTTATTCTTACACACCAACTATATATATATATATATATATATATATATGTCATTTTGACCGAATCTAATGGTTCGCATGAACCATTAGGTCTAAAATGCTACCCCCAAAGGCTCGAACACCAAAAATGTGATCCTTTGGTGGTAGCATTGTAAAAAAAATAAATGGGGGCTGCGGGGGTGTCCCCTGCATCGTCCCACTCACTATACTTTATAGTATAGTGAGTGAGGGGTGTGGGGGAAACCCCTGCAGCCTTCTGTATAAAAAAAAGAAAACAGGGGCTGCGGTGGTGTCCCCCGCATCACCCCGCCCACTACCACTGTACTTTATAGTATAGTGAGCGTGGGTTGCCGGAGACACCCACACGGCCTTCCGTTAAAAAAAAAAAACAAAAACGAAGAGGACCCTTCGGCGCCAATTCCCGATCATGGAGATGAAAGGGAACTGGCGCCGTAGGGGCCCCGCGTGAAGAAGAAAGTAAGTGGGGTTTGTTTATGTTGTGGGTGTGGGTGGGGTTTGTTGAGGGTGTGGGTGGGGTGTGTTATGGGTGTGTTGTGTGTGTGGGTGTGAGTATGTATGTGTGAGTTTGTGTTACTATCCTTGTGGGGGCTTGGGTATGAAAACACACACACGCTGTGGGGACTTGATTTCACTGTGGGGACCTAAACCCAAGTCCCAACATGGTAATGCCTTCCAAATGATTTAAAACAACTTAAAAGTCTTATGTGCCAATTTTTAGAACTTTTTAAAAAATGGCCTTGTGGGGACCTGTTTATTTTGGTGTGTTGATTTTTTACTCAGCTCTGCCCCCGCAGGCTGGGTGTGGTATTGCAGTCATCAACACACGGACAGGAATTTAAACACACTTGATACATCGGATGCCCTACATGCTTAGGCAGCAGACAGCAGATTCATGGGAACCATTTATACACAAATACAATTATGTTTTAAATGGCCTGAACTCTGCGTTTAAATGTAAAATAATTAAATTAAGCTGTTTTTTGTGTATTTTGTATGTTTACAGAATTGGATATAATTGATATGCAATGTAAATCTTCCCTCATTGATTGCACAACACACTTCCAGATTAATTTCAAGCATTGACTACTGTTGTAATAAACGAATCACAATGTGCTTACTTTACTTTCTTATTTTTCTGTGATTTTGTTGAAGTCCCTATAGGGGTGGTGTGTGATGAAATTGAATTCTACACTGTCAAGACAACACATTATGTGCACGAATGTCATCTTGTCTATAGTATGATATGTGAATTAATTGAATGTTGGCATCACATTTTGTCTGATTATTAAAAAAATATTCACAAGGTTGATGTTTAATTGATACTCATTTGGTTTCATTACAAGTTGATCTCTAAGGGGAAAAAGTGGCAGTAATGGAATTGGCGCCACTTTGATCAATATGCTAATATAAGGGTTATTGAAAATGAACGCCGATTCCTCTGGTAAAATTAACCCAGAAGAAATGAGCGCTGGAGGAATAAGTAATGAAAACCAGTGATAATTCCCCCGGGGCTAAATCCTCCAGTGGAATTAGAGCTGGAAATAAAAATGCTAATTCCATCCTATCTTCAGGCTAAAATACTGAACGAAACACTGCCAAAAATAGTGGCCAATTCAGCCAAAAATACCCAAAAGGTGAAGAAAAATGCATTCAGGTGATGCAAATGAAGCCACATATGCACCCAATTGGCCATACAAGGGTAAGTGAATACGAACAGTGTGTAATGATGCTGAAGTCCCCATAGAGCTGATATGATGGTACTGAGTCCACCAAAAGGATGGTGTGTGGTCATGTTGAGGTCCCCACTGGGATGTTGTTTGATGACATAGAGGTCGTCACAGGGATGGTGTGTCATTGTATAGAAGGCCACATAAGAATAGGATGTATTTATGCTCAAGGTCCCATAGAAATGGAATGCAATGATATTGAATCCTCCAACTGAATGGTGTGTGCTGATGTTGAGGTCCCCACAGGTATGATATGTGATGATATTGAAGTCCTCACATGGATGGTGTGTGCTGATGGTGAGGTCCCCAAAGGTATGATATGTGATGATATTGAAGTCCTCACATGGATGGTGTGTGCTGATGGTGAGGTCCCCACAGGGATGATATGTGATGATATTGAAGTCCTCACATGGATGGTGTGTGCTGATGGTGAGGTCCCCAAAGATATGTGATATGTGATGATATTGAAGTCCTCACATTGATGGTGTGTGTTGATGGTGAGGTCCCCAAAGGTATGATATGTGATGATATTGAAGTCCTCACATGGATGCGGTGTGCTGATGGTGAGGTCCCCACAGGGTGGATAAGTGATGAGGAGGGATATGCAACAGGAGGGAGACACTGGGCATGACCGGGGGGTGGGGGGTAACAGGAGAGAGACACAGGACATAAGAGGGGGGTGGGGGGTAACAGGAGAGAGACACGGGGCATGAGCAGGGGGTGGGGGGAAACAGCAGGGAGACAAGGGGCATGAGCAGGGGTGGGGGGCAACAGCAGAGAGACACGGGGCATGAGCGGGGGGGTGGGGGTAACAGGAGAGAGACATGGGGCATGAACGGGGGTGGGGGGAAACAGCAGGGGGACACGGGGCATGATCGGGGGGTGCGGGGCAACAGGAGAGAGACACGGGGCATGAGAGGGGTGTGGGGGGTAACAGGAGAGAGACACAGGGCATGAGAGGGGGGAGAGGGGTAACAGGAGAGAGACACGGGGCATGAGCAGGGGGTGGGGGGCAACATCAGGGAGACAAGGGGCATGAGCAGGGGGTGGGGGGCAACAGCAGGGAGACACGGGGCATGAGCCGGGGGTGGGGGGAACAATAGGAAGACACGGGGCATGAGAGGGGTGTGGGGGTAACAGGAGAGAGACACGGGGCATGAGCGGGGGTGAGGGGCAACAGCAGGGAGACACGGGGCATGAGTGGGGGGGCAACAGGAGAAAGACACGGGGCATGAGCGGGGGTGGGGGGTAACAGGAGAGACACGAGGCATGAGCGGGGGGTGGGGGAAACAGGAGAGAGACACGGGGCATGAGCGGGGTTGGGGGGCAACAGCAGGGAGACACGGGGCATGACCGGGGGGTGGGGGGGCAACAGGAGTGAGACACGGGGCATGACCGGGGGGTGGGGGGGCAACAGGAGTGAGACACGGGGCATGAGAGGGGGTGGGGGTAACAGGAGAGAGACACGGGGCATGAGAGGGGGTGGGGGTAACAGGAGAGAGACACGGGGCATGAGCAAGGGGTGGGGGGCAACAGCAGGGAGACACGGGGCATGAACGGGGGTGGGGGGAACATGAGGGAGACACGGGGCATGAGTGGGGGGCGTGGGGGTTAACAGAAGAGAGACACGGGGCATGAGCAGGGGGTGGGGGGGCAACAGGAGAGAGACACGGGGCATGAGCGAGGGTGGGGGGCAACAGCAGGGAGACACGGGGCATGACCGGGGGGTGGGGGGCAACAGGAGAGAGACACGGGTCTTGAGCGGGGGGTGGGGGGTAACAGGAGAGACACACGGGGCATTAGAGGGGGGTGGGGGGTAACAGGAGAGAGACACGGGGCATGGGCATGGGGTGGGGGTAACAGGAGAGAGACTCGGGGCATGGGCTGGGGGTGGGGGGGCAACAGCAGGGCGACACGGGGCATGACATGGGGGTGGGGGGGCAACAGGAGAGAAACACGGGGCATGAGAGGGGGTGGGGTGTAAAAGGAGAGAGACATGGGGCATGAGCGGGGGGTGGGGGGCAACATTAGAGAAACACGGGGCATGAGCGGGGGTGAGGGGCAACAGCAGGGAGACACGGGGCATGAGTGGGGGGGCAACAGGAGAAAGACACGGTGCATGAGCGGGGGTGGGGGGTAACAGGAGAGACACGAGGCATGAGCAGGGGGTGGGGGAAACAGGAGAGAGACACGGGGCATGAGCGGGGGTTGGGGGCAACAGCAGGGAGACACGGGGCATGACCGGGGGGTGGGGGGCCAACAGGAGAGAGACACGGGGCATGAGCGGGGGTGGGGGGCAACAGCAGGGAGACACGGGGCATGACCGGGGGGTGGGGGGCAACAGGAGAGAGACACGGGTCTTGAGCGGGGGGTGGGGGGTAACAGGAGAGAGACACAGGGCATTAGAGGGGGGTGGGGGTAACAGGAGAGAGACACGGGGCATGGGCGTGGGGTGGGGGTAACAGGAGAGAGACTCGGGGCATGGGCAGGGGGTGGGGGGCAACAGCATGGAGACACAGGGCATGACATGGGGGTGGGGCAACAGGAGAGAGACACGGGGCATGAGAGGGGGGTGGGGTGTAAAAGGAGAGAGACATGGGGCATGAGCGGGGTGTGGGGGGCAACATTAGAGAAAGACGGGGCATGAGTGGGGGGTGGGGGGCAACAGCAGGGAGTCACCGGGCATGAGCGGGGGGAGGGGGGCAACAGCAGGGAGACACGGGGCATGACTGAGGGGTGGGGGGCAACAGAAGGGAGACACAGGGCATGACATCGGGGTGGGGGGCAACAGGAGAGAGACACGGGGCATGAGAGGGGGTGGGGCGTAAAAGGAGAGAGACATGGGGCATGAGCGGGGGGTGGGGGGCAACATTAGAGAAACACGGGGCATGACTGAGGGTTGGGGGGCAACAGAAGGGAGACACAGGTCATGACCGGGGGTGGGGGGCAACAGGAGAGAGACACGGGGCATGAGAGGGGGTGGGGGCAACAGGGAGAGACACGGGGCATGAGCGTGGGGTGGGGGGCAACAGCAATGAGACACGGGGCATGACCGGGGGTGGGGGGCAACAGGAGAGAGACACGGGGCTTGAGCGGGGGGTGGAGGGTAACAGGAGAGAGACACGGGGCATGAGAGGGGGGTGGGGGGTAACAAGAGAGGGACACGGGGCATGGGTGTGGGGTGGGGGGGTAACAGGAGAGAGACACGGGGCATGAGCAGGGGGTGGGGGGCAACAGCAGGGAGACAAGGGGCATGAGCGGGGTGTGGGGGGCAACAGCAGGGAGACAAGGGGCATGAGCAGGGGCTGGGGGGCAACAGCAGGGAGACACGGGGCATGAGCGGGGGGTGGGGGGAACACGAGGAAGACACGGGGCATGAGCAGGGGTGTGGAGGTAACAGGAGAGAGACACGGGGCATGAGCGGGGGTGAGGGGCAACAGCAGGGAGACACGGGGCATGAGCGGGGGTGGGGGGTAACAGGAGAGACACGAGGCATGAGCGGGGAGTGGGGGGCAACAGCAGGGAGACACGGGGCATGACCGGGGGGTGGGGGCAACAGGAGTGAGACACGGGGCATGAGAGGAGGTGGGGGGCAACAGGAGTGAGACACGGGGCATGAGAGGGGGTGGGGGTAACAGGAGAGAGACACGGGGCATGAGAGGGGGGTGGGGGGGGTAACAGGAGAGAGACACGGGGCATGAGCGTGGGTGGGGGCAACAGCAGGGAGACACGGGGCATGAGCGGAGGGTGGGGGGCAACAGCAGGGAGACACGGGGCATGAGCGGGGGGTGGGGGTTAACAGGAGAGAGACACGGGGCATGAGCAGGGGGTGGGGGGCAACAGGAGAGAGACACGGGGCATGAGCAGGGGGTGGGGGGGCAACAGGAGAGAGACACGGGGGATGAGCGGGGGGTGGGGGGGCAACAGGAGAGAGACACGGGGGATGAGCGGGGGGTGGGGGGCAACAGCAGGGAGACACTGGGCATGACCGGGGGTGGGGGCAACAGGAGAGAGACACGGGGCTTGAGCAGGGGGTGGGGGGTGTAACAGGAGAGAGACACGGGGCATGAGCAGGGGGGTGGGGAGTAACAGGAGAGAGACACGGGGCATGGGCGTGGGGTGGGGGTAACACGAGAGAGACACGGGGCTTGAGCGGGGGTGGGGGTTAACAGGAGAGAGACACGGGGCATGAGAGGGGGGTGGGGAGTAACAGGAGAGAGACACGGGGCATGGGCGTGGGGTGGGGGGTAACACGAGAGAGACTCGGGGCATGAGCGGGGGGTGGGGGGCAACAGCAGGGAGACACTGGGCATGACCGGGGGTGGGGGCAACAGGAGAGAGACACGGGGCTTGAGCAGGGGGTGGGGGGTGTAACAGGAGAGAGACACGGGGCATGAGCAGGGGGGTGGGGAGTAACAGGAGAGAGACACGGGGCATGGGCGTGGGGTGGGGGTAACACGAGAGAGACACGGGGCTTGAGCGGGGGTGGGGGTTAACAGGAGAGAGACACGGGGCATGAGAGGGGGGTGGGGAGTAACAGGAGAGAGACACGGGGCATGGGCGTGGGGTGGGGGGTAACACGAGAGAGACTCGGGGCATGAGCGGGGGGTGGGGGGCAACAGCAGGGAGACACGGGGCATGAGAGGGGGGTGGGTGGTAAAAGGAGAGAGACACGGGGCATGAGCGGGGGGTGAGGGGCAACATTAGAGAGACACGGGGCATGAGTGGGGGGTGGGTGGGCAACAGCAGGGAGTCACGGGGCATGACCGGGGGATGGGTGCAACAGGAGAGAGACACGGGGCATGAGAGGGGGGTGGGGGTAACAGGAGAGAGACACGGGGCATAAGCGGGGGATGAGGGGTAACAGGAGACAGACACGGGGCATGAGCGGAGGGTGGGGGGCAACAGCAGGGAGACACGGGCCATGACCGGGGGTGGGGGGCAACAGCAGGGAGACACGGGCCATGACCGGGGGTGGAGGGGCAACAGGAGAGAGACACGGGGCATGAGAGGGGGATGGGGGTAAAAGGAGAGAGACACGGGGCATGAGCGGGTGTGGGGGGCAACAGCAGAGAGTCACGGGGCATGAGTGGGGGGAGGGGGGCAACAGCAGGGAGACACGGGGCATGACTGGGGGGTGGGGGGAAACAGAAGGGAGACACAGGACATGACTGGGGGTGGGGGGCAACAGAAGGGAGACACAGGACATGACTGGGTGGTGGGGGGCAACAGAAGGGAGACACGGCATGACGGGGGGGTGGGGGGCAACAGAAGGGAGACACGGGACATGACGGGGGTGGGGGGCAACAGAAGGGAGACACGGGGCATGACGGGGGTGGGGGGCAACAGAAGGGAGACACGGGGCATGAGAGGGGGGTGAGGGGTAAGAAGAGAGAGACACGGGGCATGAGAGGGGGTGGGGGGTAACAGCAGGGAGATGCGAGGCATGACCGGAGGGTGGGGGGGGCAACAGAAGGGAGACACGGGGCATGACCGGGGGTGGGGGGCAACAGGAGAGAGACACAGGCATGAGAGGGGGTGGGGGTAACAGGAGAGAGACACGGGGCATGATCGGGGGGTGGGGGTAACAGGAGAGAGACACGGGGCATGATCGGGGTGTGGGGGGCAACAGGAGATAGACACAGGGCAGGAGAGGTGGGTGGGGGGCAACAGCAGGGAGACACAGGGCATGAGCAGGGGGTGGGGGGAACACGAGGGAGACACGGGGCATGGGAGGGGTGTGGGGGTAACAGGAGAGAGACACGGGGCATAAGCGGGGGGTGAGGGGCAACAGCAGGGAGACACGGGGCATGGGTGGGGGGGTAACAGAAGAGAGACACGGGGCATGAGAGGGGGATGGGGGGGTAACAGGAGAGAGACACGGGCATGAGCCAAAATGTGTTTGGCCCGGGGATGGGTTGGGCTGGTTGCTTGCCTATATATACAGGGCATAGGTGGGGGTATTTCTGCACCTGTAGTGAAAATCCAAAGCTGGCACCCATGATCCCAGTGTTTAATTTCCTAACAACTGCTGTCAGCACAACAGAAACATTTATTTGTGATTAAGCAGTTTGACAACCATTTAACATCTTTATAAATATAACCTGTTATAAAAAACACAAAGTAAGGGGCACAACAATTACAGGGTATTTGTTTGGTGGGCAGATAAAAAAAGAAACGCATTTCAAAGAAAACTAGCGAATGCAAGTTTAAGCAGCATGATTGAGTTTGGAAATTACGTTTTTTACTGAGTGTAAAATGCCCATTTCGAAAACAATAGTGTGTCCAGCAGGTAGAAAGCCTGCTTATAACAGTGCGGGCCCCCACCCAAATAATAGTCATGGCCACTTGATTCTTGCAGTGTCCCTTTCAGGCCAGAAGAAACAAAATAGGATGAGCAAATGAATCGTTCAAACGCAGGAGGAATAGGCTCAGCAAATGGCACCTGTAAACGCGCGAATGACGGCAAAGCAGATTAGATCAGAGCCACTGGCTTCACTCTGCGTAGCAGGGGGCTTGGAAAAAGACTTGTCCGTGATGAGGCAGGCTGGATTCTTGTGTTGTGAAGAGTGCACACACTTGCCAATATTCAAAATAGATAAACGTGTGGCATCATGAAAGATTACGTTTTTAAAACTTAGCATTTTCCTTGCATTCATGTTAAACTAGGCACAATATGTTTTAAATAAGAAACCATAACATGTTTTAATTACACTAAAGAACTGTGCACTTTAAATACTTCTATGTTGAACTAATCACTATACTCTTGACAAACTTTGTTATCCTAAATGCAAGGATTCTTTTTAAGTATTTGTCTCTCAATGAACATTGGGTTGAGCTCGGACTGGGGATCACATTTCAACAAGGGCTTCAGCTTCAAGGCTATTGTCATGTAGAAGGGGCCCTGCCCTGGGGAATTTCACACCTCCCTTGAGCTTAGACCAAACACTAATGTGGAGGAGGGGAGAGGAAGCAAAGAGCAGGAGAGGGCTGGGAATTCCAGAGTGGTTTCAAACTGGCTTTCAAAACATTTTCCGTGTGAAAGCAAAATGCTACATTTTCTTAATAAATATGTACTTTTTTTATTACATTTAAAATGGGTGCTTTTCTCTGAGTCATGCTTAGGGCATAATGCTTTTTGCCAGAACCCATTTAACAGTAATACTACGACTGTTATAGAGTTTACACTGTACTGGCTTAATTAAAAAACCTTGCTCTTTATCACCACATTCATTCTGTTGTCCTAAATGCTTAATTTTATAGCACTTCATGCCCTAACCCAGCTTCACACTTGAAAGCGAACTTGTTAAGTAATGTTGGTTATAGCTCGATCAGGTTTAAAGATAGTTTGGCAGATTTTTGTGTAGTTGCTAAGTTCCAACATATTTTTAGGAAAATATATGTAAAATTGTGCATTTTAAATACACTGGGTCATTTTATTTCTCATAATCAGTCATGATTACAAGAAATAAAGTTATGGATTTAATACAACATTACAAGATGCTGGCGCTTAAATGTCCTTCCTCTAGTGGCAAAGCCAATCAAGCAGAAATCTTGCTTCTCAATCTACAGTATGGGCCTCATTACGACTTTGGAGGTAGCCATGCCCTTAATAAGGTATGATGGTATGAAGGGCCCGGTATTTCCTCTTTCAGGGAACCCGCGCCCGGTCCTTCCCCATTCCCATTCGAGCCCTCATAGAGATCAATGGGAATGGGGAGGGAGCTAACAAAGGGCCCATTACGAACAGGCCCATTGTTAGCTCCCTGGTCCCCTCGCGGGACCCGCTATGGACGTCTGGAAAAACCAGACGTCCAGAGCGTGTTCCACGAGGGGATCTCGTAATAGTGCGGAGTGGGTTTAACGGCACCGGCACCATTACTGGCACTGTTAAACCCATTCCGCAATTCTTTTAATGAGGCCCTATGTCTCAGATATACAAGTACACACCGACCTCACGGAAACACCACCTCCTTTAGCATCCCTTAATATTACCAATGTAAGTCTTCTCTTTTTTTATTTTCCCACTCCTATTATCAGAATGAACTCTTATTATCGTACCGATAGCTTCATGAGGACACGCCACAGGTTTCAATTCATGTTGCACACATGCAAGCACCTAAAGTTAGGGTGACCAGATTTCCAAAATTAAAAAACGGGACGACCAACAACATAAAAGAGGGACTATCCCATCGCAGCCCACCAATTACCGCCCCTCCCACAACATGCCCCCACAACCACCACCCAATCATATTTCCAGCACTTCTCCTTTTTATAAACTGTATATGATGTCATTTGTGCAGTTTTGTCTGTGAATCTTGGCATGTTAATGCAAAAGAAGCATTTGCTTTAAGTGATATTACATGGCTTGCTGTACAACCTTTTCCAAGCCAGTCTCTATGGCACTGTCAGTAAGTGTTGTGACTTGTACCTGAAAGGTTGGGGGTTCGAGCCAATTCTCCAGCTCCAACATTCTGAACGTGTTGTGTAAAAAATAATACACTTTTAATTACCATAGTCGCCCAACCATGCAAACCCCGGCCGTGGCTTCTAAAATGAAAAAACTCCCGGGACCCCAGGATGGAGGGTGATTTCCCGGGGCTGTCTGGTCACCCTACCCAAAGTGTAAAAATCACTACTTTGCATCTTTCTGTCTTTGGTGCGTCGTAAGGATGCCTTAGTTTGCCTTTCTTTGTGCGCCGTTTTGCTCTTGAAGCGAGTACTTGGTTTCATGACCGGCCTATTAATTTCCACCCAGCAGCTTTTGAGCTATTTTGTGCTCAATGAATTTAGCTGCATTCATTGCTCTGTGCTGTAGACAGCATGGCCAAATAGTGGTTTACTTTACTTTTAAGCTAGGTAGTTTATACGCTAATTGTGAATCCACCTCAATCTGCACCTCGAGCAGTGGCTTAATGCATTTCTGACCCAAATGAGCTTGTAAATGGGAATAGCTGGTCTTCAATGCATGTGCTCACGATGCAGCTTTTACTTGGCCATTCTGTTAAGAAATTATTTGCACGTTATCTGGCACTCTTTTACACGCCTCTATTTGCAAACCCAATACTTTTGGATGTTGAACTTAAATATTTGAGAATCTGTTATTTTATGCTCTCGGGAGATAGCAGACTGTTGATTGTCAATGTTCATGTATCCAAAGCTGCCATGCGCTCGCCATTAGCGAGTTAATGATGGTCTCTTGACCAGTAATGAATGTGTGCATGTGCTGAATTGAGGATGGCAATTGACTGACGTGCTAGTAGCTTGCAACATTCTATGTTCAGTTTATTTGATGCTGCTACTTGATTCACGGCTGATAATTGGTACCAACAAATGCTGTTGCCCAAACAGGTTAGTGGTAGTTTTGGGCTGTTTGTTGACAACGTGCCTTTTATTCAGTGGATAACTGCATGGGTTTAGTCTGGAGAGGCAGCACTCAAGTTACATTGGTTTTGGTGGATTCTGATCACCTACAGTGTGGATGCACTTTTTGTTGCATGTTGGGCATGAGGGAGGATTGGATAGCTGCTAGTTGTGTGGTCTTCTGGTGGATCTGAAAATTGTAGCTGGGTTAAGGTCGGCTTGTTTGTTTTGTTTTTTTGTGAGCATAAAAGTGCGTCTTATTCCCAATGGGGGTATTTTATTGAAGTGTAAACATATTTTAACTCTGTTTTTGACCTAAATCATGCATAGATGTGGCCCCAAGTGTACAACTGTTCCAACCTTATCCATGGAGCTTTTTGAGTGAATTAGAGCAGTGGACTCTTGTATGTGTTTTCAATCTTGTTGTTGGGAGCGAGATGGTATTTTTGGGCGTATTTCCAATTTTAGGGGAGTAAACCTGACTGGTACACTCCTTGTCTGTAGGGCTGTGTGGCACTGGTTGCAGGCAATCGCCCAGAGAAGTGCGCAAGCTAATTTCCGTGTACACAATGCATATACGCATGTGTCCTAAGCAGACCGTTGTGTGCCTCTGGTGCTAGGAAATGGTAGGCCTGGACTCATATGTACATTGTTTAGGGTTCTGTTCGTGGGTTTTTTAATTGCTGTGTGTAGCATAGATGCTAAGATTGTGGCTGACCTGGTGGGCAATTTGTATGGCAATGTTTTGTAAATTGTGCTCTTGGGTTAAGGTATTTTGATAATGGATGCCCTTAGGTGCCATGTTTTCTGGCAATGAAAGTACGCAGCGACTGATCCTGGCTGTCGGTGTGCAACACCGGGACGAGTACAAGACACACTATTTACTAACATTCACCAGTCTGCTCTACTCCACTCTTGTTACAGCTTCATATGGGGCACCCCTTCTAAAATTTGATGGAAATGAATTTCTAACCTTTGATGCCTCTGTTAATGTATGCAAAAAGCTTGTACACCCAAGAGATGTGTACCAGACATTGATTCGGATCTGAGTACTAGAATTGAATCACTTTTGCTCTTCTACCTGTACATATATTGTATTTTGATTTCTCCAACTGTGGCACAGATCTGAGACTTATGCTCAACTATTGTTTACAGTTTTCTTTTTCCTTATGTGTTACTCTCTGTTCTTCCTTTTGAGACACCGTAATTAATATGCAGCTGTCTTGACATAGGAAACCGTGTGGATTAAAAATGGCACCACTAAAGATAAGAATTGTCTTTCCCAATTATATAGACTATACCTTCACAAAACAATTCACTGGTTTGTTTAACCCCTAGGGGTTTTAGAATACATCACGACTTTGAATTAATGGTGTATCTCTGACAACACCACTTATTGAAATACAACTAATCACTTACCAAATTTATAGTATGTTTTAACTTTGCTAGGCGGTTACCACCAATGTGATATACTGCTCATTTCAGCCTCAGGTTATGGCTGCTGTTATGGGCTGCCCCTTCAGTTCACACACTTTCGATACAGTTTTCACTGTACTAGGGGTTCTCTTGAAATAATTATACTGAAGCCCCTCTCGCTTTCGGGCCAGACACCTAATCCAACACTGACCTGCAACACATACCAACCGTGAGACCACGGGTATTCTTCCCTCTACCGCTCCCCCCGCTTCTTCCAAACACCATGGAACAAACACTCAGCTTCTCAGAGGATCAAACCAATGAAATTATCAGAGGACCCTCACTTTTTAATATGCCTGGAGCACTATCAATGACAACATCCACAGCGTCAGGAGATGAACTCCTTAAACTAAAGAAAGTACGGAAGTACAGGGCCACTTTTTGAGAGAGTACGTAAAAAACAACATGGTACCATTGGGTCTAACAATTCGCAACGAGCCCGCACTCTTCTTGGAAGACCAAGAATACATGCTTGGCTTTAGCCAAATCGCCACAAAATGCAGCCGGGACCTGATGGTCCTTACTATAACTACGGCACAACGGATCCATCAAAATCAAAATAGAACTGGAAAATGAGGAAAAGAAATTCCTTAATGATAATACATTAGATAATGCATGTGACAAGCTCAAGAAAATCAACAAGATCATGGATCAATTTATGACTGACGCCTTAGAGAAAAAACATAAAAAACTAGCTAAGGATATGCATACATTCAAAATAGAGAAAGTATACCCCTATCTGGCACCAGATTATAAAGAAAATAAGGATAAAGAAAGAGCACAGGACACAGCAGGTGCCGCTAGACAAAGAAAACGTTGGGTCACATTCTCAGATACCGCAAGCTCAGGCTCAGGATCTGAAGACCCCAATCCGCAATTTGGCAGAAATGTGCAGCCCAGAACACCATTTCTTTCACAACCTCTGCCTTTTTTAGGATAAGGGGGCCCCAACAACAACCTTTGGGGCCCCCCAACCATGCCAATGTTCGGGTTCCCGGCATGGCACAGACCAAGGGGACAGCGTCGCAATCGCTGCCTTTAACAGCCCCCGACCTAATACCGGTTTTCAATCTATCTGGGGAAAACCTAACCAAAGAACAATTAGCAGTGCTCACAAAAGGTCTCTCATATGTCTCAACCAACCGCACTGATTGATTTGGGCTTGAAAATGAACTTCAACATTTTTTCTGATCCATTCAACTCAAGGCTTACTTCCAAGATGACAACTAGAGACCAGAAGAGGAAGATACAGGACTTAGAACAAAGTCCCACTTCTGCCCCAATGACACGGACACTGATCCAGCTCTTCTCACCTTTGAAAGATGTGTCAAGCAAGAAGTGGCTAAAATTGCCGGCATGCAAACCACAATGAGACACAAGCTGACTAATGGTGAACGCCAGGCACTTAAACATCTATCTACGACAACAAAATTGTAATTAAAGCTGCGGATAAAGGGGGTGGAATTGTGGTGCAAAGTATCACATAATATAAAGAAATGGTTCTGACTTTACTCGATGACAGAACTACCTACAAAGTACTGAACAGAGATCCATCAGCTAAAATCAAACAAGAAATCTCCGCATGCACGAGGTATGGCCGTGAACGCGACTGGATTACAGACAAGGAAGAGCTTTTTCTCAACACTTCAGAGGAAAGAATACCAGCATTTTATGCACTTCCGAAAATTCATAAAAATGCCAACTTACCACCTGGAAGACCAATCGTGTCCGGTTGCGGCTCGATTCTAGAGCCTCTTTGTAAGTTCGACTTTTTCCTGAAACCACTTTGCCAATTTACGCCCACTTACCTTAAGGACACAATGTCCACCATCAACCTGTTCAAAAATCTGACCTTCAATGATGAGACTGATATCTTGGTGACTCTAGATATAAAAGCACTTTATACTAGTATTCCACAAACAGCAGCTTTAAATTGCATACATAACTATTTAACTCACCACATGGAACAAAGACGGGTCCCAGTCAACTTTATCCTGGAATTACTGGAAATAGCTTTAACCAAGAATTTCTTTATGTATGATGAGACGTTCTATCTCCAAGTATCTGCGACTGCAATGGGGGCAGTCTTTGCCCTGAGCCTTGCCATAATTTTTATGGCAGAATTTCAAGCCACTTATATTCTCACTCACCAGAATCCATTTTTCAATAATATCAACCGATGGTACAGATATATCGATGACATTATTTTCATTTGGAAAGGCACTGCTAACACTATGGCTGCCTTCCACGAATGGCTTAATAACAGATCCACTGATCTCCAATTCACTATCACCAGTAGTAGAACCGCTATTAATTTCCTGGATCTCACAATTAAACCAGATCAGGGCAAACTGACTTGCACTCTCTTCAGGAAGGAAACTGATAGGAATTCTCTCCTTCACTACCGGAGCAACCATCCACAAAGCCTCAAGACAAATCTCCCTTTTGGACAGTTCCTCAGACTCAGACGCAATTGTTCTGATACTGGCCAATACCAACACCATGCGGAGATCCTGGAATCTAAACTCACAGCACGCGGGTATCCGAAGAAACTAGTCAAAAACACCAGGAAAAGAGTTCTCTACATTCCCCGCGACACACTGCTTACACCAAAAGATAGAAATATTGAGAACTCCAGAATCACCTGTGTGACTACATATGGACCAAATACCAATAGGATCAAGAGCATCATCAAGAAGTTCTGGCCGTTGATCCACCAAGTCTTACCCGGTGAACCCCCACCAAGAATGGCCCTTAAACGTTCCAAGAATATCAGTGAATGGCTGACTCACGCAAGGCTCCCAAAAAAGACTTCCAGAACAGGTCTCTGGAACCTAAGAGAGATCACAGGTCACTTTCCATGTGGGGCCTGTACAGTCTGTCGGTTCACGGACAAAATAAAGACCTTCAAAATCGAAAACAAGGACTGGATTTTATGCCAACATACAAATTGCAAAACACCTAATGTCATTTACGTTATTGAATGCCCCTGTGGCCTCCGCTACGTGGGCCAGACCAGCAGACCGGTACACAAACGTATCGTGGAACATCGGTCCAGGATCAGATGCCGGAATTTAACATCCCCCCTGGTCGCACATTTTGTGGAATTACAGCACAACCAGGACCAGCTTAAATGGTGGGTGGTTGAAAAAATACAGAACTCGGGGAATGTCACCAGTGCCCTTAATTACAAAGAGGCCTGGTGGCTTTTTAAGCTACAGTCAATGGAAAAAGGGCTAAATGAGGCAGCACCACTAGATAATCGGTACTATTGAAGAACAAAATAGGGGGGTAGACATTTTCCACTCTTTAGTATCGGTTGCTAGTATGCCTTGACATGTGCAGTTTCTCTCTATTTACTACAGGTATTTAGGACATAGTGTGAGATCTTCCAACTCTCCCTATGAATCCAAGCTCCTACACCCCTAGGCATTCCAGTTAGCTTTTTCAAACAGACCAGCACTCCGGTGTAGCTACCGGCACCGTTTTTTCTGACACTTTTTTCGTCCACACAGCAGGCCACAATTTAGCCTGCTTTTCCTTCTACAAGCATATAGTCTTTAGTTATAGATTCACGTGCCCACATCATCAGCCACCTCCTATTTAGCTGTTCAATGCCTAAACGGCAGCTATGTGGCCGCACTCGGCTGCCAAGGCGTTCCATACACTGAGCATGCGCGATGTCCCCCACTATTGACACACACGCACAGCTCTCTTCATGTACTTTGCATATTTTTAGCTCCTGCAATAGGACTCTTGTGCCGGCAGTTCACTTCGATCAGAATTTCAATTTACCTACCTTTCTTTACCGGCACCCCCACCCCTTCTGTGCAAGGCTCCTTCTATTTTCTGTAATACTGCTACACTAGCCCCTAGTGCATCAGACATCCGAGCATGCGCCTCAGAGCAGTGTCTGAGTACACTGAGCATGCGCCTTTACTTAACCTATTAGTTACACAGCTTTTGTCCACAATCGAGTACGATAGTTTTGATTTTGCAATGCTCCGCTCGCACTTAGAGGCAAGACAGGTACTCGGGAGGCAGGGATTTCGCTTCTGGTTACCGCTCTACTTAAGCCAGTGCTCCTGCAGTATATTATAGTGCACGGCACGTATTGATATGGCACTTTGTTGCCTTCTCTTTTTTCCGTTTCAGCACTCACCGACTACTAAAAGGGGTGATTCTCACACTTGCAGCCCACAACTAATCTGGGCGGGCCATGACCCACGTTGACCTCAAAACATTTTGGGGTCCTCTATGAGGTTCCACTATGAATAAACCCTAGAGGACACCTCACAGCGCTACTGCATCAGTAGGTAAGATTTTGGCCCTTCGTTTTACCCAACTCTTTTTCAGTCTACCTTACACATAGGGACACACCCACTTTCACCCACCTCGTGATTTCTCTCTTTTTCCATTTGGACACTGCCTTACTACCTTACGCAAGGGCCGTGCTTGCCACTTCCTGCTCCTGATCACCTGGAGTCTACACTACCAAACAAATTCTTTCCCCTCTCTGTACCCCCACGGACCTAAGCTCAAGGCTGGTCTGGTCTTTTATTGCTGTTTTTAGTGAGAGGCACTCTCTCTTTTAGCTATACAGCACTGCCACTGTACAGTTTACACTGTTACCACCTTCTGGTACAGGTATCTCTGTGAGTTTCTAACACTCCCCCTTTGTTTGTCTTTACCAACCATAGGGAGATACAATCCTCTCATGGCCCAGAAGAAGGCACCCACCCTGGAAGCCGAAACGTCCTAGGGTCCAGTACCATCACTGTGGACCCCCTCTACATCTTTGGGAATTCTATGTTCCTGACGTAGACAGAGGATTGGTCTTTAACATATTTAAATCAGTGCACTACTTTATAGGACCAAAAATGACATTGCTCCCGACCTATATTTAAAAGCACACTATTTACTAACACTCACCAGTCTGCTCTACTCCTCTCTTGTTACAGCTTCATATGAGGCACCCCTTCTAAAAAATTTGATGGAAATTAATTTCTAACCTTCGATGCCTCTGTTAATGTATGCAAAAAGCTTGTACACCCAAGAGATGATGTGTAGCAGACATTGATTCGGATCTGAGTGCTAGAATTGAATCACTTTTGGTCTTCTACCTGTACATTGTATAATGTATATCGATTTATTTCTCCAACTGTGGCACAGATCTGAGACTTATGCTCAACTATATGTGTTACTCTCTGTTCTTCCTTTTGAGACACCGTAATTAATATGCAGCTGTCTTGACATAGGAAACCGTGTGGAATAAAAATTGCACCACTAAAGATAAGAATTGTCTTTCCCAATTATATAGACTATACCTTCACAAAACAATTCATTGGTTTTGTTTAACCGCTAGGTGTTTTAGAATACATCATGACTTTGAATTCATGGTTTATCTCTGACAACACCACTTATTCAAATACAACTAATCACATACCGAATTTATAGTATGTTTTAACTTTGCTAGGCGGTTACCACCAATATGATACACTGCTCATTTCAGCCTCAGGTTCCGCCGTTATGGTCTGCCCCTTCAGTTCACACAAGAGCACAAGACATGGCAGTAGTGGTTATAAAGGCAGAAAGTTGTTACAGAGATGTGTTCCAGTTTGGGGGATTCCATAGTGTACAACTAAACGTTGTCCATAAGAATACGTCTGCATGCTACAAGGTCCCAATATGATAAAATGGGAGTCATGGAATTGGCCATCTGGGAGCAAATTCACAGCATTATCTATTGGACACCAGCAGAAAAAATGACAGCAGGGCATCCTTGCAACGGATGGAGTGGATGGAACGGATGGAGTGGATGGAACGGATGGAGTGCATGGAACGGATAGAAAGGATGAGTGCAGAGAACGGAGGGAGTGCATGAAACAGGGAGTGCATGGAACGGATAGAATGCATGGAACTAATAAAGTAGATAGAACCAATGGAATGGATGGAACGAATAGAGTGGATGGAACAGATGGAATGAATGGATCGGTTGGAGTGCATGAACGGTTGAAGTGCAGGGTATGGATGAAGTATAAAACACATGGAGTGCATGGAACCGATAGAACGAAAAGAGTGCATGGAATGGAGGGAGTGCACGGAACCGAGGAATGAATGGATGGACCGGTTGGACTGCTTAGAACAGTTGGAGTGCATGGTATGGATGAAGTACATGGAATCAGAAGAAGTGCATGGAACGGATAGGACAAAGGGAGTGCATGGAACGGAGGGAGTGCACGGAATGGACAGAATGCATGGAACTGATAGAGTGCTTGGAATGGATAGAGTACTTGGAACCGATGGAGTGGATAGAACCGATGAAGTGGATAGAACCGATGGAGTGGATGGAACGGATGAAGTGGATGGAACCGATGGAGTGGATGGAACCGATGGAGTGGATGGAACCGATGGAGTGGATGGAACCGATGGAGTGGATGAAACGGATGAAGTGGATAGAACGGATGGCCTGGATGAGATGGCATGGATAGAACGGATGCAGCAAATGGAACTGATGAAGTGAGTAAAACACATGGAACACAGCCTCACCGAAACCCACCATATCACACCAGCACGCTTACTCTCGCCTATACACCACCACTCAACCAGAATACAGTGATACTATGACACATTCAGTATAGCTGTTCTCATAGTAACACCCGCCACATACTGCCCATCATCCTAACTAAACTCACACAGCTGAGCACACACCACCGGCCTAAGCGTCTCCTCAGGCCTAACGCAGCCAGAAATCACTCTGGGTATCAACTCACCAGAATGAACACATATTCCTGACCTCTCAAACCATCACACCTACCGCTAATAAGCAGCTATCACGCAAATACCTCTCCAGCTGCACACATATCCGGTGCACCCACGCAGCTTATGACTCACTCTCTCTCTCTCTGTCTCTCTCTACTGACTCGAACTTCGGTTCCCGAGGGCGTTGAACCTACCAGCGCTTTGAGATCATACCAATGATGCATAAGGCGCTATATAAATGCAAAGTAACATAACATAACATAACAGATGGACAAATGAAAAGCAGTAAACACACACTGTTATTATCACACACAGACACACATAGAGATCCTCAGGCAAACATACCACTCAAAGCACATAGATTTGGTGGGTGTCACTCGCCCTGTACTCAATTTGGGTTTACCAAAATCTGTGTACCCTTCCATACACTTGGATAGGCTATGTTCCACTAAAAACACTGACTTTCAACTGCCTTGAAATTGCAATAGGTTAGGTAGGTGCAAAGAGAGTTAGAGACAAGAAAACAGAGAGGCAGAAACGTATAGCAAGACACAGCCACACAAAGGCGGCAATCTCAAATGTCCCTAATCCATGCAGGGTAGGTGATCAATTCCTTGTTTCAGTCTTTGGATTCTGGAAAAAGTACTTCTCCTATTTTAAAATTAGGACTACAAGTCTCAGGATGCAAAGGAAAAACCAGTACTGGAGCACCCACGTAAAGCTTAAATGGGGAACCTAAAAGCTCTTACAAATGCACATAGGCCAAAGCAAATACATACACTCTCATTCTGACATATTTATAGTCATGCACAGGGAGGCAGCCCATGCACACATACACAAACCTGTATCCCTTATCCACCCAAATCCACTCAGAAGCACCAAGCGTGCCGGCCTCAGTTAACAGGACAGTCATGCAAAAGTTATGGACAGCTGTCTTCTAATAATACCTAGAATGCCCCTGCCTGTAGTCTGTGGACATTTGTCTTACTACTCTTAGTACTCAGAATTGGCCTATACCTGTGGGGATCGTTTGATGCCCTATATGATTGACTTTATATTCTGTGGATAATTAGAGGGTAGGATAAGTAGGTGTTTTTTTTTCCTCTTTGTGATGTTTGGTTTTGTCTTTGTGGAATTTTATTGGTATTAGGTATAATATTTAGCGGGGTTCATTAAGATACGTTTTGCATGGTTGATTTTATGATTGGATTTGGTTTAAATGGTTTGCTCATGACTTTCATTTGAAAATGAATACTGCAATGTTAGTTTGATCCTATGTAAAACTGCTGTATTGTAAACCTAATAAACAGAAGTAAAAAAAAAAAAAGAATTGACCTATACCTGAAGTACAAAAATAGTTTGAGTTACCGAAAGTTGCCAAGTATTTGTTGCCTGTGTGAATTATTATCCACTCATCCATCTCATCACAGACTCCCAGTATTACCCTTTCCAAAATGTAGCATTGAAGAACACTAAACAACATAAATACCCTCCTCCTCACAACATGACCTCTTCTTATCTGTCGCTGCTGCAATGAACAGATCAGTCTTTTCCAGAACCAAAGATAAGCGTATGAAATGTATGACACCGTAATGTTACTTTTGTATTGCAGTCGTGCATATTCCTATGCTCTCTGCATCATTCTACCAATCTTGGGACAGTTGGGACCTACTCTGTGGACCAGTTCCTCTCTGATCCCTGAGTATTGCTGGGCAGGCTGAGTGATCCTGGGGACAGCTTCAGGTCGGGGAAAAGCCAGTACTCTCCCACTCTTGTGGCACTATCCAGCATACAGCGGTCTCTATACAAAGTGGGAGCATAAACACTTATTCTGGTTCCAGATCTCAGCAGTGCGATAGCATGCAACAATTCACTTTTCTGCCCCTCGGTTGCATTGGTTATGGCTCAGAAGCATAAGGAAGAAGATAAACCAACACTGCTGCCCGTGCATGTTGGCAAGCAACCTGGCATATTGAACAATGAAACTTTAGTCTGCAGCTCTGTGAAAGTGTGCAAAGTAACACCCGCACAGGAAAATGCCTCTGGAACAGACAATGTGGCAGCTCCTATGTACTTACTACATGGTGAACAACCTACTAAGGCAGTGGTCTGCAACCTTTCGTTATGTAGATTATTTGAACTTCAACTGCTGCCAGCCCTAGCCATCGTAGTCAATAGCGACAGATCATGGGAGTAATATACACCTGCACTATGATAGCTATGGAGAAGGATACATTCCAAAGCCTAATTGCTGTTGCTATTGCCCAGTGGTGTTGAAAGCAGCCCTTCTTTGCTCTCCCCCATTGAACTTTGCACGTTGCGACTTGACACCACAGGGTGCTTTGCTCTAGCCTAGTCACAGCGAGCTGTTAGCATGAAGGCGGCCCAGACAGCTACTTTGGTCATTGCCTGAGACTAGTGCCCAGTGCGGGTGGGCCGGCTGGGGAGGAGGCGAGCGGCAGGTGTCGAGCGAGTGTGTGGCACCGATTACAGTGCCCCTGTGAATAAACATTACCTAGTGGTTCAACTTCTTGGTGAGCGCCATGATTGCCCACTACTGGAGCAGGTG
Organism: Ambystoma mexicanum; assembly: GCF_040938575.1. Taxonomy (NCBI): domain Eukaryota; kingdom Metazoa; phylum Chordata; class Amphibia; order Caudata; family Ambystomatidae; genus Ambystoma; species Ambystoma mexicanum. Next base: position 547,733,735 of record NC_090932.1, read on the forward strand.
AGACTCACTGTAGACTGAAGATCAGTTTGGCCACTGAGATGTTAGTGAGACAGCTGGTGAGACAGGCAGCAGGTCTGTAGTAACTCCCAGCTGTTTGCCCATGTTGTGTGCCCCCACTTAATTGGCTAGTACAACATTGTAGCAGTTAGCAAAGTTAACAAAGGGATTGTTTTGGAAGTTGGCGAATACTGATACATTTGCAGCTAGTTGTTGCTTGTTGTATTTTGCCCCTTTTCCCCCTTGCCTTGAGCTCACTGTTGAGCTTGCCCCAGGCATATGACCAGGTAGTGCACTCAATTGAGTAGCCCCAAAACACATCACTTTGTTTTGCTGATAGTGACTGCTGGACGGTGTCCTTTGAGCTATCGGCATTCATCCGGCATTCATCCTTAGAATGTGTGGAGAGCGCATGGTCTTCAGTGTTCCATGGTGGGACCTGAGTGACTGGATGGAAAAAACATAGCGTGCATCACGAGGGAAACAAAATGGATAGATGAAATGTTCCCAGCATCAGGGGCAAGTTCAGACTGCATAGTGACTCTACAGTTTAAAAAACAGTTGTCCTTTGCTCTATCTGCAGATCAGACCCTTGTACTGGACAGAAGTGTTGGCAGTGTTATATTACGAGGGTCGGAGGGCCTAAAATTAAGATCTGTATTGGCACATGTCCCCCTGTTAACAAGGAGAGTGTGCCATCATGTCCAAGTATGTCAAAAGATCTAGTAGTTGTGGAAAGCAACAGTAACCTGAGACTTCTTGCATCCCCCCCGACAATTTAGGTTGGGAGGCCCCGATTACCAGTATGTGGAATGAAGGATAAACTGGGGCTTTGCTTCCTCTGGCGATGGGAGGGGAAAGCAGAGGCAAAAAGTGCATGTCCAGCGGTCTTCTTGTGGCTCTGGCATACCCAGCATAACTTTCTTGGCGAAGCAGGATACTCGCAACCGTTTCACTTGGTCTGCCAGGCCCCCTTCTCACAGCTTGACATTGGCCTCCCGCTACGTATGCCTTTGCTTCCCGCTGTATATGCTCTGCACTGCATCACGGGTCTCAAGCACTCCTGCTATGCTGCCACACCAGAGAGATCACTCCGCACACAGCTGGCTGTGCTCCCATAGCAGCCTTGGCTTCTGCCTCTCCTTCTCCCTTGACTTCCATTTGTTTCAAGTTTCCCATTTTTAAAGCTCCCACCTCCATTTGTATTACAAAATGAACTAGACCTCTCACCAACAAAGCGGTAGTTTTGCTTTACAACTGTTGTTCTCCTCCTCGTCCCAGTACTTGGCTGGGGTTGATCGTCGTTTTTTGTTTCTCAAAATGAAGATATGTTATTCTAGTTATCCTCTTCTTTGTTCAAGTACCGTATTGATGCCATTTAGGTCATATTTTAGGGGATCCCAAGAAAAGGGTTGACAAAAGGCCATGAAGGCTTGAGGGATGGAGGGTTCATGGTGGGAAATGGGGTATACCATGTCTCACTTAAGGATGTCCTCTCCCCAAATCTCCTCAACTCAGGTGATCCTCTCTCACATTTCCAACCCCAGGGTCAGGATCCAAAATCATGGCCTTTCCCTGGCCGCCTGAGAAGAGTATCCCTGGGTAAAATAAGTGAGGATTCCTTCAGGTGCCTCACATACCCTTCCCCTAAGAATAGGGCCTCTCGCACAACGGATATATGGTAATAGTTTATTTTCTCAGGGTGGGGGGTTGCTGGGAATCTCTCTGGATTGAGGACCAATCCCGCACAGAAGTGGTGGCTATAAAGGGTTCTTCATGCCAATTTTTTGCAAGGTAAAAACTGTGAACGGCTTGGGCTGACTTCATGTAGTAAGGATGGAAATCTAGGAAAGTCAGACCCAGTGATCGTTTCTTCTGGTAGATCCAGAAAGACAGCTGAAGGAAAAATTGTAGTTTTGTCTTGCACATGTATGGGTATAGCAACTTTGGGGTAGATCTCTTGATCTCGATTGACACAAGTAATTCTCACCAAAGGTGCACCATTTAATTGCTCAGGCCTTACTAGATTAGCTCACACAGCCATCTGTTTACTTCCAGAATCTACTAAGGCCTGTACCAGGATCCCACTCACAAGAACTGATGTGTGACTGAACTTAGATGATGTCCCACAAAAGAAATTGCTCTGGGTTTCAATGTTTTCATAAAAACATGGATCCTCCCATTCTTCTCCTACCATACATCCAATCTCCATGGGTTCCTCACTTTTATCTTGGGGACAATTCCGAGCTAGATATCCTGGCTCTTTGCAGGTAAAACAGATTGGGCCCATGGGTTGTATTGATCTACTGTATTCTCTCCTCACTTCCTCTTTGGCTTTGGGATTTAGCTTTTACTCTTGGTGAAAAGTTGGGGTGGGGAGGTCCTCTATTTTCTTTCCACTCTTCTAATGAGTGTAGTAAATTAATTTGTTTGATGGCATCAGTGACATTTTGGGCTGTTTCAATAGCTAAACAGAGTGTGGGCTTGTTCAGTTGTAAGGCGGCCCGTAGGAGGGAGGTAAGGAGTTGATAAATTGTTCTATGATTACGGCTTCCAATACTTCCGTAAGCTTTTCTTTCCTACCGCTAAGGACATCGTATTCTTAACTCGCTCTCCCAATTCCACTGGTATTTCCCCGGAGCTTAGTTTAATACTTCTAACTTCTGACGATAGAAATGATTGGTTTGTCCCACTTTTTTATTAAGAGACCTTCTTTGATTTCAGAAAAGGTGGCTGTTCCTGGGAGGTTTAGTAACTGGTAGGACATTTGTAATTCTCCTTTTAATAAAGGTCCTAGATAGCATAGTTTTAACTCATCCCCCATCGGAACTGGGTTGCTGCCCTTTCAAAGCTCAAGGAAAAATGTACTAAATCATCACCTTCTTTGTAGGTTTGTATGACTCCCTGTCCCTGTAGAATGTTTGTTTTTTCTTCAGCGGCAGTCAGACGTTCCAGTCCAATTTGAAATTGGTCTTTCACTTGCATTTGATGCACAGCCAGCTGAGCTAACACCTCATCTATGAATGACATGCTGTCTGGAGGTTATATGTTTTCACTTGAACTTTCTTCAGAATCGGACATAGAAAAATATTCAGAGTCCCTTTTGGTTTCAGGGCCTGAATCCATTTTGTTTGGGCTGATTGAACTCATATAACCTTTTCCCTCTTTCCCTTGGACTAATTCTGTAGAAGGATGAGGTGGAATGACAGGGGAGAGTCCCTTTCCAGGGTTAAAAGAACCTAATGCCCCGGGTCGAAAAAACACTTGTGGTTTTCTGATGTTTAAAACAATTCGATCCCAATGTTTCAAATGATAGGTGGCCAAGGGAAGAATGTCACAAAGGGTCTGTGAGCTATATAAAGTCTTGACACTTAATCGGGACCTGCAAATATGTGGCAATTATCTTCTTGATTGTTGACACTTTAGCCTTATCCTGAACTCTCACAATCATTTTTTTCCCCTGAGAGCTTTTGGACTACAGCAACATAAGGGCTCCACAATTTTTACCAATTCAGAGTCTCCCACCCCTGACACCATTTGTGAAAGCAACATGAGTCAGACAGACAACAGGTTCAAATGTTCTCAACAAAGTTTTATTTAACTTTAAATGCAGGGTGGAATGATGCCTAACTTGCCTTATGCTAAGGTGGGATTTCCCTACCTAAAGAAAACTAAGGATAGTCCACAGGAAGTCCAAAGTAAAACTTCTGTCTGTGTCCAAAACCTATACTTGGCTTCACAAATAACTGCATACAACATGTAGGGATATCAGCATCAAACAGGAATAGTGTTCATTGTAAAGTTCAGAGCTCCTACTAGCACTTTGGCTTGTAATTCGCTCCCCTTCATCAAAGAATCAAACACAGGGGTTCCCTTCCCCAAGTTCAAAGAAATTAATTGTTAGGCAGAATCCTGTGCAGTGCCCTTAGGGACAACTACACACAATTAAGACTACAAGTGGTAATATAAGTTCACCTTTGGTACAAGCCTGTGCTACACTGTTAAAGTGGTAGCAGTAGCGGAGCAGCCATACCTATCTCAAGAGTAAATGAGCAGTAGTAGAGATTACACAAAGGACCACAATTACTGTGACTCAAGCAAACACTGACTCAAGGTTTCAGGTAAACACATATAAGTACATTTATTTTTAAACCAACTGTTATAAAACACACCACTTCTATAAATTCAAAACCACACGTACAATACACTAAACAACCAATCCCACTTGTTCCAGCAAATTCGAGGTCAGTACATTAGGATTTGAAAGACCGGTGTTGCGATACTAACGCGTATCTGCGGATAGGAATGCTCAGGAAGTTAAAACACACTTTGTACTTAAGAATTTCAAACAAGGGAAAAGTGAAAAAAAAATCATAGGCAATACTTTTTCAAGGCAAGTAGACTCGAGGACTTATTCAAAGATACAGATTAAAGTCAATAGACCTGCGCCAGTGTCAATGGAGCAGAGGCTCAGTTGCCGAGGATCACACGTTCAACAGTTCGAGATTCGAGATGCCAAGAGTTCGTAAAGATTGTCAAATGGAAGGAAAAGTTATAAGAGGGAGGGAAGAAATAACAAATCTTCATGGAAGAAAAGGGTTCTCCCAGATTCCGGCGGTCAGACAGAGAGAATGACCAAATGTACACAGTACCTTATTCATTTGGAGAAAAGCTGGTGCCACGGCAGTTGTTCCTGGTAGTTCCTGCAGACTCACAGTTCCTGCGGCTTCAGTTGTGGGGACAAGAAGGACGACATCTGGAGTGATCTGCACTACCCAGGGATGAGACCAGCAGCAGCGAAAAAGACAATGATGAATAAAAGGTGCGCTCCTTTAAATCAGGAGAGGGCTCTTCTGATGGCTATCCGGACCACTACAGCACAGCAGTGATTTCGACCCAGGAGAGGATTCTCTTGACTGAAGAAAAGACGAGCTGGTTGATCCCACCAGGCTTAAGGGAAGAAGACTATGGACTGGATCTTCTCTTAGTTGTTGAAGGGGTAGGTAGCTCAGGACTGCAGCAGGGCTTCACCGGGACTCGGGGTTGCAGCCGCTGTCTTCTTCTCCACTTCTCTTTGGTTCCTTGTTGTTCCAGAGGCGACTCTGCCTTCTAGCTCAAGAGTCCCGCCTTTTATGCCAAAATCCCCCATTCACACAGCCAGGCTGTCAATCACTCAGCAGGGGGGTTGTCCAGCCCGGATAACCACCTCAGCCAATCAACACAAAGTGCGACTTGGGTCTCCAACGAGACCCTGTGCAGGGGGGGACTACACCCCGCCCTCACATTCAGCCCACCTAGACACCCAGACGCCAAAGGAGGGCTTCTGGTCAGAAGCCCGCCAAAGGTCGACAAACAAAGGAGGCAAACCTGGTTTGCGGCGCAAAGAAAGACCCGAAAAGGATGTTAACAAAATGAAATGGCGATTAAACGCAAACCGGAGCTGAAATAAAAAGTATTTGGGCTAGCGGGTTTAAAGTTTGAGGCTACTAAAATAGCCTAAAACAGTACCACATTATGTAATATAATCGCGGTAGGAAAATTAGGGTAGATACCACTGCCACCAGCCAAGTCTTAATGTTAAGGGAGCGAAACAATGCTCCAAGAGGTACAGAAAAAAGGGCTAAGATGTAACCCTTTCCAATACTCCATGTAAAATGGGGTGTACTGGATCTTTGGTTAAATGACTAGGTAAAGTTAATGGAAACTTCACCCTTTTCTGGGGGACAGGAGTCAGCCCCAGAAATGGAGTCGGTGGGAAGTCTAAAAAGACAACCCTGGGTCACTGCACTGAAGGTGCTGTGTAACACACAAAAGAGTGGGGCTACTGAAGTGGTGTACTCCAGAGTCCACAATCACAAAAACAGATGAAATACACATGGCAAAACACAGGTGGGGAAAAGTTCCAGGAATCCAGCAAAGCTGCTGAGGGACTCGCTAGGTAAGGGAAATTAGCCATAGAATGAGAATTCTCCCTAACACTTGCCCCTCCCACCCCAGACTAAGGGATAGGAGGATTTAATCCACTCCTGGATGGATCTCATACCTCTAGTCGGTTATAAACATCCTAGAGAGACCATCAGCATTTTGGTGGTGACTTCCTGCTCTGTGCTCAATGGAAAAATCAAATCCTTGTAGGCAGATTGACCATCTGAGTAACTTCGGGTTTTCCCCTTTCATTTGCATCAGCCATCTCAAGGGTTGGTGGTCAGTCTGAATAATGAAGGTAGAACCATACAAGTATGGCCTAAACCTCTTCAGTGACCACACAATAGCAAAACATTCACGTTCTATTGTTGCCCACCTTGTCTCAGGATCCCTTAACTTCCTGCTGATGAAACAAATGGGGTGTTCCCTACCTTTCTCATCCAGTTGACTAAGGACTGCACGTATACCTACATTAGAAGAATCAGTTTGTACAATGAAGGGTTGGTGATAGTCAGGAGCTCTTAGGACTGGAGCTTGACAAAGGGCTTTCTCTAGACCTTCAAAGGTTTGATTGCACTCCTCATTCCACCTGACCTTTTTAGGAAATTTGAGAGAAGAAAATGAGATTCAAGGGAGAAGCTATGGTCACATAGTTCTCAATGAAGTTCCTGTAATACCCAGTGAGATCTAAGAAGGCTCTCACTTGGTTTTGAGTAGTAGGGGTGGCCCAGTTTTGTACAGCTTGTACATTGCTAGGCAATGGCCTTATTTCACCACCTCCTACCTCATGTCCAAGGTAGACCACTGTACTCTGACCAATTTGGCATTTACTTGCCTTTGTGGTCAGATGGGCCTGTTCCAGAGCCTGCAATAGATAGCTTAGGTGATCAATGTGTTCTTTCCATGTAGGGCTAAACACTGCAATGTCATCCAAGTATGCCATGCAGAAGTCCCCCATCCAATTCAGAACTTGATTGACCATCCTCTGAAATGTAGCAGGTGCATTCTTTAATCCAAAAGGCATTACCTTGAATTGGTAGAGGCCAGCTGGGGCGGAGAATGCAGTTTTCTCCTTGGCATGGTCTGTCAGGGCTATTTGCCAATAGCCTGACGTTTGGTCAAATGTGCTGAGGTACTTGGCTGCACCAAGTTTGTCCACCAGCTCATCTGTCCTAGGCAAAGGATGGGCATCATTCTTTGTGACTGCATTTAGAGCTCTATAGTCCACGCAGAATCTCAATTCTTTGGATCCTGCCTTTGGTACAAGCACAACTGGCTAGACCATGGGCAAGTAGAGGTCTCTATAACCCCTAGATCAAGCATCTTGTTGACCTCATTCCTTATATGGGTTCTTACATTGTCTGACATTCTGTACCCCCTGCTTTTGACAGGCAAACAGTCACTAGTGAGTATATCATGCTGACCTCAAGGTCCAAGCCTGGTGAAAGTAAGAACAGGGAGGCAAACTGATTTAACAGTAACTTGCACTCCCCCTGCTGGTCATATGTGAGACTGGAACAGAGATTAACTCCTTCCACTTGCTCATCACACCATCTCTGTGAGGTCCTTAAAGCCGTTATAATCACATACCATCTCTATGGGACTTCAACATGATTTTCACACTCCATACATGAACTGAAACTTGGTCTTCCATAGTGAACCTTTTGCATTTTCGTGGTTTTATTGCATGCACTCTTTCTAGAAAACTGGTGGGGTTGGGGTCTTAGTGGGTTAGAGGGGGAATCATATGCAAAACCAGCATTGTTGATGTGTGAAGGCCAGAGGCAGTGTCTGAGTCCTCAATGCCAGGACGGATCTATGTAGTTTGTGACACTGGCACTTGGTTTCTCATTTATCCAGACGGAAGAGCCCACAATCCATTAAATGACAGCACTGTGATACTTGATTTTCCACTGCCTTAGGGGTTGAGTCAAATAAATAGAGATGAGTGCTTTGGCAAGTCTGCATCAGGTTAATTTTGTATTAATAGACACAAGGCTGCCATGTTTGGGGTAGAATATGTGTGTGTAGTTTAAGGTGGTAGGAGAAGGAGGGGTACATCATTTTAGATGGGGGAGGTCTGATGATTTATTAGGACAACCATTGAGGAGTTGAATACTAAATGTTTCCTTTCCAGTTATTTGTTGACCTATGTGTGGCCCCTGGGCAAACATTAAAAAGATTCTTATCACACACCATCTCTGTGGGGACTTTAGTGTTATCATTATCGCATAAAATCTCTGTGGGGTCCTCAACATCTTAGAATTTACACAACATCGCTGTGGGGACTTTAGTGTTATCATAATCACATGGCATATTGGCGGAAACCTTATTTTGTACTTGTAATTTTTTAGAATTTTATTTATTCTATTGCGGCTAATGCCTAAGGGCTTAACATCATCATAATTACATACTGTCTCTGTGGGGACTTGAATGTTGCCATTATCATACACAATCTCTGTGGGGACGTTAGTGTTATCATAATCACTTACCATATCTGTGGGGATCATATTCTGTTTTTGTAAAAGTTTAGTATTTTATCTAGATTTCTATAGTGGCTAATGAATGAGTGCTTAACATCGTCATAATTACACACTGGAGGACATTACGACCTGGCCGGTAAGGGATACCGGGCATCGGTAAGGAGACCGGTGCCGGTAATCGCTTACCGCCCTATTCCAAGGTCCCTTGGCGGGGACCGTAAGGAACGTGTGGTCTGACCACACGTCCCTTACGGGTCCCGCTAAGGGACTAGGGCGCTAATAACGGGCTTGCAAGTCGCGAGCCCGTTATTAGCGCCCTCCCCATTCCCATTGAGCCCTATCGGGGCTCAATTGGGAATGGGGAATGGTTTGTTCAATGGGGACTTACCGGTCCCGCCAGGGTCGGACTACACTAGTAAGTCCCCATTGAACAACACTAGACATGGACACGGTATGGGAGGCAGCCATGGAGCTAATAGCTCCATGGCTACCTCCCAGGTCGTAATGACCCCCACTGTCTCTGTGGGGACTTTAGTGTTATCATAATCACTTGCCATATCTGTGGGAACCATATTTTGTATTTGTATTTTTTGTATTATGTTTAGATTCATATAGCGACTAATACCCAAGCGCTTAGCAGCATCATAATTACACACTGTCTCTGTGGGGACTTTAGTATCATCATAATCACACACCATCTCTATGGAGACCTCATCATCATTGTAATCACACACCATCTCTGTGGGGACATAAGTGTTATCATAATCTCTTACCATATCTGTGGGGATCTTATTTTGTATTTGTAAATGTTTAGCATTTTATCTAGATTTCTATAGTGGCTAATGCCGAAGCACTTAATAGCACCACATTAAACACTGTCTCTGTGGGGACTCGAGTATATTCCTAATCACACACCATCTCTATGGGGACCTTATCATTGTAATCACACACCATCTCTGTGGGGACCTTAGTGTTATCATAATCACTTGCCATATCTGTGGGGACCAGATTTTCTATTTCTATTTATTGTATTATATTTAGATTTATATAGCGACTAATGCACAAGCGCTTAACAGCACCATAATTACACACTGGGCCTCATTATAAGCATGCAGGTCCAGAAACAATGGTGCCGGTAAGGTTACCGGCACCGTTGTTTCTGGACCAGCATACTACAGGTTTGCCTGCTGGAGCCGCTGTGCCCGACAGGGCAGGCCATGCCGGACACATCAGCCATGGTAGGCAAACCGTCACGGAAGCACCGGCACCGTTAACGGTGCCGGTGCTTCCGTGGTCCCCACTCCCATGGAGTCCTATGGACTCCATGGGAATGGGGATTCACAGGATTACCAGCGCCTGACTTTGCGGCCGCCAGGGTTGTAATGCCCCGGTATTACCGTGAAGTCAGGCGCTGGTAACTCCTTACGGGTCCAGCGGCAACATGACGGTATCACCGGCAGGGTTATCGCCGGAACCAATATTGAGGCCCACTAGCTCTGTGGGGTATAGTCCTAAACACACACCATCTCTATGGGGATCTTACCATCATTGTAATCACACACCTTCTCTGTGGGAACTTCAGTGTTATCATAATCTCTTACCATATCTGTGGGGTTCTTATTTTGTATTTGTAAATGTTTAGTGTTTTATCTAGATTTCTATAGTGGCTAATGCCTGAGTGCTTAACATCATCATAATTGTACACTGTCTCTGTGGGGACTTGAGTATACGCCTAATCAGACACCATCTCTATGGGGACCTTATCATCATTGTAATCACACACCATCTCTGTGGGGACTTTAGTGTTATCAGAATCACTTGCCATATCTGTGGGGATCATATTTTCTATTTTTATTTTTTGTATTACATTTAGATTTATATAGCGGCTAATGCACAAGCACTTAACAGCACCATGATTACACACTGGGCCTCATTATAAGCATGCATGTCCAGAAACAATGGTGCCGGTAAGCTTACTGGCACTGTTGTTTCCGGAGCAGCATACTACTGGTTTGCCTGCCGGAGCCGCTGTGCCCGACAGGGCAAACCCTGCCGGACACAGCGGTCATGGTAGGCAAACCGTCACGGAAGTACTGGCACCGCAATTAATGGTGCCGTTGCTTCCGTGGTCCTCACTCCCATGGGAATGGGTATTAAGAGGATTACCAGCGCCTGATTTTGCGGCCGCCAGGGTTGTAATACCCTGGTGTTACCGTGAAGTCAGGCGCTGGTAATTCTTTACGGGTCCAGCGGCAACCTGCTGGTATCACTGGCAGGGTTACCACTGGACCTGTAATGAGGCCCACTGTCTCTGTGGGGGCTTGAGTATAGTCCTAATAACACATCATCTCTATGGGGATTTTACCATCATTGTAATCACACACCATCTCTGTGGGGACATCAACATGATTGCAAGTACACACTGGGCCTCATTACAACCCTGGCGGTAGAGGGTTAACAGCGCAGGTAGAGCTGCCGGCCCCGTCAACCCTCTACCGCCTCATTACGAGGTCTTCTTGCGAGTCCCGTGAGCAGACCAGGATGCTAACAACAGGCATGTCATTAACGGGCCCGTTGTTAGCATCCTCCCCATTCCTATTGAGCCCTATGAGGGCTGAAATGGGAATGGGGATGTATCGGTCCAGGTTCCTTGAATGTGGAAATACCAGGCCCTCCAAGGTCGGAATGGCCCGGTATTTCCCCATTCAAGGAACCCGGACCTGGTACCTGTATGGGAGGTAGCCATGCCGCTAAAAGCGGCATGGCTACCTCCATACTTGGAATAAGGGACACTGTCTCTGTGGGGTCCGTTTCATGATTATCGCACACAAGATCTGTGGAAAATGTAACTTTTCCATAATCAAACATGATGCCTATAGGAAAGTTAACTTAACTCTAATTATACACATTCGAAAAGAAGAGAGCAACATAATTTCCATTACACCATTTCTAAAGAGCAGATATGAGTTAGAAGGGAAGATGATTCCTGTGAAAGAATGAAATCTGAATTTGAAATATTTATTCCTTTTTGGCCACTGTGTGTCAGCCTGGGTCAATCAAGTCATCGTCTGTGTCGCAGTTATCTTTTCTGGAACATTTTGAGTGTTTATAATAGTGTTTAATGCCAGAAACTAAGTGCCTTTTTAAGTTTTGCATGCAAATTAAACATCTTGTGGGAAATGTCAAACCCCCAAAATGCATCTGTTGTGATAGCTATAATGCAGGCAGGTACTCACATGTCCAAATAACATTGTATAATGTATATTTAGTACTATAAAGTAAGCATTTTTCCATTTGCTCATGGTGCAATCCATCCTAAATAAGAATAATAAAGTAAGTCCCCACAAGAATGGTAACACGCGTCCAAGTCCCCACAAAGATGGTACCGGACATACGAGTAAAAATAAGCATTTTTGCAAATATGAAGTTGGATCCTGTATTATGAATTTTTTATGAACATAGTTCTGCTATTAGCCCATTTCTAAAACATTGGGAAAGGTTAGTCCCCACAAGGCAGGTATCCACACATAGTCCCCACAAGGTAGGTAAAACGTGTGTTTGCATGAAAAGGGTGCAAACTTTTGGTAGTTCGCACCTTTCTCATGCGAACATTTTGGCCGCGGCAAATTCGGCCGCGGTCGGATCACTTAGAACCTAAGTGTGTGTGTGTGTGTGTATGTATGTATGTGTGTGTATATATATATATATATATATATATATATATATATATATATATATATATATACACACACACACACCTCTCTCTCTCTCTCTCTCTCGGATCGAACTTCATATTTGCAAAATGGTTATTTTTTATTTTTACTTGCGTGTACGGTAGCATCTTTGCGGGGACTTGAACGCGTGTTACCATCCTTATGAGGACTTAATTATTATTATTTGGAATTGAATGTTTCCCTATGCCAAAAGCTAAATGTTTATTTCATGGACACCTTTGTAAATTACACAGTTCTATTTCTATATACGAGTACCTGCCCGTACCGGAGGAATGCACAATAGATGAATGGTAATGGTGTTGTATTTTCCATAAGATATTCACTTAAAAAACATGCTCAATCAGGCATTATACCATATTTTATAACACACCAAATGTGTCAGAAAAGAGAACTGGGGCACAGAATGATTAGGTTAATGACTCAGGATCGCACACTGTGGTCAAGTGAGAAAGCAGTGATTTGAATAAAGGTGTCATTTTTTCACAGTCACCATCTTGTCCACCAAAACACATCTGCTCTCTATGATTGGTCTGATGATGAAGATATTACAGTCCTCATTGAAATGGGGTTTCATGTTGGTGATGTTAAAGTCCCTATAGAGATTGTATGCCATAATACTGGTTTCAGGGCCTCACGGAGGTGGTGTGTATGAATAATCATGTTAAAGACCCTATATGTATTATCATAATCATAAAGTACCCATAGATATGGTGTTTGATGTTGGTGATGGTGAAGTACCAAAAGAGATTGTATGTCATGATAATCAAATCCAGATCCTCACAATGATGGTGTGTGCTGATTATGTTAGAGTCCCCACAGAGCTGGTGTGTGTTAATAATAACTTTAAAGTCCACACAGTAATGGTATGTGATAAAAATGATATCAAAGTCCCTAGAGAGATAGTGGGCTTCATTACAAGTTTGGCGGTCCGGAAATAAGGATGCCAGTAGCAACATACAGGCACCCTTTCCCTACTGCCAAACTGCGAGAATGCCGGTAGGGGCCATGGAACTCCCATCAGGCCTGTCCTGCTGGGTTTTCAGGCCGCTATCTGCTTGTCTCTCACTGAACCGATGGCACCGTTAGCAACGTTGTTACAGAGTTGCTGGTAAACCGCCACCTACCAGCAGGTTTAAACAGCATCCCCGTAATGAGGGCTAGTGTGTGATTATCTTGATGTTGAAGTCCCCAGAGAGATGGTGTGTGATTATCTTGATGGTAAAGTCCCCATAGAGATTGTATGTGATAATCTTGATGTTAAAGTCCCAGAGAGATGGTGTTTGATGTTGGTGATGCTGAAGAACCAATATACATTGTATGTCATGATACTAATGTCCAGGACCTCACAGAGATGGTGTGTGATGTACATGTTATAGTCCCCACACAGATGGTGTGTGATGTTGGTGAAGTAAACCTACCAAATAGCACCCCTAGCTTGTTGCTTAGGTTTGAACTTGGTCTGTTATCAATCCAATCACAGGTCACTTGGAAAATGTGTGTTCTTCTAAGAAAATGTATTATGGGTCTATTTAAACAAGATTGTTTAGCTATCTTAGCAAAGTATCTTTTAACATCATCTCACTCTTTTCCATTAAAATGGAGAACTCACATATTGGATGCCCTTGTGGAGGCAAATATCTCTATTGATCTATTACTCACCAATCCGAACCGGGCAAAAACCAAAATTTTCCAAGCTGACTGGATCATGACCCAAGACAAATGTTCTAAATTAAAAGACTTCAACAGGATGTTATCTGGTCATAAAGAATATCGAAGAATGGCAGACTATTTAGTTAGATGTCCATCATTGAGCTTGAGACATAAAATATTACGATTTCGACTAAATTTATGGCCTGTCAATGAAATTTTGCTAAGACGAGGACTCATAACTAAAGAGTTGAGTTATTGTCGATTTTGTTCTAATAGAACTATTTCTGAAACTTTGGCACACATTATTATGCAGTGCGAAGCCTTTGAACCTCAACGATTTAAAATAGCTGAATGCTAAGCCTGGAATCTTGCTGATCATACGCTTAATGAAATATGGCATGAGATTTTTAGCTCCAGAAGGATTTCAGTTAGGATCACAACAATGCGATTGCTTGATTTGGCCTTTCCGTATGTGTTAAAGCCTGTAAATAATAACAAAAAATCAAATAAGGTGATTACCTAGTAACTGAGAAGTTCTTTTTCTTTTTATTCTTACTCCACATGGAGCTTAAGAGACCAAGTTGATGTGTTTAAAAACATATAAATTCAAGAGGCGATAAATCATCTCAACATGTGGAATTATGTAAAAATTGTTATATGTTATTTATGCATAAGTGTTTTGTAATAGTTGTTGTCTCGGATCTTAACTTATGTATTGTCAGTTATAAAAGAAAAAAATTTGTAAAGTTGTAATTGCAACTAAATCAAATTAAAAAAAAAAAAAAGATGTTGGTGAAGTTAAAGTCCCAATAGAGGTTATGTGTCATGACACTGCTTTTCAGGTTCCCACAAAGATGGTGTGTAAGAATAAGATTAAAGTCCCCACAGTGATGCTGTTTAATGATGATTTTAAAGTCTCCCTTAAAGCTAGTGTGTTACAAATAGGACATAGAATTGGTGTTCATAGAATTGTCTCCATAGAATTGCAGTTGTGTGTGTGGACAGGGGTGATAATGATGATGTTAAAATCCACACACATATGTTTTGTCTTGATAATGTTGCAGTCCCAACAGAGATGGTGTGTGGTAATGAGGATGTTGAACTCCCCACAATGATTATTTATGATGACCATGGTGTTACAGTCCCCATAGGGATGGTATGTGATTTTGATGGTGTGAAGGTCCCCACAGAGATGGTTTGTCTGCCCTCTCGGAGTCAGTGTGTGTGTGAAAATGGCAATGTTGTGTCCCCCAGAGAAATTGTATGTTATAATAAGGACGTTAAAATCCCCACTGTATCATGTGTGATATTGAAGCCCCTCAGAGATATGTGATGGTAATTGTGATCAGGTCCTCAAATTAATAGTGTGTGATAATGGTAATGTCAAAATCATTGCAAACAAGCTGTTTTATTTTTTGTAACTTCTTTTTATTGGTTTTACAACAAAGAAAATATTGCTCCTCCTCCTCTGTGCTATTACTGTCATAGCTGCAATCGGAAGGATTGCCCTTGCTTTTCCCCGAGACTTAGGTTCCCCCATCGTGATGCCTTGCCCGACTCCTAAAAGGACCTCCTCTGGAGGTCTGCTACTTCCTGGCCCATATGCTTGTTCCTGAGCCCTCTGGACCACCTGCCAGAATGGTCCAATTTTTGGGCATGTCCACCAGATATGCTGCGCCGTGCCCTCCATCCCACATCCCCGCCAACAACTCCCATAGGTGGTGGGATATATCTCCCGGAGGTGGGCTGGCGCGTAATGCCACCTGAACAAGATCTTGTACCACATTTCCTGTAGCTGAGATGCTTTGACCAATCTGGGAATTTTCCTCCATAACCTTTCCCATTTTATATATATTAGATATTAGTCCCCTGGATCCATCATTAGCCAGGAGAAATATCTCGAACTGTGTCTTTTCCCTTGTTGCAGCCTGCTTGTTCACAGGGTTCAGGACCCAGTGATGTAACTGCGCATATCTGAGCCTTTCCCCCTCCCCTACTCCATACTCCCTCTTACAATCCTCAAATGAGAGAATTCTCCCCCCGAAACATGTCGTCCAGCCATTTACAGCCCCCCTCTTGCCACTGCTTAAATGCTCCTCCCTTCATCCCAGGGGTGAAGTCCCCATTGCGAAACAGGGGTGTAAAGGGGGAAGGAAAGGTCGTGCTCCCCTTGGTTCTCACCAGTTTGTCCCAGTTCTCCGCCATCAGTTTCGTAATGGTGCTTTCGTACACATGCTTGGGCCTATGCTGTTTTGGGAGCCACAGGACCGCCGCCAGACTGCAATGTACTACAGCTCTATCTATTGCCACCCATTGTTTATCTTGTGTGACCTCCCCCTCCTGGAGCCAATCCCTAATTACTCGTAGCTGCACGGCTTCATAATACTGTTGGAAATTCGATAAAGCCAGTCCCCCTTCCCGTCTGGGAGCCATCAACAGTTGCCTACTGACCCGTGGTTTTTTTCCCTTCCCACAAGAAGTCTCTGGTCAAAGATCCCAATTCCTTAAAGAAACCTGCAGGGATTGCCTGATGGATTGCCTGGAAGAGATACAACAAGCGCGGTAGTGTTACCATTTTAACCGCCGCCCCCTGCCCAACCACGAGATCCGAAGGCCCCTCCACCTACGGTAGTCCCTTTTGATATCCTTTAACAGAGGTGGGCAATTAGCTAGGTACCAACCTGCCAGGGTCCGTGTGATTTTCACACCCAGATATCTGATTCCCCCGGGCTCCATATAAATGGGGTAGCCACCCTCAGGGACCCCCGATTCTCTGCCTTTAGAGTCAAATTCAGGAGTTCCGATTTGGCAAAATGAATCTTAAAACCAGAAGCTTCCCCAAATTCCTGCAGCAAATTCCGCCCAAATTCCTGCAGCAAATTCCGGCTTATTCGAATAGACTCCATCAGTGCCGTTAGGGTTAACAACATGTCATCAACAAAGGCCGCTACTTTTTGTTCTACCCCCCCCCCCCCAAATGGAATGCCCTTTATCCCCTCCATATCCCTGATAGCCTGCAGAAAGGGCTTCTGATAAATTGCATAGAGCATAGGAGACAGGGGGCAGCCCTGTTTAGTGCCCATGCTCAATCTAAAGGACCTAGACATAACCCCATTTACCGCTATTCTCATGGTTGGCGTTTGATAATTGGCCTGGAACATGCGTAAAAAGCCCCCACTAATACCCATCTTCCGCATCACCTTGAACAGGAAAGACTCCAGACGGTCAAACGCTTTTTCTGCGTCCAAAGATAGGACTGCGGGAGTGTCTGTTCTGTGAGCGTTTTCCACCAAGTGGGCCACCCTCCTGATGTTTTCCGCCGTCTGCTGGCCTCTTATAAACCCCGCCTGATTCGGGTGGATCAGATCCGGGAGAAAACCCTCCAGCCTGTTTGCCAATATTTTTGTGAAGATCTTGGTGTCGATGTTGATCAACGCTATGGGTCTGTAAGATGTTCTCTCCTCAGGGTTCTTATTAGGTTTCAGAATAAGGGTTAGTCTGGCTTCCTCCATGGACAGAGTTATTTACCCCGTTGTCCTAAATGTGTTAAAAAGGTGGGTTAGATGTGGGGTTAATTCAGTTGCAAAAGTTTTATAGAAGGCCGCAGTGTAGCCATCTGGGCCTGGCGCCTTATTCAGAGGTAAGCCTCCGATCACCCTTTCTACTTCCTCCTCTGTAATCACCCCGCTCAACCATTCCGATGCCTCCTTCCCGATCTTCCCCCACCCCACTCTATCTAGAAACTCTAGCTGCGAGCCATCCCGAGGGTCTTGCGATGCATTACGAGATTCGTAGAATTCCACTAACGTCTCCGTTATCTCCCCCGCCTCTGTTAGCCTTTCCCCCAATCCTGTTTTTAGAGCCTCAATCGCGTTTCTTGCTTTCACTCCCCTTAGCAAGCGTGTGAGGAGAGCATCTGCCTTGTTCGCTTTAGCATAGAATTGTTGGCGAACCCTGAGGAGAGCTCCTTCGGCTTTTTTGGTTCTGAGGACCTCCAATTGTCCTAATGCCCTGCGTTACTCCCTCATAGAAGCCCTAGTTGGGGTCGCTCCTGCCTTCCTCCTCGCTGTCTCGACTTCCTCTTCCAACTGCGCTTCTAACGCTTTCAATTGCTTCTCCCTATGGGTCGCTGCTGCTATTAATTCCCCCCTCACCGTAGCCTTGAAGGCGTCATATCTAATCTCCTCCCTCGTATCCCCCCTCTGATTGCAAAGAAATTCCTGATCTTTTCTTCCATTTCCTGCCTGATTATCGGGTCTCTGAGAAGATGTCTTGGATACCTCCACGTCCATACCCCTCTTTCCCTATGACCTAAGTCCAGTTTCATGGACACCACTTTGTGGTCTACTATGCCAATTGGGCCCGTCACTACCTCTCGACTCTGGCCTACCAGACTTGACGTTACCCAAATATAGTCGATTCTAGATTGAGTTCCGTGGACCCCGGATAAGAAGGTGTACCCTTCCTCCTCACCTTTCATTTCCCGCCACACATCCCTCAGCCCCGCACCGCGTATTCTATCTTTAAGGTCCGTCGACATCGCTGCTCCACCTCCTCCAACAGGGCGTCCTGACCTGTCCCGGTCCCTCTCCCAAGCTATGTTAAGGTCGCCCAGCAATATTATTTCCCCCTGGGCCCTGTCCTCTAACTTTCCCAAAACCTGTTTCAGAAACTGCTCCTGACCTGAATTTGTTGCATATACCACTGCAAGGTGTATGGGCTGTCTTGGTACATCCATACAACTATTATATACCTACCCTCCTTGTCTCTTATAATTTCAGTGACTCTAAAGTCCACTGAGTTTTTGATAGCTAGGGCTACCCCCCTGACCTACTTCCCCCCCCCCCCGCGACGCATGCAGAATCTGATCAAACCCTCGCAGCTTAAGACGCCCCTGGTCTTTGGGTCTAAGATGCGTTTCCTGTAATCCCAGGATCTCCGGGTTCTCTTTTCTCGTAAATTGCTCTAGTTTCTTTCTCTTGAGGGGGGTGTTCAGGCCCCTCACGTTATGCGTTAGCCACTTGTAAGTGGGTTAATTGCCTCTACTCCCATTATGCCGTAGATCTCCCCAGGCCTTCCTCTTCTAGGGGCACCCAACTGGCAGAGCGTTCTAAACCCCCCACCCCGCTCCCTCCTGCATCTCCTGATATTGGGTACAATCTCTGCTCCCCATACCCTGGCCCTTGCGCGAAGCTTCAACTGCCCTCCCCCATCTCCTCCCACCCCCCCCCCTCTCCCTCCCACACCCCTAGAAGGGCATGCCCTTCCCGCCTCCCTCTCCCCCACTCCACGGGTATACCCACCCTTTCCGATTCATAGATGGATGCTCCCCCCTGCGCCCCTGCTAAGTACTCCCTTTAAGTGGCCCACCACCCTTACAGCGCATTGTGACTTAGGTCTCCTCTTGTGCATCCCCTCCCGTCTCCCCGGGGCAATTCTTGTTACTTTCCTTAGTCGGCTTGCCACTCAACTTCACCCTCTTTCTCTTCTCTCCCACTGTTGTCCAAGCCCATGTCTTTGACTCTAGCCTAGCGAGCCTGGTTTGCTTTTCAGATCCAATGAGAGCATCATCCAAGTCCAGTCGCAGAGTACTCGCCCCTTCCTGTAACGTGGTTATTCGCCTTTCAGCCCCCTCCCACTCGAACAGAAGGCCAAATGGGAAGGTCCACCTGTATTTAATCCCCCTATCGTTAAGTATTTTAAGAACCGGTCCCATTTGACGCCTCTTCGTCGGGGTGCTGCTCGCCAAGTCCTGAAACAGCGCAATGCAGTGCTCATTAAACATAATTGGCTCTTACTTCCTTGCCTCCCGGAGAACTGCTTCCTTTTGAGTGTACCTGGCGAACACTGCCAGAACATCTCTGGGTCTCGACTCGGACCCTGTGCCCCCTCTGCCCACTCTATGAATGTGATCAAGCTCTATCTTTTCCGGGGGCAAGACTCCCAGTATCTCTGTGAAGATAGATTGGGCCACTCCTTTTAAGTCTTTGTCTTGGATGGTTTCCGGCAGCATTTTGACCCTTATATTGATTTGACGGGATCTATTTTCCATGTCCTCCATTTGAATCTCCAGATTGTGTGTGTGGCTGCGTCCGGTCTTTCAATGGCTTCACTGTTGGTCGTCACTTCCTTGTCCATTTGCTGCACGCCTCTCTAGGAGGTCCGTCTGCTCGCCCTGCTGCCGCAGCTCCTGCTTTATTTCCCCCAAAGCCGAGTTGAGGTCTGCTCGTAGAAGTTGGAATTGTTCCTGGAATGTCTTAGTTAAGCTGGTCTGCAGAGCGAGCATATCCCCTCTAAAGTCCTGCCGTGACATTGTGGCTGTGTTCTCCTCTTCGGGCGGTGAGTCACCTCCTACTAAGTCCTCCGTCACGGCCTTAGCCATCTCCCTCACCTCCTGCATCGGCCAGATGGCAGACAGAGTACCTGGGGCGTCTCCTGGGGTTTGCAGTGCTCTCCCGCTCTTCCCCTTAGTTTTCGCGGCCATATCGGTGCAGGGTCTGTCCGTGTGGTGCACCCGTTGCCCCACCGAAGCCTCGCCTCCACTCAGGGTACGCTGCTTATACTTTAGGGTGCTATCAAGGCTCTTCCACCTGCTATGCTGCTTCTGGTGGTTCCCTTCCCTGGGCGCCCAATTCAATGCTCCACGCTTCGTTCTCTCAGACAGACGTTTCCTTGGGCAGTCCCGCCAGTGGGAGGATATGCTTTGGCCCAGAGTCTGTCAGATAGAAACTCTCCTGTGGCAGGCGAGACGCCCTCACTTGACAGCCCGCTTCCCTGAAGATGACTGAGACTGATGGGCCCAGGGGGGCCTCAGGTTATGAGCTCTAGCTTTATGCCGCTTGAGTGCCCTCCCTTCTCGGGCTCTTGGCCCCTCTCCAACTTCCCGGCCCAGTGTTTCCTCAGACACCTCACCACTGCCAGTCACCGCTCAGTTCTCTGTCGCCAGTGTGCCCCCTCCAATAAGGGCGATCCATCCAGCGCCGCTGATTAAGACCTCCACCGACCCCCCCGGCAGGGCCGCCTTCTGCCCCTCTTCACTGTTGGCCCGGTGCTGGTCGTCTTCTCTCCTACTCCGATAATACTGGGCCTGCTATGGAGACGTCCGCGGGCCCGCCCTCTTCTTCTCAAAGAGCGGGCCTCTTTGATGCTAGCCCTGTTGGGTCTGGCCGGTGATGCTGTCAGGCACCTTCCCCGACCTCCGATGGGGCCGCTCTCTATTTCTCCTTGGTGCCGCTCTCCCAACCCCCACGGCCGGCTCGGGGGGGGCACGCCGCTGGGCTCCTTCTTAGCGCCCCTGGGGAGGACACCCCCTCTTCCTCCACTGCCGATGGGCTTGTCACGGAGAGCACCAAGTCCCGGTGCCGCGGCCGCCCGCTGCCCTTTCAGGACCGCTCCGGGCTTCGGCGCAGCCACGCACCACCCCGCCTCCTCCTGTTCTCGGAGCGGGTCTCTTCACAGCGAGCCCCGCAGCCCCGCAACTGGCCGCGACCCGCTCCTCTGCCACTCGACCAGGCGCCCCACGACCTCTGCTGCAGCTCCTCCTCTTCCAACATGGGAGTGCTGTGGCTCGCAGCCCGCCAGGGCCATAAGTCGTCCTTAGCCTCGGGCTCCAGCCCGACCACTCCAACGCAGCCGCTGGAGACAGACTGCACCACTCCCCGTTGGTCTCGGGCTGTCGGGTGCACAAAGTCTACGCCGCTGCGCCCGCTGCCACAATTCCTGCCCCAATCACTGGGCGGTAGGCATTCCCCAGCCTCGGGACCCTGGAGCTCCGCCGACAGGTCTATCCCCTGTAGGCGGCCATCTTGAAGTCCTTGCAAACTAGGTGTTTTAAAATAGTAAAATAAATTCAGATTTAGCTGCATTGATAGCTTGTGATTATCTTGATATTACACCTCCCAAAGAGATTTTGGGAGAGATGAGGAGTTTGTGTCACCAGAGGTGAGGTGCATAACGACAGGAAAGAGAGAACAATGTAGTAGAAATAAATATTCAGTGATCCATGGTCATCAAATTAGCAAGTAGACCATCTCTACTATAGCATGTAGACCACACATTTTTTAATGTTAGTTACATTTTCAAAATAGATATTGTCATATTAGGGATGTCAAATGTATGTTATGTAACCAAGTATTGCACACAAAGAGATAGCACCCACAACTTGAGTCAAACAGAGCTTATTTATATAACTAAAATATAAGAAAAACAGCATAAAAGTTAAATGCCTTGAATCGCAGTCTCTGGTTTAGGAGTTTCCCTGCACACTTTTTCACCTACCACGGGTCAATCCCATTGTTTACTCAACCGGCTTTAACAGGGTTCACGCATTCTGCTGGCAGGCAATTCTGTTCTCTGATCTTCTGTCTGTAATTGCTGCCCAAAGAACCGGGTACAGATGGTGTGTCTCAGATGTGGTCAAGGAACGCTGGTTTGAAGCACTTCCCTGATGATAGGCCGATTTTTCCTGCCCCTATTTGCTCCTGTGATTGTCCTTTTCATCCTGATCACTGTGCCATGCTCTCATTCCTCCTTTCCCCATGGGGTTAACCCTTCAGACCAGTCGTTTCCTGTACCCCCTACCTCGGGCCAAGATCTTCCACTCTGTTCTTCCTAGACAATGTAGCTAAGGCCTTTCTTAGATCTTCCAGTGTTTCACTTCTGCCTCCTCCTGTTTTTGTTCACCTCCAACCACTTCCTGCCCTTCACGTTTAACCACCTCTTGCTTTTCCTCTTCAATCGCTTACTTTTGCTCAACTCCAGCCACCTCATGCCATATACCTCTCCCGACCTCCTGCTGCTCACCTCCAGACAACTGTCTTCTTTTCACTTCCAGCCACACATTCAGTTCTTTCTCCTCCCCTAGTGGCTAGACCATTCCTTCTCTCTCTCTCTCCTCCAGTTTTTCCAACTTTACCCACAACTTTCAATATTTGCTAATTTGCCCCAACCACCTAACACAATCCTCTTCTTCAAACACCCACATCCGCTGACTGATCAACTTGCTTTTTGTGCCCCTGCGACAGCTCTCCTTAAGCTGGCCATCTTCCAGGGGTGCTCACCTGTCTAGGTAAATGGCTGAAGCCCAGAGATTGGGTGTTGTTAAATTATTGACGTGAGTCAAATCGGGGAACTGAGAGATTGGGCAAAGTTTGTATTTTCCAAAACTCCCATTTTGAATTTCAAACCCTCTCTCTTTGTGTGCCACCCTGCAGATGTCCTGAATGTGTCTGTTCTCCAGAGACCAGGTTCATTAACAGTGGATGGGCAATCAGTGGCAAAAAATGACAAAATAAATGCATGGCATCGGTTTCCAGTGAGCTTGTGGCAACATTGTTTTGCAGGGAGCCAAGTCTGGGACCCCTTGAGTAAACAAGCTTGCTGCACAGATGAGAATTGCAGCATTTTTATGTTTACATTATTGGTCTGCAAACTGAGTTCATAGTGTCAGGATCTTGTAGTCCATCATGTATTATTTCCCTGGTGACTATGCCAGAGCCTATAATGTATAGTGCTGCTTGGGGCAAACATCTAGGAGCGCCTTCCCATATGGATATCTCCACCATGTGAGACAGACACAGTCTCATGAGAGAACAACAGACACCATGATTCAAGTTTATGAAAACTTTTATTTGATAAAGAAACTGTTTGGAGATGGCCTAGCTTGCCCTACGTCTATAATGGGAGTTGTCTCGACCATTAACCAAAAATATAAGCCCAAAGTCAGTCCATCTAGTCAAAAAAAAGTGTCTGTGTGAAACCTATGCTTGCCCTCGCACGGTATAATACAATAAAGTGCATGGGA
The DNA here is from genome assembly GCF_040938575.1 of Ambystoma mexicanum. Lineage (NCBI taxonomy): Eukaryota > Metazoa > Chordata > Amphibia > Caudata > Ambystomatidae > Ambystoma > Ambystoma mexicanum. Next base: position 547,757,326 of record NC_090932.1, read on the forward strand.
TTGGAATAAATAAAAAGGGTGCTTCAAAGTAAAGGTCAGGATAGTATTGGAGCTGGTCTACAGCTCCCTTCCCCAAGTCTTGAGCCACTTGGGGTTCAGCATGCATTCCTCGGCTTTCAAAGGCACTGTATAGAGTTCTTTTTACAAAGTTCAAACAGTCTGGTTGCACAAGTTCAAAGTTCCATTAGGTAACAATTCCTCTGTCACCTCTCCTCAGAAAGTCTACTACTTGTCATTAGTTCACAAGACTTTCACAGTTCACAACAGGTTGATGTATTGGTGTACAAGAGCCCTTCGACAAAGCGCAGTATGCCTTAACCCCAGACAGGACACCTTGGCTCTCCTCACAGTTATTCAGCAGTTCAACGTATCAGAGACTTTCGATGAACACACAGTACTTTCAGTCCTGTGTGGGACCACTCTGATACCTAGTTCTCTCTTTCAGCTTTCTCTTCTCATCATGCCCCGGCACCTTTTTGCAGTTAATCTCGACTTACTTATCAGCTGGCTCCCAACACCTTTTTACAGTTCAACTTCAGCGTTTCTCAATATTGTGCCCCCAGCACTTTTTACAATTCACCCTCAAGCTTTTACGGGGTCTCAGCGTACCTTTTCCCTGAAGCATAGCCTCCTTCACTTGCTTTCATATTCGCTCTCCCTGTGAACTTCACTCCCGTACAAAATGACTCTATTCACTAGAGCTCCTTTCAACACGTATTAACGTACATGCAAACATTTGCTACTTTGTTTCTCTCCTCTTCAGCTTTCATAATGGAGAATCAAAGCTTTCCTTTTCAGCACGCTTCCCATCCTACGCTAGTCCTTGTAATGATCTTACTTGCAAAATGTTATCCCTCACACTTTGCTGCTATCATCAACTGGGAACCCCTTTGGCTTTGAATTCACTGGTTGTGATTTCTTTAACGACACTGTTGCGGTCTCATCGACTGAAGACTTGGTGCTCCTCGCCAGCCCCTCCAACTCTCCTGGGTGGCTTCTCTGATCCATGATAATGAACACACTTCCACAGACTTAACTTTGAAGAGCAGCTTTGCACTTAACCCCCTTCTGGCTCCTTGGAGACACGGCTCGCTCACCACTTTTTTGTAAGCCCTTTTACACCATAGACTACCAGCGTCTCAGCCCTCCATTCTCGCCCAACAGGTCTCAGGTTCTCTTAGCATCCCAGTTCGCTGTTCTCTCATACTCTGACTCATGAACCTTCTCAGGCTTTAGCTCGCTCATTCTGTTTCTTGGCCTCACTCCTTTTATACACCTGTGGTGTGCTGAAAATTCTCAGGTGTGTTTGCTATGTATTCAGTGATTGACGTCACCTGTCCTTGTTAATGGGACATTGATAGAAAAGAAAAAGTGCATCTGTTGGATTTCGCTGTGTTTTAGCAGAGCGGGGAGGTTTTGTCAAAGTGAAAGTCTGCGGTCTGTAATAGGCGGGAATGTCGGGTAGGGGGGTCATTGGAAAAAAGGGGATACTTTATGTGTGGGGAATCGTATATCTTCCACCCCTTGGTCTTATTCGTTGCCTTACTCGGCTGAGGACAGGATATCAGTACATGAGCCTCTTGGTCTGGATAACAATTAGGGGAAAATAAAAGAGGGGATGAGAAGTATTTAGAATAGCGCAGTTGGTTGTAGTGTTTTGTGGATTTTCTGGGTCAGTATTGCTTCTCTTTCCTAGGAACATATTTTAGGGTTTTTGTAGGATTAAAATTCGGCACACCGGCATAACCCATAAGTACCTCTGGATATATATCCCTTGTGTTCTCATATGTTGGAACATACCATGTCTTATCCGAGGGTTCCTCACTCTCCTCTCCAAAGGATCCCTCACCCAGGTGATCATCCCTCACTTGTCTGTCCCCAGGATTAGGATTCAAAAGTGATGGCCCTTTCCTGGCCACCTGAATAAAGGTTCCCCAGGATTTGCAAGGGAGAAAACTCTCAGGTTTCTCACAACACACATGGACAAGAGAGAAGGGGTAGTTCTCCAGAAAAGGGATGCTGATGTCCATTCTTGCTGGCACAAGGACCTTTCCTGAACGAAAGATGGCGCATAGGTGCACCTAATTTCATCAGGATGAAGAGAATAAAGAAACGCACAGTGTTGATATTGGTGTTCTCGCGACAGTGATTTCAAGCCGAAGCCATTCACTGAGACATGGTCTTCCAGGTGTTCCTGATTACATGTTTTAGGTCATTAGAGTTTATTTCTATTATGTTCAGCTCCTACCATGAGGTCTGTGGCACAGACCCATCTGATATTGAGATGCTCTCTCCATCAGTAGTATTTCCCCTCAGGCCATGGAAGTAACTGACCTACAGGGCATCTCTTTCTAAATCCAGGACGTGGAGCTGAAGCAACTACAGATCCCCGGTGACTATTCTCTCCTAAATTCCAAGCAAAGAGTGTGTCTTTCCCATACCAGTTTTCTCTACTCACCTTGTTGTCCCTTTTCTCCTCTGAAGCTCTGAGGGATCCAAACAGATTCCATTGGAACAGGGTGTGTCGGGTTGTGCTCCTGCCTTGCCTTATGGGCACCTCTGCACGAGGAGTTTACTTCCTTGATTTGTCAGGTCTTTTGGGGTTCTAGGAGTGCCTCCTCATGGTTTTTTAGAGCCTTGCAACAATCTGATCTGGTTCCTGGCACATAGGGAGCAGGTTTCTCTCACCTGTCCTATATGGTTGATTGGCACAGAGAGTGAAGAAGGATGTTCTGTTTAGCTGATGTCTATGTAGCCTGCAGCGTGCTTCACTTAGAAATCTGTGTGTCTCTGTGATCCAAGCGGGGCACTGCACGTGGGCCTGGAACCTGTACAGTATGGTTGCTTACAAGGACAAAGTGTCTTAAAGAGACAGTTGGTCTATTTTTATCCATGTGTGAATTCCTTACTTTGTGCTGGATACTCAGGATACTCCCCAGAGCTAGGCAGGGGGGACTAGCACCACAAGGAAGGAACTGTTTGTGATGGCAGTGATTGTAAATTTGTGATGGCAGTGATTGTAAACAGCCCACATAGATGATAGGGAAATGAAGGTCCTCACACATATAATGTGTGATAATGGTGATATTGAAGGGCCAGATTAATCATGTGTGGTGACAGTGATGTTGATGCTCATAGAGATGGTGTGTCATGATACTTACTTTAACGTTTTTGTAGTTTGAGTAGCCACAAAGATGCATACTCACTGTTGAAACACATGTACATCAACTGCTTGCTACAATACAGTATAAACCCACAGCCTAAATCAAGTTTTTAAGCACACTTGTGTGTAGCACTGTTGAAAGGAATTGCATATCAATCCTACATTCCTGTGTTTAACTGCTATAGTAATAACATACAACATCTGATGAAATACAAAGCTTTCCTACAGCAAAAATATAGCACATACTATGCTACTATACAGTACATAATCACTGCGGAAGAACATGCTTTTCTGAAATGCGGTGTACAGTTAGTGCTCATATACAGAATGCACACACGGATATACAGAATATACCAATTGTTAAAATGGAGCACTGACATACAGGGTAAACCCTCTTCTATAAAACAGTGCATACCAAATACTGCAATTTAGTACATACCAGCTACTCAAACAAAAAGCAAACCCACTGTTGAAATATGGCACATAACATGAAAAATGATGAAATATAGCATAATCAACTACTCAATAGTGTACATACCACTGAGCTAAACCTACATCCCTTCATGAAGTACTGTATTAACCCACTGCACTGAGAGTATGAAGTTCATACTACAGTTGAAATGCAACATACATTGCAAAACAGGAAAGTAGCCTGATTGGTGGATTGTGAGTGGGCTAGGAGGGCTGTCTCGCTGTCCGCCACTCCCTTTCACTTTTGGTTTGCTTTTTATAACATTGTGGAGAGCGAAAAGCATATTTTCTACGGCAACAGAAACAAAGCTTACTTCCTATTGGCTCACCAACAAACCTTATTTGTTTCACTGGTGAATTGAGCGAGAGCCCGCCTCCAGACTGAGAGAACTTTCATAAGCAGCTCTCTGCGTGCATTGGTGCGGGAGCATTGGAATTGCGCTAGGAGCACTGTTAGGCTTTCCCGCACAACCGCGGTCAAGTTAAAAGAGGTGGGTCTCTCTTTTTTTAAACGGACCAAGGTGCAGTGGTTCATAAATCGTACTATGGTATCCAAGTGCCTACTTATTTATTTATTTTTTAACTTTGGTTTTATTAACATTTGTATAAAACAATAACAATGCCCTCAGGGGCATTTTCGAATGACAATCGAGCCTACCCCCGCACCTCCCGCCCCCCTCCCTAACCAAATCCCCCCCAACTGGGGTTTCTTCAAACTTAAACCCTGGAGATTGTCGGTCAGTATTGTACATTAGCGTTGAGACATTCAAGCGAACTTTGTCGCCGGTGCTTGAGAACTTGGCCAAAAGTGATTCTCTTAATGATCTGTATTTAATCTGCTTTATGCCGGATTGTGGGTCCCCCCTCTGCATTTTTCTCCTCCTGTCTTTCCCTTCCCAATCTCGAAGACCCCTCCTCTCCCCTCGGATCTGACACGGCCTTAGAGTTTCAGTGTACTTCCCATCCCCATGATTGTCTCACCCCATACCATTTTGATCGGAATGTGCTTGAGTCATCGTTAACCATTGCAGTTAATTTGTCCATGAGGAACGTATTCTTCAGTTTTCTCTGCCAATCCTCTCTAGACAGGGCCACCAGACGCTTCCATTTCTGAGCCAGGGCCTCCCTCAGTGCCCTCAGCATTGTCTCCCACATTCTGGGGTATCTATATATGTCTGAGTCCCTCGGGGGAGGCCTAGTAGCATCGTCAGTGGGTCCTGTGGGAGTACTTCCCCAGTGACCTCTGTAATCCAACCGCTCATGCTCTCCCAATACCTCTGAATCTGTGGCCACCACATATGTTCCCTCGTTCCCACCTGACCTCATCCCCTCGGACACTTGGGCGAAACCCTCGGGAACATCTTTGATAACTTTAGTGGGTCCCTGTGCTATCCTTGTAGGATTTTTAAGTTATGCTCCATGTCCATTGTAAAAAGATTCCCATGGATGGCTATTTTGAAAATCTTGTTCCACGCTTCTTCTCAGAGGACCTCCCCAGCCAAGCCATTCCAGTAATTGCAGAACCCTCTCCTCTACGTGAGATTGTTGGCGTTCAGTATTTTGTACATTTAAGACACCATCCCCTTCCATGAGTTAGCAGAGTCTAGCATTTTCTCGAAGGGGGTCAGAGATCTCCTAAGTTTTTGTCCCCATGTCTGATCGCAAATGATGCCCTTCAGCCTGAGATATTTGAATATAGAGATTGTCCCCTGCCCCAGTGCCTCCACCATTTCCTCATATGTCAAGAAGTCTCCCTCTCTGAACAATTGACCCACCCATTCCATGCCATTATCATACCAGGACTGCGAATTCTTGAATTCCCTGCTACCCAGCCTGAGTGTGGGACCCCAGAGTGAAGTTAACGGGCAGGGTCATGTTGTCAAATGGTTGGTTTGAGCCCCCTCTTTCCAAATTGACCAGAGTACCCCTAACATTGGGTGGTTCTTCAACCTTTTCAGGATTGCCTTTCGCAGAACCCTTAGGTGGTCTCGCACCTTAAGAGGATGAGTGTCCCTACCCTCTTTCATGTGTTCTAGAAGATCCCTTAGCTGGGCTGCACAGAAGTATAGGCAGAGGTCTGGCAACCCGAAGCCCCCTTCCTCTCTGGGTAGGGTGAGGATGGTCCTCCTAGTCCTCTGGGTTTTACTCTGCCAGATAAAGTCTTGCACTGCTTTCTGGAGATCTGGAAAGGTCTGGTCGGGGATACACATGGGAAGGGCCGTGAAAAGGTAGAGCAGCCTTGGCAGGACATTCATTTTCACCGCCGTCATACGACTGTACCATGACAGGATCATATTACCCCACCGTCTCATGTCCGTCTTGATTTCGGTCATGGCAGGGTCGTAGTTGGGTGGAGTTAGTCTCGAGAGGTCCCTGGTGAGGAGAACACCCAGGTAACGGATGGAATCTTTCACAACGCCAATCCCATTAAACCTATCCAGAGTCCAGCAATGGGTCCTGAGCCCGGATAGGGAGCAACAACGATTTTGATTTATTGATTTTCAGCCCCGAGAATTGGCCAAAGGATCCTATCAAGGACAGGAGTGGGACTGGGGGGCGAGTAGCTGGGCTCCACCAGATATGCCAAGATATCTGCAAACAGTGAGAGTTTGAATTCCACTTCACCCCATATAATTCCCTTGCCCAGGTGGGTTACCACTATGGCGAGAGGTTCAATTGTAAGGGCATATATTAGGGGGGAGAGAGGGCATCCCAGTCTCATGCCATTCGAGAGGGAGAACGAGGCCAAGAGCTCCCCGTTCACCCGTTCACCTGAACCCTTACCGTTGGGGCCCTGTACAATGCGGCTACCCATTTTCTGATACTTTCCCCGATACTTTCCCCATTTTTTTGAGGAGTACTGCCATGTACCTCCATTCAACCCTGTCTAATGCTTTTTCAGAATCTGTTGAAAGCAAGCTTGCGTCAAGGTTCGTTTCTTGGGCGTAATGGATCAGGTCTTTTGTTTTCCGGATATTGTTCGATCCCTGACGTCCCCCTATAAAGCCCACCTGGTCCCCATGAACCAGCAGTGGCATAATCCCCTCCATCCTACCAACCACCTTTGCCAGGATTTTTACGTCTATAGTAAGGAGCGATATTGGTTTGTAGGAGGAGCATTCTGTCGGGTCTTTTCCTTCTTTGGGCAGGACTACTATTATGGCCCCCATCATTATTTCTGGTAGGATTTCCCCCTTGATGACCGCATTGAACACGTTCACCAGGTGAGGGGCCAAGGTAGAGTGGAACATCTTGTAGAATTTCACTGCAAACCCATCCTCCCCGGGCGATGTTCCCCCTTCATCCCCTGCACTAACTTCCTCAATTTGGGTGTCATCCCTCCCATATTCGGATTTGTATAGCTTTTCATAGTACTGGCAAAAGGCCCCTCCAATGCTCGCAATGTCATATCCCAATGTCCCCGGTTCAGTTTTTACCGCTTTCACCAGCCTGCTTTTCTGGACCTCCCTCAACTTCCATGACAATATTTTAGCTGCCCCCCCCTTTTCGTAATATTTTTGTTTAAGCAATTGAAGACTTCTCTCTGTTTTATTTAACAGGAGTTCCTTCAGCTGGAGTCTATATTCTTCCAGGGTGGCTACCCGGTCCAAGTCAGTGGGTCTATCCGGAGACCTGCCCCCCTTCCCCCGTTGACGTTTAGCTATTTTGCCTCGTAGGGTCTTCTCCTGGGCTTCCCTCTCTTTTTTTTGGGCTCCTAATTTAATGAGGACTCCCCGTATGGTCACCTTAAAGGCGCCCCATAGTGTGCGTGCGCTAACCTCCTCATTGTCATTCAATTCAAAATACTCCACTATGCTATCTAGAACCGTTTTTGCAGACACCTCGTCTTTCAGCAAGGTGTTATTGCACTTCCAACACCCCCTCCGATTATGGCTCCACCCCTCCCATCAAGGTAATCCTGACCAAATCGTGGTTGGACCAAGGGACAGGGTCCACCCTATGGCCTGTAGCGTATGGGCGTAGGGATTCATCAATGAGGATATAATCGATCCTTGAAAAGGACTCGTGTATTGTAGAATAGTATGTGTATGGGGGGGGTTGCCCGCATTGGGGCTTGGGAGTGAATCTTCCAGGCCCAGGTCCTGGTTGACTTTACAAAATCTTTGTGACATGCGGTCATCTGCCACCCGGGTGGCCTGAGGGGCCAGCCTCTTCCTATCGGATGCAGGATCCAGGACCATGTTGATGTCTCCCCCCACTATCACTGTGCCTTGCACAAATAATTGGAGCTTAGCTCTCACCTCTTCCCAGAAAAGCGCCTGGCCTTCATTGGGCTCGTTCACCACCACCAATGTCAATAGGGAACCCTGGAGAGTACCCCTCACCAACAAGTATCGACCTTCCGGGTCTTCCAACATTGCCTCCGTTGAAAGCCCATATCCCTTGCCAGTCGAAAAGCCACTCCCCTTTTTGTGGCTCTGTGTGATGCACATAGGATCTCTTCGATCACTCCCCCCGCAAGTTGGGTTCTTCCCCCTTGCCCAGTGTGTCTCTTGCAAGAAGAGCAGGTCCAGTTTTGCCCTACGAAATTCCCTGCATAGTAGGGATCTTTTAGTGGGGGTGTTAAAGCCCCTAACATTCAGTGAGCCCACCTCCAGCACGGGCAGGCAGTCGGCCATTTTCGAGACTTGCTTTTTCATTGTTGACTGTCCTCAGAGCACCACTCCATACGTTGTCCCCTTGCCCTTCTCTGCCCCCCCTCCCCCACTGACACCCTCTTCCTGGGTGGAGCTTGAACATAACCCCAACTGGCCCCCCTTCATGCTCCCAACCCTGTCAACCCCAACTCCCTCCATCCACCCAGCGCTGGCACCCAGCCAGTTAGTTCAACCATACCTGGTATTTGGCCAGAACACCAACCTGTAATTCCTCATCCCGCACCCAGTAGCAGGCCGGGTTGTCCTGCCCTTCAGGGCTGCTCCGCCCTCTGTCCTTTGTTGGGGGCGGTGTGTTTAGTTTCTTGCATTTCCTGAAGCCTGTCATCCTCCTCCTGCCTCTCGGTCTCTCTGGTCCACTTGCCCCCTCCACCGCCATCCCTCTGGGCCCTCTCTGACTGTTTGGTTCCTCCACGTAGTCTTGGATTGCTCCCCTTATGTCCTCTTCTGTAACCAGGATTGTTCTCTGCCCCATGTATTCAAATGTCAAGGAAAAGGGGTAGCCCTATCTATAGCTCACCACCTTTTCCCTCAGGTGCTGGGTCAGGGGGCGGCACATTCTTCGTTTGGCCAGCGTGTATGCTGTGAGGTCCTGGAAGATTGATATCTTTGCGTTGCTGTACGTAATCTCCCGAGCCTTCCTGGTGTCCTCATTTTGTTTTTTCTGTATAACAGTGGAAGCGGACCAAGATAGACCTGTGGCCTCCCGCTCTGCCCCTCCGCTATGTGCATCCTGTCTATTGTGTATTCTGTGGTTAATTCGTTTGCAAAGAGGAGATTGATTATTTCTCTCACCACTCAAAATATATCCCTTTCCGTTTCCCCTTCCGCCTCCAGAACACCAAAAATTTGGAGGTTATTTCTCCTTCCTCTGTTCTCAAAATAATTCCTTTGCCTGGCCCTTTACTCATCTCTTTTCTCCAGAGCCTCCAGCCTCATGTCTGTTTGTGCTTCCTGGGTCGTGGATGACGATTGGTTAGTTTCTAGCTGCAGCAACCTGTCCTCAACCTTGTCCACCCTTTGGTCAATTTTTTCCAGTTTGTGAGCTATATCTGACCTCATGTCTCTTATTTCTTGCAGGACCGAGGCAAACCCCTTTTCCATTGCTGAGGGACCCATCGGTACGGCTCCTGTTTGGGCTATTCCCCCCCCTCCTGGTCTAGGCTGTCCTGATTGCTTCCTGCCTCACGAAAGCGGTACCACTGCAGGTCTTCCTTCAGCTCATATGACCCCCCGTATGCTTTGTGGGAGGGTTGGTCTCAGTCGGATGGTTCTGCCTTCCCCCTCTAAGGCCAGTGTAGATTTCCTGTTGAGGCTTCTGCTGTGTGGCCCCTGGGGGGTTAGAGTTGGGTTATCACCCCTCTGTGACTGTCCTATATGAGTGATTCCCGATGGAGGCCCCCTCGGGGCGGGCACACGCCCCAGGAATGGACACTGGGGGCCCTCACCCCGTCCTTGTTCTGGCCCCTCTAGTCGTCCTGCTGACATCCTCGGGTCTTGGCGTGCGATATTGTCTCGCTGGTCCCCTTCTGCGCGGGTCTTTTGTACTCCGCCTGGGTTCCTGCACTGGGTGCCGTAGGGGGTGGCTGCTGCGTGCATCCGGGGCAGGCAAGGCTGGGCTATTCCTCCTCCGTTTCCTTCTGGTACCACTGAGTTTCATGGAAGGCTCCCTCAAGGCAGGCACACGCCACAGGGACAGCCCCGCCCCTGGGGGCCCTCTCCTTGTCCGCAGTCCGGCTCTGCTGGATTGACTGCTGAAGCCTCCCTGGACGGGCACACGCCCAACCTCCATCTCGGGGGCCACCACCCAGTCCAGTCTCGTTGTTGCTGTCTTGTCTGCGGGGAGAGGGGGGGCTAAATCCTGACGCCCCCCCCACCAAGTTGTGGGACCCACCTTTGTACCCCAGCCCTCTCTGTCAATCTGTGTGGAATTCTCCGCCAGGGTGTTCTTACTGTGTGGGTTGCTCCCTCCCTTCCTTCCTTTCTTCTTCTCCTCCTCCTCTGGGATATTGTGATCATAGAGTTGGGGGAGGCCCACCCCTTTTCATAGGACCAGGGCCTTTTGCGTGGGGGTTCACTTTTCTCCCTCTGTGCTTCTGCTTCCATGTCTCTGGGGGGCCCATCAGCGGGAGATCCTAGGCGTGTGTTAGGGTAAGACCTTCCAGGATTTTTCCGCATGAAATGGCAAATTTTGCGGCATGAAATGGCAAATTTTGCGGCACAAACCTTTATTTATTGCAGCATTTTTGCGGGACATTTTGTATTAATTGGAGGGTGTAAGATTGACACATTGCAGGAAATAGGCAGAGTGCAAAGCTACAAGAGAGCCAGGGTAACATTATGTATCTTTTCTATTAATTTAATAGGAAGAGTCCCAGATGTCTCTGGCTTGGCAGAAAAGTGTTTGATTTGGCTACATTTATGGTTTAATGTTCATGCCTATTTAATAGTATTAACTAAATTGATCATTATCAGTTGTAATTCTGAAAATATTCTGTGTTCTCCAATCCCCCAAACACCTACACACCTCTCACCAACACACATCTCACCAACTCTCCATCACAACTTGCATTCATTAACCTCTCACTCTGTCATACAAATATCATGTGCTATGTCATACTGTCAAGTCAGAATTTGCACTGCCCAGCCCCTGCCACACTCCAAATCATACTCCCAACTCACACCTTAAACTCTACTATTCCTCCCGCAATATACAGTCCTTCATTCTTTTGTGCTGCTTCTCCATCTTGCATCCTTTCTCCCATTCTATCGCACTCTTCCCTCATCCTTTTTCCCAATCTGCAGCTCACTGCCTCTTTCTGGCCAACCGATTCCTCTCTGCTTTCTGGCTCACTGACCACACGCTGCCTCTACTTTCTGTGCCTCTGCTCGCTCTCAGATTTCTGGCCCACCGCATCACTGCTTCCCCTGCTCTCTTGTGCAGCGCTTCCTCCTCTGACCCACTGCTCTCCCTCTGCTTTCTTGCCTATCACTTCACATCTCACCCATCACTCTCCCTCTCTCTCATAGTGTAACCATTTTTTTTAAAAAAATGTAGATTTTGATCCAGTTCCTCAAACAATGGGGCATTTAAAAAAAGAACGGAGGATATGCTATTTTTAGACAACCCATTTTTGGAAATGAGCAGGTCACCTTATTCTCAAAGGTGACCGGCACATTTCCACAGGCTTGAGCTGTAGCGCAAATTGTGCGCTGGTCAGCTGCCTTGAATGGTGTTCTGGGTTGTTTGACCAAAGTGTAATTATTTGCGGCAGAATTGACTGTGGTCAATTTCGCTGCGAATTGATTTGCACTTCAGCCAAACAACCCCTAATGTACCTTTCACCACCACCCCACCGCCTCCCCTACGTAACTGCTTGGTCGCTGCCGCTTCCCCTGCAACCCTGGGTTGCCAGATCAGTCCCTCTAACGTGGGTCGGGTCCGACTCCGCAGGGTCCCTTTTTCATTATTTTCTTTTTTTTCTGTCCCCGCCTCCAATTTCGAGGTAAAATGGGAAAACACTTTTGCAACCACCCTAGACCAAAAATACTGAACATGGGGAGCAGGTGACACCCCTGTAACACATGTTCAGTATTTATAAAAATCGATCAAATAGTACTGGACGAAATAGGTCAAATTGTAACATCGATTTTTGTCATCCAAATGGGCAGTACTTTGAATAGAATCGCTCTCCCGACAGTGTTCTGCAGGTGCCTGCCACTGTAAAATGCGACCCCAAAAAAGGCATTTATATCCTGTTTGAGGAACAGAAATACAAGCAACACAGCAGCGGTTCATACCTTAAAAGAAATGCATGAAAGGGGCAGGAAAGACCCTGTCATGCAGTAGCAGCCCCACATCCCGTGGGCGTAGGGTTGCCTACAATTTCTGCACATTTAAAAGTGCATCTTGCTTGGAAATGAGGGATGCGCTTTTGAATTGACAGAAACACCACTTTATTTGATCAAGGAGGTGAAAAAGGCCATCTGAATGGGCGCGCATATAAAATGTGCCCATTCATGTGTTCCTTGTGGATTGGGCTGCACTTTTTTGGGGCACAAGTGATGAGATGTGATATTGCATTTCATTTCTTGTGTAAAAAAAAGTTGAGAACCTGGCACCCTGAGTATTATATTTTTTAAAACAATTATTTTTGCAGATTACTTTAAAAAAGATATATTTTTTTTAAAAGATGCTGTTTTTGCACAAAACAGCAGTTTTTGCGGCATTTGCGGCATTTTGCGCAAAACGGCCGTTTTCGCAGCAGTTTGCAGGATCGCAAAATCGCTATAAGCTGGAGGGTCTTGTCTCCAACGCCTGGCCGTGGCTTTGTTGGCCGTGTTCCCCAGATTGGCCTTGCCCCCTCCTCTGGGCCGCGTATGCTAGGGCTAGCTGCAACTCCTCGGCTGCTCCAAATGGCGTTCTCCTTATGTCGGGGGAATCTCTCAGCCTGGGCTTGTTGGTGGATGAGGGGCTCCCAGGGATGACCCTTTGTATGGTGGTTGTCCGTGTGGGTGGGTGCCGTCCCCCCCTCCCCTCTTATGCTTCGTTTAAAGGACTGCCCTTTTTAGAGTTGGCCCTGGCATGTGATAATGAGGCAACACGTCCCCTTTCCGGACCCGCTTATGGGGTTGCCTGCTCAGGCCCGCATGCGTGGAGCCTCCTCCCCTCCCCCCACCGGCACTGACGTCAGGGAGGGCCTCACAGTAACCGCCGGGGGACTGGTCTTCCCTCCGTCGCTTGCCCTCCGTTTTGCTCTTCTTCTCCCTCGGCTGCGTGAGGGCCACTCTCCGCACTGGGCCGAGTCCCCGGGGATGGTCCAGGGGCCCGCTGATCCCTCTGGGGGGGTTCGCCTGCTCTCCCCCCCCGATTTCCTCACCTCAGAGCCAATCCGGCAACCTTCTGACAGCCTGTGCGCGCCCAGCCTTCGGTGCCGTCTGCGCACCCAGAGTTTGCCTGTTCACGCTCTCCAGCGCACCTCCTGTGGCTTGTCTCAGTGTCGGGCTTGCCGGCCCTTTCAGATGCAGAGGTGGGGAGGTCCACCCCCAGTACTGGCCACAGTGCAACCCGCACTCACCTGGTGGGCTCCTCTCCGGGTCCCCCCGTCAGACCACACGGGCCGAGTCTCCTTTCCTCGTTCTCCCCAGAGGGGGCCACAGAGGTGCTCAAGGCCACAGGGGCGCTCAGGGTCCACCGCGCTGCCTTCCAGCTGGCTCTCTGTAGGTCCGGTGGGCCTCTATCCTGCTGGCTATGTGGAAAACCTGTGGGGTCACCTACAAATTCTTAAAATCCTAACACCTTCAAACCAATGGGTTGGTAGAAAGGTATAACATAACTATCAATAGCATGATTGGTGCATTAGATGAAACCCTTAGAAGAAAGTGGGACCTTCGAATGCCATGCCTTCTTTTTGCCTAAAGAGATGCGCCTTAAACTGGAGTGGGCTTTAGCCCCGTTGAGCTCCTCTATGGTCATCCAGTGAGAGGCCCTTTGGCCCTGATTAAGGAAGGTCTGGAGAGTGTTCCAATCTTAACGCCAGTACAAATTAGACTGTGTGCTAGGCCTCAGGCAGAGGATGGTACACATGATCACAGAGGCTTTTGAGAACTTGAAGGCTGGTCAGGCTCTGGTCAAGCATTGGCATAAACAGAAGGCCAACATGGTGGAGTTTACTCCAGAACAGCAAGTTCTTATAATGGTTCCAGTAAGACAAAGAGTTTACAGGACAAGTTTGTTTGTTTTTGTTTCTTTATTTGTAGTGCCCGCCAGACCGGAAGGTGTCAGGGCGCGGGAACAAGAATACTTTAGGCTTACAAGTTATAGGTTACACAGTCACCAAAATGCAGATTGATGCGAGTACAACAGGTAGTACATATGCATTACAAGTATGTAGTCGGTACAGCAGGTGGTACATGTGCAATACAAATAAGGAGTCACAGCAGAAGGTCGAAGTCCAGTTTGGTTGCTAGGTCACATAACTAATAGGGCTAGATTATAGGTTGTTTTCTTTAATCCACTTGATCATGTTTAATCTAAAGTGTGGGTATGATTGGTCAGTCCTTAATGCGGGTGGTAGGGAGTTCCACAGTTGGACAGCTTTGACGGGGAAACTATTTCCTCCGGTTGTAGTCATTTTGAATGGGGGAACTGATAGGCAATACGTATAGGCTGCTCTCATAGGTCTGAATGTGACTCTTCTTTTATATCTCTCGGTTAGGTAGCTTGGTGCTAAGTTATTGAGACATTTGAAAGTTAGAGATGCAGTTTTAAGTATACTTTTGTCAATTGTGGATAGCCAATTGGATTGTCTTCTAGTAGTTGATATATGTTCTCTTTTAGAGATTCCTAGTGCCGCTCTGAGGGCGTTATTTTGTAGTATTAGGATTTTCTGAGTAATTTATTTATTGGAACCTAAGTTTAGAGCGTTACAATAATCCAGTTTGGACAGCACGAGTGCTCTTGCCAGCATGGTGCAACTGCTTGTAGAGAGGTAAGGTCTAGCTGATCTGATAAACTTACAAGTGTAGGCTGTGGAAGATGCCATAGCGTTTACTTGCTTTGCCAGGCTGAGGCTAGAGTCGAGGTAAAAACCTAGTGTTTTTACCTCTATAGCAACTTTAATTGTATGGCCGTCTATGACAAAGTTTGTGTAGTCTTGGCTAAGTGTCTGAATGTTCTGTGTAGTCCCCAGAATGATGAGTTCCGTTTTGTCATCATTCATGCATAGACCATGACGTGCCATCCATGCCTGGATGATGAGGTATATCTTATTTACCAAGGACAAATCCTGTTTGTAATCCCCGAAAGTTGGATGAGAATCTGTGTTTAATCTGCATAGTTAGTGTAGTTGACACCTAGAAGGTCCAGATCATCAAACGGGGCTTAGTAAAAATGTTATACATGGTAGGGGAGACGCATGATCCCTGGGGTACACCACACGTAATAGGAGCAGGGTCTGCAGCTGCTGTGGTAGAGAAGACCCTCATGGTTCTCTCACTTAGGAATGATTTGATCCATGCTATGGCTTGGGGTGAAAAGTGTGCTGCTGATTCTAGATGGTTACAAAGCACTTTATGATCCACTAGGTCAAACGCTGCTGAGAGATCCAGTAGGAGAAGTAGGGCAGTTTTTCCTTGGTCTCTCAGCTCGTCGACCTGTGTCTTAAGATCAATCAGTGCTGTTTCAGTACTGTGCTGTGGTCTGAAACCTGATTGTCGCGAGCCTAGGAGTTGGTGCAGCTCCAGGAATGTCTGAATCTGTAAATAAGCTACTCTAGCTAAAATCTTTAGTAAAAATTGCACCGTGGTGATGGGCCTGCAATTTGTGGGTATAGCTGGGTCCATTGTTTGCTTCTTAAGGAGGGGAAGGACCCAAGATTCCTTGAAATTGCTCGGTAAGGTGTCTGAGGAGAGTGAAGAGTTAAAAATTTTAGAGAAAAATTGCTGATAAATCTCCAGAAGCGTCTTTTATTATTTGAGCCGGGCAATTGTCACCTCGGCAATTTGAAGGTTTAAGCGATCAGATTATTTTTTCAACCTCCAGTATGGAGACTTTAGTGGAGTTAAATCTTTGTTCTGCTTTGGCAGTAGTATGCAGTTTGTCAATGTGGGTGGTTGTAAGAAGTATGCTTAGTTTTTTCTTATCAATTTTAACTTGGAGGGTGGCAATTTTGTTGCCAAGGGCCTTCTGAGTGTCAGAACACCATGGGCCTCATTACGAGTATGGAGGTAGCCATGGTGCTATTAGTGCCATGGCTACCCCCATACTGCATACCGGGTCCGGGTTCCCTGAATGGGGACTTACCGGGTCATTCCAACCTTGGAGAACCCGGCATTTCCCCATTCAGGGAACCCATCCCCATTCCCACTCGAGCCCCCATAGGGCTCAATGGAATGGGAGGGAGCTAACAACGAGCTCGTTAATAATGGGCCCGTTGTTAACTCCCTGGTCCTTTAGCGGCTCCTGCTAAGGGACCTTGTAATGCGGCAGTAAGGGGTTAATGGCACCGGCATCCTTACCGGCACCGTTAACCCCTTACCGCCGACCTCGTAATGAGGCCCCATGCCTTATTTTTGACACAGTTATCAGGTACCGGGATAGGGTTCTCCAATTCCTTTAGTATTGTAAAGAACACCTTGGTTCCTGAGTGGACAGGACCCGTCAAGTTTGTAGGCAAGCTTGGAGAGTTCAACTATTTGGTGGACTTGGGCAACCCCAAGGAGGCCCCTAGGGTCTTTCATACCAACCGAGTGAAGGCTTTTGTCTCCAGACCAGAGATAGGAACTTTGCTTCTAGCTTCAGATCAAGAAGAGGAGAGTGAGCCTCTCACATATCTTCTAAAGGGGCACCCTTCCGATGCTTCTATAGAAGGAGTTAAACTCTCTTCCAATTTGACACTGCAGCAACAGAAGGAGTGCAAATCTTTGCTAACTCAGTTTGCCCCTCTGTTTTCACTTACACCAGGTTTGATCCCTTGGGGCTAGCATGACATTGACACTGGTGATAGTGTACCTGTGAAAAGCAAGGCCTACAGGATGTCAGATCATGCAAGGAATCACATTAAAGAAGAGGTCAACAAGATGCTTGACCGTGGATTAATTGAACACTCCACAAGTCCATGGGCTAGCCCAGTTGTGTTGGTGCCAAAAGCAGGTTCCCGAAGAACTTTGGTTGTGTGTGGACCATGGGGCCTTGAATTCAGTTACAAAAACTGATGCCCATCCTTTGCCAAGGTCTGATGAACTGGTGGATAAGCTCGGCTCAGCAAATTGCCTCAGTATGTTTGACTTGACAAGTGCTTATTGGCAAATTGTCATGCCTGACCATGCCAAGGAGAAAACAGCATGTTCTACCCCAAAAGGGCTGTACCAGTTTAACGTCATGCCTTTTGGATTGAAAAATGCATCTGCCACTTTTCAGGGAATGGTAAATCATGTTCTGAATGGCTTAGAGAAAATATGCATGGCATTCTTGGATGACATTGCAGTGTTCAGCCATACCTGGGAAGAACATATTATCCATCTTGAACAGGTGTTGCAGGCTCTTGAGCTGGCCACTCTGACCATCAAGGCAAGCAAGTGCCAAGTTTGGCAGAGTAAAGTGGTCTACCTTGAGCATGAGGTAGGAGGAGGTGAGATCAAGCCCTTAACCATCAAAGTACAAGCTGTAGGGGGCGTGGCCTGCTAGCGAGCGATGAGGACATGAGCCTGGGGAGCTCCTGCAGGCGCCAAACAGTATATAATATCCTGGTTTCTACGTGTGGGGAAAGGACACAAGTGGTCCGATTCAATTCCTGGCCGCCTGGTCCCTTTGCAACCCGAATTTGCTGCAGCCACTCAGTGGATTTCCTGAGAAAACACATGCGGCAATACAGAGCCTCAGGCGTCCGCCAGCGGGAAGTTGCAAGATGGCCGGCGGCATCCGAAGAATCGATGGGACCCTGCCCCGCTCTTACCAACCCGCACTCTGAGGCCCGGCCGTTATGCAACGAGTGAACGCCGGAACGCACAAGAAGAGCCTCTGCTTTGAACTGGAGTGGGGACAAGCGGCGGCGTGCTGTGCGGTGTCCCGGGAGTGCGAATCCCTCAATATGTCGCGGTGCAACCTGCGACCCTGGTGTCCTCCGGAGACGAGCGATAAGTGGCGACCCCGCGGTGCTGTGGAGGCGCTGTGCCCTCTGCTGTGCGCAACCCCGGAAATCTACAACAAAGGGCACTGTCCAGCCCGGGAGGATCGGAAAACCTCGATCCCCTGCGCCGAACTGAAGGGGGGCTGAGGAGGCGACCTTGGACTGAGGACTCGTGCGTCCGACGAATGCGGAGCCAAGAGCAGCGAGAAAACCTGCTCCGACCCGGGAAGAAGACCTGCTTCGGAAGGAAGAAACCTCAGCCCGCAGCCCCGGAGGGAAATCCCCTGCCCCCTCCCAGAGAGCACCCTTCGAAAGCACCCACCCAGGCGGCGAGAGGAAACGAACAGAGCCGCAGATAGTGACCCCCCCAGCGGAACACTGCATAGACACCAGGGCAACATCGGGAAGGAGCAGGGCCCTTTCCTGCAGGAGACCCGGGATTGCAGTGACTCCTGGCACGCAACTACACTGGGTGGGGGAGCCGAAGACCAACGGGCGGCAAGTATAGGCAGCTAAGCGGTTAACACTTCTTAGAAACCTCCTGACACTAATAAAACAGTTTGCCTGGACCGAGGGCCTATCCTGATCGGACCAAGGGTGAATCCACTGGGCGAAAATGCAGCAATAAACAACATGTGAGACCCCTCAGAACCAGCTGCTCTCGACCCGTAATACTTACGGCTCAAGAAGGGTCTACCCTGCGTCTGCGGAGGCGTCCCACTAACCCCGAAAGACCTAACCGAGGGAAGGGGACGACCAGGTGTTGGGGAGAATTCTCTGTTTAGGCTGAATTTCCTAACCTAGTGAGTCCCCCAGCAGCTTTGCTGGATGTCTGGAGTTTGTTGTTTTTCTCCTGCCAAGAGTGAGTCTCTTTTCCTCACACTCTTGGACATGATTTGAGGATTTCCTTTGACTGTTAATGTGTTTTATGAGCTATGGGGCCTTTTACTCCATAGGGTCTCATGTGTTTTTACTATGTGTTACACAGCACCCTCAGTGCAGTGACACAGGGGTGTCATAGTGACATCCCACCATAGACACCATACCCTGGGACTGACTGTCTCCCAGGGCATGTAAAGTCACCATTGGCTTTACTAGTCCCAAATTATGAACAGAAACCAGTACAAACCATCATATTGTGGACGTACTGGTCGGGGCAATTCGATTGCCCCGGGGTCTGTTATTCGAGGGGGCACGTCTCCGTCCCCCCTGATCGAGTTTTGGCTGGTGGCAGTGGATACTACTTTTTATATTCGACCACAAATATATCTCTATGGGATTTTCCCATTGTTCGAGGCTACCAACTTTAATTATTTAATTCCAATAGCCTCGAACATACCGCCGGGTTATTTATTTAATATTAATTCACCTGTTGGTATTTTTTGCCGGAACTCGATTCTAAAATGGCGTTTGTGTTCTCTTCTGTGACTCCAACCCAAGTCGAGCCCTTTGTTCCACTTTTTGGCGGGCTTCTCCACAGAAGCCTCCAAAAGTGGTGCCACTCTGTCTGGGTACCACAGGGGGTGTTGGAGGGGGTTTAGGCACCCGGGACCGAGTTACCTTGGTAACTCAAGTCGCACTCTTGTGTGATTGGCCCAAGTGGTGAGCCGGCCGGCTCACCACTTAGCATGTTTGATTGACAGCTAGGCTGAATGAATGGGGGTTTCTTGCATAAAAGCAGGGCTTTTGGGACTGGAACTTCAGAAGTCGCCACAGGACCTGAGAATCCGAAGAGGGAGAAACTGAGCCGACCTGCAACGACGACACCACCGGTGGAGCCCTGCTGAACCGTCTCGCCACTTCCCGACGACAGAGGAGATCATCTTGCCGGAGAGTCTCTTCCCCTTGAGCTGGTGGGGACAACCAGTTTGCTTTCCTTTTTCGCCTATCAGGGCGTCTAGTGAGAACCGAGAAACTCCACAGCTGGTTTCTTCCCTGGCAGCACAACGACCTCCTGCTTTCCTCCCCGCCGAGATCTTCTCTTCTGCCGGACGAAGCACCGACTCGCAACCGCTGCCAGGAACAATTGCCCCCGCTGGAGTGTCCTCACCATTTCAAGGTACTGTGTCCGCCTGGCCTCCCTTTCTATAGATTGCTACAAGGTGACAGTAAATCCTTAACCTTCTAGACTGGGCTGGCCTCTTGACCATTTAACTGGTCCCTTTCTTTTGGTCCAACTTCTTTCTGAACCTTTTCGAGACTTTTGTGCACTTTTCAACCGTGTGACCTTGGACACAATTCGTTCTGATCCTCTTAAAGTGGACCCGGCTTTCTGAACTCTAACTTCACTGTTTGATTCTGCCTTCCTCTCTTGCTGTGTTGTTTTGAAAGTGTTGGGATCTGTTTCAACTTATGCTCTGCCGTTCTCTCCCTTTGAAACCGAATTATTAGAGTGCCATCTGCGTTAAGCGCTCACAGCTGTCTGAAAATAAGTGGGGCTTTACTTAAGACTTGTCTAAATATTCTTGTAAGGGAGTGTATATACTTTAGTGACTGTGTTTTTGAACATGCTTGAGATTAGTGCCAGTGTGTTTTCTTAGATGTGTTTTTAAATAAATAATTATATATCTTCTACACCAAAGCTCTAGTCAGTGTTTGCTTGTTCTACTGTTTTTACCTGCCCTATTGTGTATGCTCTGTATACTGCCTAACTCTTCTTGAGAGAAGTCTGACTGTTCAGCTACAGCTACGAGGTAAATCTGGGTGGTGCAGACTGCTACCAATTGGGTTTACTGCTAACTCCTGTAGTCCTAAACATTTTGCAGTGGTCCCTAAGGGAACTGCACAGGTTTCTGCCTAACATCAGGACACAAATAACTGGTGCTGAGGACCAGAACAAGAGTTAGATCAAAGAGTGTGGGAGAGCCCCGTAGCTACAGCCGCCACCGCATTTACCAGGCAGACCCGAGATTAGCCGTCGTACGGCTGACCACCCCGGACCAACACTCCACCTCACAACTATCCAAACACAATAAAGAACACTCCTACAACAGCGGGACACGAGACCCACGCGACCTGGGAAATGGGCAAAGATAGGCAGAAGAAACCGGCCACACAAAGTAGCATGGACCAATATGCGGTCGCCACCACTCCTGCACCAGTGATCCAAACAGCACGGCCGACCTCCCCCACGGGCGACGATAACCTTTCACTAAGGGAGTGATGGCTGCCATTGCTAACTTGCGCTCCTCCATGGAGATTAAAATGGATAGTATTGCGGCAGACGTCTCCTTTTCACGCCACGATCTCCAAAAACGTACCTTGCGAACAGGAGAGGCGGAACACCGCATTTCTGAAGCAGAAGATAACATCAGAGGCGTCACCCAACAATTATCACAGGCCCTGACCAGCCTGAAAACCCTGGAAGCTAGAGTCGATGAGGGAGAGGGAAGATCCCGCTGCAACAACGTGGCATTCTTGGACTGCCTGAAGGGGAAGAAGGGCACAACATAGAGCTATTTTTAGAACAATGGCTTGCAGACACCTATGCAGCCCATTCCTTCTCCAAATTCTTTTCGGTTTTAAGAGCCCACAGGATGCCCACGGGCAAACCAATCCCAGGTGCACCACCTCGTACAGTGATCGCTAAACTGCTCAACTACCGGGACAGGGAAGCCCTCCTCCAGATATCGCGCTCAAAAGAGGCAATTACCCATAACGGATCCCGAATCACTTTCTTTCCTGACTACACCTGAGAAGTTCAACAGGCGCGGCAATCCTTCGAACCACTTAATAGACAACTGGCCCTCATGAACGTAAAGTACGGGCTGCTCTTCCCAGCACAGCTTAAAATATACCATAAGGGAACCACAGTACATTTCACCGACCGGCAAGATTCCTGGAAATGGGCCGAAGCTCACGTAGAAGGCGACTGGAATGCGAGACCACCGAGACAAAGAGGGAGACCCCGGCTGTAACGCTCACCTGGTTCCCACGGGGGCGCTGATCTAGTCTGGATTACTGCGGCCTCTTCTAGCGTGATGCGCAGGACCCGGAACACCGATTGGACAGGACCTCCAAATCGTGCTTCCTTGGCCCGTAGGAATATCCTTCTGCAGATGAGAAAGGGGATTAACAGTCTGCAGAATGGTGTGCTAGCTCCCCCCTTCCCCCCTCCGTTCCTCTCTATTCCTCCAAACCCGGTTTAAGCTCACCTTATGGTTTGGGAGGTTGAACTCTCCATCCTGCTTCTGGTGCAGGGGCGCGCGTTCGTCCAGTTACTTCACTGGTTTTCAGAATGGCGCTGGCAAAATCCACTTGACTTTCCTGAGCGATGCGCCGTAAGTATGAAAGTTCAAAGTTCAAGTGAGGCCCCCTTTATGCTGTCTTTCTCACCTGTGATCTGTCCTTTATTTCAGGTGCAGAATGAAGGCGATGCGTCGAGGGGTTAACCTGCCGAGGTGAGTAGTAATGAGGGCGATCCCTCTAGATGTTCTTATCATTCCTCTGAAATGTCTCTAGTCCTTTCCCCATAGGGGCCGGGGTACGGTACCTGCCAACGGGGCGGCGCCGACCCGAAATGTGGAAGAAAAGCCGGTAAGTATTATGGCTGTTAATCAGGCTTTCCTTCTGTGTGTCCTTCTGCTCACCTTTTGTTTGTTCCTCTCTCCCCTAGGTGCAGAGATGTGGCGTCCGATGCTGACAGCCGCGATGGAGCCGGGAGATGTCTCGAGGACAGGACAGGTGAGTGAAGCGTGGCGCTGCAGCGAGCAACACGATGCTTTTAAATTGAAGTCTTCCTTCAGGGATGCTGGCGAGAAGATTCCGGATGCAGGTAAGAAGCTTGAAATAATCCTTGGTTTTCACCTTTCTCTTCTCTTCCTTCCTTGCAGGTCTTCCAGGTTCAAGACGGGCGTGGCTGTAGTCCAGGAGCAGGAGCAGACACGGTGAGCGTTAAGCTGCAGGAAGCAGAACAACGCGAAGCATGAGCTGCTGTCTGGGTGTGGCTTAAATAGCCTCCAAAGAAGTCCCAGGTATGTATCCTTCCCCAACTAGGTATGTATCCTTCCCTGGCCACGCCCGAGTGAAAAAATAGTCCCTATGAAAAAATAGTCCCTTTCAGGTCTCAGGGAGGCCTGAAGCGTGCAGCATGGTCTGCATCAGGTAAGTGCACAAAACACCTCCCTTTATGAGCCTGGCGCCTATGGCGCCAGGACTGAGTCCAAAGAGTCCCTATAAGGGGCCGCTGGGCTTTTACCCGAGGGCATGATGCCTGCTTCCGGGGGTGCTGGGCCTGGCCTGATGCTCTGGGGGTAGGCATCATGACACCGGCCTAGACGAGACCAACCCTCCCCCGTGAGGGATCATGAGAGGTTAGAACCGGAGGCTCCGGAGCGGTAAAGGAATCCAAATGAACGATGAATACGTAGCGGTCCTATACCAAAGGAGTATCATGGATCACTGCGGCACAACAACACATTACTTTTTGAACTTGACATTTTGCTGTTTGGCCTGACCCAACACGAGGAACCTGATTAACATGGCGCAGGAATTGGAGCGGACAGTTTCTTCTCCTCATCTGTCCGTAACACTAGTTGATGTGTGAGCGGATCCCCTAAGGGTTTGAGGATCAGCGATGTTCGGGCGACAGGTACTTCAAGTTGGGGTGGAGTATAGGGAGGGGGAAGGAAGAAAATGTTCTTATGTTATTTTGTTAGTTTGGGATTATGGCATGTTCAAACAACTACCCAATCACAACCCAGTGCATGATATACCTTACATCACCAATTACCGGGACTTTACTCCCGCAAGACACACGTATGGGAGGCAACTTCCCCGACTAAGACATCCTTCAAACCCTCCAACAGGTGTTTTAGATGGCACCAGCACGAACCCAGTCGCCACCGACTGTTCGCTCTAGGTCCCTCAAGCTGCTCACTTGGAATGTGAACGGGATGGGCTCTGGGATCAAGAGACGCCTGATTAGACAACTGTTGAATAGACACTCTCCTGATGTGGCCCTGTTATCCGAAACACACCTAGCTGGAACACAATGCACCCTCTTTCAAAGAACCAACTATCGGGTTGCATTTCATGTGGGGTACACAATGGGATCCAGGGGCACCCTTATCCTCATACACAAGCGAGTCCCATTCTCCCTGCAGGTCGTAGAACAGGACCCTCGAGGTCACTATGTATCCATCCTGGGATCGCTCTGGGGGGAGAAATTGGCCATTGTGTCGATATACTCCCCACCCGGACTGGGCCAGAACCTACTGGACGATCTAACTGCTCTCATGGGGAAACACCAACCGGACAGGTGGATACTGGGGAGAGACTTTAACGACGTCATGTGCAATACCGCAGATCGTACTCACCTTAGAGGATGCAACCCAGATACCCCCACGAAGCTGTCTAACTTTGTATCCACCCTGGGCCTCCGCGATGTGTGGCGGGAACTGCACCCCCGTAACAGGCGCTACTCATTCCACTCAGGAGTCCACGGCTCCCTCTACAGGCTCGACTATCTTCTCCTCCCGAACACGGACCTACATAGGGTAATATCCGCAGAGTTTCTCCCTCGTGGAATCTCGGACCACTCGCCCCAAGTGATAGAATTGCGAATGTATGGCACAGCCCCTCCCAGAACATGGAGATTGAACAATTATCACCTCGGGTTCCCCGAACTGATTGACTTCCTCACGGAAATGTGCAAAGAATATTTTGATATAAATGAACCTGCAGTGACCATCCCAGTAATAGTATGGGAGGCCTACAAAATGGTGCTACGGGGAGAAATAATCTCCTGGACAGCGAATAAAAAGAGAGAAAGACTCCAAAATATATTAGAGGCAGAAAGAGAGGTGACCCAGTCCGAACATAATTACACTCTTGACCCCACCCCGCAGACCCAAGGGTGCCTTAAACTAGCTACGGAACGCCTTCGAAATATAATGCTAGACAATGCCAAACAAGCCCACTGGGACTCCAGAGCGAGAATATATGAGCTTGGGGACAAAGCAGGCAAAATGCTAGCCTGGCTTGAAAAGAGGTATGAGGGAAGACGCAATGTCCGGGAGATTGTTGTTCCAGGCGACGTAAGATACCAGGCGGATGCTGAAATAGCAGAGGCCTTCGCCCAATTCTATGCAGAACTATATCAAGCCCCGACATCACCATTTGACCCGACTCTGCTAGATGATATAGCACTCCCATCATTGTCAGCACAACAGCGAGCGGAACTAGACTCCGACCTTTCGGAATCCGAAATAGCCGAAGCTCTACCACAACAGGGGAAACACCGGGCCCTAATGGGTTCCCGGTGGAAGCCTGGCAAAAGCTAGGAGGGAACAAAATAGCGACTCCCCTCTACAAAATGCTCCTCGGCGCCCGCGAACAGGGCACCCTCCCACCAGACCTACGCAAAGCCACCATTGTGGTCATTCCCAAACCTGACAAGCCCCCGGAGATGTGTGCCTCCTACAGGCCTATCTTGCTAATTAATAGTGAAGCCAAAGTTCTTTCCAAACTCCTAGCCAACCGTCTGCAATCGGTAGCCCACACCCTGATCCACCCGGATCAATGTGGCTTTATGCCACACAAGTCAACCCGGATGAATTCGCGTCGTCTCCACTTGGCATTAGAACGGGCCCCAATTATTGACACACTGCTCGCCCTATTGGCAATTGATTTCTAAAAGGCCTTTGTCAGATGGGACAGCCTTTGGGAAATCATGAAACGTATGGGATTCGGCAACGGCTTCTTGGGATGGGTGAAACTACTCTATACGAACATCCAAGCGGAGGTCAGGGTGAATGGTTGGCCCTCCCGGTTCTTCCCTCTGGGAGGGGGCAGGAGACGGGGTTGCCCCCTCTCTCCCCTTCTCTTTGCCCTGGCGATCGAACCACTCGCCCTTTGACTCTGCCAAAATGCAGCCTGGACAGGATTCAGATGGCCGAAGTGGCATGAAAACCGAATTTCCTTGTATGCAGACGATCTCCTGATATACCTGGGGGACTCAGTCTGGACTTGCCCTATAGTGACACAAATGCTTATCCACTTCGGTGAATTTAGCGGGCTTAAAATTAATTGGGGGAAATCCGTTCTCGTCCCGGTGAAGGGTGATGCGCTGGTCAACCCCCAGGGCCCCCCATAACGAGTGGAACAACAGGGCTTTTGATACTTAGGGATCTGGGTGACAACAGATCTCACTAACTATGCAGTACACAATATCCGACCGGTGATTGACCATCTTGTCAATGATGTCCACCACTGGAAGCTCCTTCCCCTCACACTCATGGGCAGAGCCGCACTTTTTAAGATGATGGCTCTCCCAAGATTTCTCTATGTTTTGCGGAATGCCCCACTCAGGATCCCAGACTCTGACTTTGATTGGGTTGAAACTCTCCTCCGAGAACTCATATGGGGTGGAGGCCAACCAAGGATAGCACTCGCCACGCTCCAAAGATCTATCTGGGAAGGCGGTATAGGGGTTCCCCGTCTCCAAACCTATTATTGGGCCTCACAACTTACAGTGGTTAACGACCTGCTTCACGGAGACGGAGAACTCCCCCACATAAGGGCTGAAATCACTGCTATGCATGACACCGACCCAATGCATCTATTATACCAAGCCCTCCCGAGACACCCCCTCACCAACGACCATGGCTCACATCATTACTGTCTGGAAATAAGCGCATGGATTCGTAGGGTGGAAAAATAAAATTACCACGGCACGACCCCTGTGGGACAATAATAATCTGCCCGAAATAAAAAAAAAGCTTAACCCGTGGCCTCGGTGGGTGGGAGCCAGAATTCTGAGAGTTGAAGATATCCTTGAGGGAGGGGAACTGGCCTCGTTTGAAGCCATACAACAAAAATTCCAACTTCCGGGTACTGAGCGATACCACCATGTACAACTGGCCCATGCCCTCGGAAAAAACATACCTGTAAATGCCAATATCCCTGACTACACACCAATAGAACGTAACATGTTACCAGCTTACATTCCCACCAAATGCACCTCCATTCTATATAATGCTATCACATCCTTTGCCACACCTGAACTGACGAACTTGAAAGCTAAATGGGAGGTGGATGTGGGAGAGATAGACCCAGAGGACTGGATCCAAGCACTAATGCATCCAAGGGAGGTTGCTATATCCTCTAGGCTTCGACTGGTGCAGTTAAAAATCCTGCATAGTGTATTACCCCAGAACAATGTTATACGGATGGAGAAGAGCCCCGAATCCGAACTGTCTCCGCTGTGGAGAGGAGGAGGGGACATCTTTCATATTGTATGGGCATGCCCCCGGATCCACATCTTCTGGAACTCATGCTGCAGTGAACTCAACAAGATCCTTCCCTGTCACGTACCACTGGACCCAAAGATTCTCATCCTGGGTATTCCGGATGAGATTGCTCTTAACAAATGGGAAAGACTGCTCTTGAACACAGCTGCGGGCCTGATGAAACACAACATAGCACAAAAATGGGGAGCCACAGAATCCCCAACGTTGGAGCAATGGGCAACGGACATGGACGTATGTGCACTTGTGGAGCACAGAATATACAACACGAGAGGCTGCCCTGTCAAAGCCGACAAAATATGGGGGAGGTGGGAAGGAGGAGGACCCTAGTGCCCACAAGACACTGTAGAAGTAAGGTTGCTTAATGGCATTAACATTTTTGGGGAATGGTTTGGGTGGTTGGTAACAAAATTGCCAAATGTTTGCTTTTGAGAGACATGCTAGTCCCTACATGTTGTGGTTGTTTTGATTGTGATATAAAAACAATAAAAAATGTCTTATCAAAAAAGAAAAGTACAAGCTGTACAAGACTGGGCCATCCCTACTACTCAAATAAAAGTAAGAGCCTTTTTAGGATTTACAGGATATTACAGGAACATCATTGAAAACTATGGAACCACAGTTTCTCCTCTGAATACTGTGTCTTCTCCTAAATACCCCAAAAGGGCAAAGTGGAATGAAGACTGTTTGAAGGCATTTCAGGGGCTGAAAGATGCCCTCTGTAAAGCTCCAGTGCTGAGAGCTCCAGATTACACTCAGGCCTTCTTAGTCAAGATTGATGCTTCCAATACAAGGATTGGGGCAGTCTTGAGTCAATTTGATAGCAAAGGCAGGGAACACCCCATCTGCTTTATTAGTAGAACACTAACAGATAGGGAAACCAGGTGGGCTACAATTGAACATGAATGTTTTTCCATAGAATGGGCCTTAAAGAAGTTTAGGCGATACCTATATTGAACTACTTTCAGGATTCAAACAGGCCACTAACCCTTGAAGTGGTTCATGCAGATGAAGGGGGGAAATCAAAAGTTTCTCAGGTAGTCCCTTAGC
The DNA here is from genome assembly GCF_040938575.1 of Ambystoma mexicanum. Lineage (NCBI taxonomy): Eukaryota > Metazoa > Chordata > Amphibia > Caudata > Ambystomatidae > Ambystoma > Ambystoma mexicanum. The sequence continues at coordinate 547,785,563 of NC_090932.1, forward strand.
CTTCATGGTTTTGACTTCACCGTTGAGCATTGGTCAGGTACCCAACATAAGAATTCTCATGGTCTCTTCAGAAAGTATAACTGACTGGAACCAGAGATCTATCCAGGAGTGGATTAGATCCTCCTGTCCCTTAGTCTGGTCGGGGACGAGTGTTTGAGAGATTGATCCGTTTTATGCCTAATCCCCTTTCCTAGCGAGACCCCCAGCACATTTTGCTGGACTTCTGGACCTTTTTCTTTCTCTCCTTATTTACTCTGACTTTTGGGAACTCTGTTCTTTAGTTTCACCTTATCTTATGGAGCCTGCTTTCCTCCATATCTAAAAAGGGCATCAATGTTGCACTTTTGCAGCACACAGAACCCTATGTGCAGTGTTGCTGGGAAACCTTTGGGTTCTCCTTTTTGATATTCTTGGACTATCCCTAAAAATGACTGTTCTTAATGATAGAGGGATACTTTGTATCCTTTCTAAACCTTAAACTTATGAGAGATTAGCACAGACCACCTTATGTGGAGTTCAAAGGGGATACCTACTGTCCCCCTTCTCTCTGCTCCTGTGATTTTTTTAAAAAAAATTTTGGTCCCCCCCGACAACCCAAGTTATGGCTGGTGGCAGTGGACATGTTCTACCAACTGTTGTGCTATTTTCTACTGCAGACTGTATTCACAGGCTCGGTTATGCACAAAAGGGTCACCTATGTTGTAACATGGTGGCTCCTTTCTTTTTTTGCCATTTCTTGTATGGCTGTCCTTTGTTAGCCCTTTTCTACCAATCTGGGAGGGGGAGGTCTGTGTGTTCCCCTGTCCTTTGTCTGTCCTTTGTCTGCCACTGGAGTGGGTGGCTGTCCTGATTGAAGATCCACCTGCCCCTTTCTGTAAACAGTTGGGAGAGTTTGCAGAGGAGTGAATTGGAAATCTGAAAAAAAGGGGAGGTTCCTGAGGCACAAGGTAAGTTGACCACTAGAACAGACGATATGAATCTGAAGATGACCAGAGATTCCTGCAGACCCTTCCAGTAACCGTGAAGCGACCACTGTTGTCCTGACCCTGTTTTTGTATTGACAGAGGATCTCCAAAGAGGACGATTCCTTACCTTTGGCTGGTGGGACCAACCAGACCCAAGACGAACTGCAGATCGTGCCATCCCCTGAGGTGCTGTGAACTTCCAAGGCTGCATACCGCGAATACCAGGGGACCTCTCACCAATTTGCAGTGCAATGTTGTTGCGTGGAAGAATCCTCTCAGAACTTTGGTGAGCTCTCGTTGGACCTCCAGAGGCATAATCCCACTCATCCAAGTCCCTTCACCAGAGTGCAGGACTGAAGAACGGAGGAAGATCAAGCAGGCCAAAACCGTCCTTTGTTGGAGCTGATAAAAAGGTGTCAAAACCGCAGACTGACATGGGAGACCAAAGAAATATTTGCTGAGGATCCTTTTGCATGACTGCTGCTGTGACATCCCATTCAGAGTCCTTCCTTTTGTCACCAAACTCAGGAATCAGGAGACTCGGTCTGTCGCTACTGCATAGGAAAGCCTACAGCTGCATTTGCTTCTTCTAACATAAGATACCGTGGGGCTCAGGGCAGAACTTACTTCAAGCCGAAGAGTCGCTCCAGTGTGACTGGACGTTTGGGTGTCTACCCATACATCTGACCCAGGCTTTCCAGCTTGTGCTCCTTTAGGGTGTCCTTCGCAGGGTCCCTATACATTATGTTATCTTGCCGAAGTATTTTATTTAAGTGACTAAAGTATCCTGAGGATCTTTGCCTTTTTGACTGCTGCCTAAGACTTTTGTTCCACTCTTACACTGACTTTGATGAACTCTTGAATAGTTAGGAATTGGACTTGCAAAGCATTAGAAGCCTTAAAGTGTTTTTAGGAAGTAAATGGTTGCTATAGCATTGATCAACCCTCCTTTTTCTTCCTACAGACTTTGTCTGATCTGACTTTACTAAACTAATGAACCTATCATTTCGAGGGGATTGTGTCCTCCGACGTATTCCACATCTTTGACATTAATGACCACAGCTGTGCTGCGTCGGAAAGCTTTTTCGGCGTAGGAGTCCTGCGTCGATGACTTCGATACGCTGTCCCTCGAGGGCCTCAGTCCACGGTCGACGTCACCGGATGTTATAACTAGGACGCACAATGCCCATAGCCTCAGTTCCGTTTTTTCTGTGAACGTGTTCACTTCAGAATCTCGGCACGCTCGATTCTTCTACTTCGATTGCGAAAGTTTGAGAAAATGTCTTCGTCTTCTTCTACCCCGATGTCGGGCTTCAAAAAGTGTTGGGAACTGCGGTTCCAAAATGTCCATCACGGACCCGCACAACGTCTGCCTCTGGTGCCTCGGCGAAAGCCACGCCACCGATGACGGCCAGTCCCTAACTTCGAAGGCCTTGCAGGAGCGGAAGAATAAGTTAACGGTAGGTAGGGTATCTAAAACCCGTAAGCCGAAATCTGCTGGACTTTCGACCGACAACTCGAGGGGCGACTATCGGCGTTGGTGCAAGTCCAAGGGGTCTCGGTCTCGGAGTGGGTCCCGCCATTCCTCTGCATCTTCTAGGCATTCTCGGAAGCGCCGTCACCGGTCACCTTCCCCGTCCTCGTTAGAGGACTCCGCCAGACGGCGGTGGCTTGTCCCACCAAGCATTCATCGCCGGCGGAATGGGCCGCATTCCGCCAGGAGGTGATGGCGATTTTTGAATTGCAGGGCACCGTTCTGTCCACGCCTTCTAGAGAAGCTGGCAAGGAACGAGCTAGGGCCACCGCTCGCACGCCTTCGGGCTCAGGCGGTCGGTGCGATCATCGGGTGCCGTCGAGGTCCCGATCGGACAAGTTTGATCGCCATAGCCGTGCCAGGTCCAGGTCCTGGGCCTCGTTGCCGTTGAGCCCGTCTGAGACTGTGAGGCCTTCTAAGAAGGCATCGATGCCATCGGCGCCATGTCCATCGAGGGACTCTCTCGAGGCTCCGAGGAAGTCATTGGCGCCGAGGCCGTCGAAGGACACGCTCGAGGCTCCAGCCTCAAAGCCGTTGTTGAAGTCGTCAGAACCTCGGTCGACGTCGATGCCAATTCCATCGGCGCCCTCGACGCCTTTTGAGGAGAATTTACCAGAGGTGCCCCGGAAGGCTGTGGAAACTCTGAGGAAGGCCCTCAGTAAGTCAGTGGGGCCTGTCTTTGAGCCCTTCTCTGGACACCCCCCCAGGCTTGATTTATTCCAGCCTTTGGACTACATTTCAGAGGTGGAAGAAGGGTCGGATGAGGAGGGGGTTGTGCCTCCTGAGGTTCCTGATGACCTGTTGTCTGGACACAGCCGAATGGAAGACCTATGTCAGTCCTTACATGACGCCAGTGGTCTGGACGCCTTGCCGGAGGTTGAGTTTGGCAGGCCTGAGCCTGGTACACATGCCGAGTCCTCGTACAGGCGTCTCATGTCGAGGGTGACTGAGTACTTGGGGTGGTCTGCTCCACCTGTGGATTTTCTGCAGAATGACCTGACAGATATATCGGACCAAGGGCCACCCACTGACCCGGTGTTGCCATTTCATATGGCCTTACAAAGAAGGGTGGCGACGGCTTGGACTGCTCCGGAGAGTCTCCTGGCAGTGAATAAGTCGCTTCCGAAAAAATACCGTCCAGCCAGTGGTGACCTCTGCTACTTGTCCACGCACCTCACTCCAGAGAGTTTGGTGGTGCAGGCGGCTAAGGCCCCAGCGAAGCAGGCTGAGTACCCTACCATCCCTCCTGATAGGGACCATAAGCGCTTTGAGGGATGGCCGAAGAAAGTATTTTCATCTGGGGGTATGGCTTTAAAGGCAGCCAACTCCGTTTGTGCCTTGGCAAGATTCACTCACACTCTGTGGAATTGTGCATCTTTGGCGGCTGAACATATATTTCCGAAGGGGAGGAACGGATGATTTTCTCACCCTCATTCAAGATGGCAAGGATGCCATGTGTGAATCCGTTCAGTCGGGTCTGGACGTGGCAGACTATGTCAGCCGGTCCATGGCGGCGAGCATCGCGATGCGCAGGTTTGCGTGGTTGCAGAAGTCGGGGTTTGCTCCTGATGTATGGTCTTGGCTTCTCAACATGCCCTTTGATGGTGTCCATCTTTTTTGGCAGCAAGGCTGACGAGTGCCTTGAGAGGTTGCAGACCTCCAAAGCTGCAGCAAAGTCCTTGAGCGCTGCAGTATGTCAACCTCTGCCTTTTCGTCCTAGGGGACAGCAATGGAGGGGAGGTTCCTTTCGATACTACTCTTCCTTTGGTAGATCGAGAGGAGCTGCCAGTCAAAGGGGCCAACGTAGGAGTACCAGAGGTGGAAAACAAGGTACTTGAGGTGCCAAAGCCGCTCGGGCAGTTGCCTCCTTGCCCTCAGGCACTGCCGCAGCCGCTTCCGCTCAGTCATGAGGCAATGGCCCATGGCTTGCCGGTTAGGGGAAGGCTGGCGCAGCATCTTGTAGAATGGCGTGCCATTACTTCAGATGTGTGGGTTCTGGAGATCATAGCCCACGGCTACTGTCTTCCTTTCTGGCAGAGGCCTCACGACAATCCACCGGGGAAGCTGTCTTTGAAGCGTCCGGATCCGCTCTTTGCGCAGGAAATCCTATCCCTGCTGGAGAAAGGCACCATAGAACTGGTGCCTGTAGCGGAGAGGAACAAGGGATGGTATTCCCCATATTTTTAGATCCCGAAAAAAGACGGAGGATTGAGACCCATCATGGACTTGCGTGGTTTGAACAAGCTCCTCAGGAAGGACAAGTTCAAGATGGTACTCTTTCTCAAGTCCTCCAGGCCCTTCAACTTCAGAATTGGTCGGTGTCTCTCGACCTCAAGGATGCTTACCTTCATGTGCCGATTCATCCCAAGCACAGGAAGTAACCTGAGATTTGGGGTCGGCGACTCGCATTTTCATTTTCGGGTCCTGCAGTTTGGATTGACCTATGCCACGAGGGTCTTCACCAAGCTGATGGTGGTGGTGGCACCGCATCTCAGGAAGGGGGAGGATTAACGTCTACCCCTACCTGGACGATTGGTTGATCAGGGCGCGCTCTGCCGAGCAAGTCCTGGATCATCTGTACATCACCTGCCACTCCCTTCACAAGCTGGGCTTCTCCCTCAACTTAAAGAAGTCTCATGTGACACCTACCCAGCGGCTCCAGTACATCGTAGCAGTGCTCGACACATCCCTGGGGCAGTGTTCGCCTCCCCAGTTGAGGGCTTATCACATTCTGCAGATGGTGGACAAGTTTCAATGTTTCCAGAGTCTCCCGGCATTCGAGTTCTTGAGGTTGCTCGGCCTCATGGCATCCTGCATTTTACTGGTGCCAGAGGCCAGGCTGCGGATGAGATCTCTGCAGTGGGCGCTCAAGATGCAGTGGTCACAGTTCTCCGGCAGGATGTCGGATTCTGTTAAGATTCCGCCCTCAGTCGCCCAGAACCTGCTGTGGTGGGCCGTCAAAGGAAATCTGTTGAAAGGGCTCCGTTTTGGCAACCGTGGCCGGAGGTGACTATCGTGACGGACGCATCCCTCACGGGGTGGGGAGCTCATGCTAACGAGTTGACGGCCAGCAGCCGTTGGTCTCCGTCGGAGTCCAGACTCCACATCAATCTGTTAGAGCTGCGGACTGTCAGGCTAGCCCTGAAGGCTTTTCTGCCGTCTGTGCGGGGGAAGAATGTCCTGATTATGACGGACAATACAGTGGCCATGCACTGCCTCAACAGAAAGGGGGGGCAGGGTCACTCCCACTGTGCAGGGAAGCGATGCAGCTCTGGTTCTGGGCCATCCAGCAGGAAATTTCGATCTCGGCAGTTCATCTGGCCAGAGATGCAAACGCAGCGGCGGACGCTCTGAGCAGGCAGAGCACAGTCTCTCACGAGTGGGAGCTGGCTCAGGGAGTTCTTTTGGAGATCTTCGCCCTTTGGGGAACCCCACAAGTGGATGTCTTTGCCACCAGTGTCAACCGGAAGTGCGAAAGATTCTGCTTGCGGGAATTTCCTCCAAGAGGAGCCTTAGGGGGCGCGTTCGTAGTGGAGTGGTCCTTCCCACTGCTGTACGCGTTCCCTCCTGTCCCCGTCATTCCGCAGGTGTTGCAGAGGTTACGGAGGTTTGGTTCCCGGATGATCCTCATTGTTCCGGCATGGGCCAGGAGAGCGTGGTACCCGGACCTTCTAGACATGTCCATCTACCCTCCACGCCGTCTTCCTTACTGAGACGATCTGCTCTCATGGGAGGGGGGTTGAGTTCTCCATACAGAGGTCAAGTCTCTCATCCTTCATCCTTGGTATCTGAAAGGCTGAGGTATAAGGATTGGGACCTCCCCGAGGACATGATGGAGGTGTTGCTTTCGGCCAGAAGGGCCGCAACAAAATCCCTGTACCGTTGCCATTGGAGAAAGTTCTGCGACTGGTGCAGGGTACAGAATGTGGATCCTTTCCAATGTTCCATTCCTTTGGTTCTGTCTTTTTTGCTTTAGTTAGCCCACAAGGGCCTGCAAGTGGCTACCATTAAGGGTTACCTGGCAGCGCTGTCAATATTTAAGCGCTTGTCTGCGGAGTGTTCTTATTTTAAGATTCCTTTGATTTCTCAGTTTCTGAAAAGGCTAACTAATGTGTTTCCACCGTCTCCTTTCCAGGTGCCGGGTGGGATTTGAATTTGGTTCTAAAGTTCTTAATGGGAGCTCCGTTTGAGCCCTTGCATTCTTGCCCGCTGAGACTGTTGGCTTTTAAGACTGTATTTTTAGTTGCGGTTACTTCCGCACGCAGAGTGAGTGAGTTGCAGGCACTTTCCGCCAAGCCACCTTTCACGGTGTTCCGTAAGGATAGGGTTGTCCTTAGGGTTCGTCCTTCTTTTCTTCCGAAGGTTGTGTCGGAATTTCATTTGAGCCAGGAGGTAATTCTTCTGGCGTTTTATCCTCCTCCGCATCCTGGTAAGGAAGAGGAGAGGCTCCATAGGTTGGATCCTAGGAGAGCTTTAAGTTTCTATCTCTCACGGATGTCCCGGGTCAGAGTGGACAATCGGCTCTTTGTTGGATACGCTGGAAGGCGTTTAGGTCAAGCTGTTTCCAAGCAGAACTTGTCCAGATGGATCATTTTGACGATCTCTGAATATTACCGTTTGGCGGGTAAGGATCCTCCAGTAGGCTTACGGGCTCATTCTGATTGGGGTGTGGCTGCCTCCACTGCTCTGCAGAGGGGTGTTCCCATTCGTAATATTTGTGAAGCAGCCACATGGGCCTCTGTCCATACTTTTGTGAGACACTATTCCCTGGACTCTATCCATGGGCAAGATTTGGCCTTTGGCAAGGCAGTCCTACATTCAGCAATTTGATTGGGCATTCTAAATTGATGAAATTGCCAATTCTTTTCCCACCTCCATACCTTGGTACTGCTTTGGGAGTCTGTCAAAGAAGTGGAATACGTCGGAGGACACAATCCCCTCGAAGAACAAGTTACTTTCTTACCTGGTAACGTTCTTTCGATGGGATGTTCCTCTGACGTATTCCACATCGAACCCTCCCAGCCTGCCCCTCTACAGAATTTCTTATGAGATTGCAGATTACGTTTCCGCAAGGTTTTCTGCAGTCATACTGGCAGGTGATTGGTGCCACACGTTCTGGGAAAAAACTACAACTGAGGCTACGGGCATCGTGCATCCTAGATATAACATCCGGTGATGTCGACGGAGGCCCTCGAGGGACAGCGTATCGACATCATCGACGCAGGACGCCTACGCCGAAAAAGTTTTCCGAAGCAGCACAGCTATGGTAATTACTGTGAAAGATGTGGAATATGTCGGAGGAACATCCCATCGAAAGAACGTTGCCAGGTAAGAAAGTAACTTGTTCTTCTCAGTAACAAATGTGAGTGCGCAGCACTAAAAGTAATACTGTTGAACTGTCATTAGTGTAATTTCCTGTAATAATTAGAAGCGCAAGCAACTACCATTGAAGCAGTCACCCAGGAAAAGTCCTGTGAATAATTCTGATGTGTATTAGTCTAAAAGAGTATTTACTTACCGGCCTTGTGCCTATCAAATACATTTATATTTTATTATAATTTCTCCAGCATGGGGTCTGGCATGGATTCACATGCTCATGAATATTCCCCGTCGTCAGGCTGGGAATCCTCTGTAAAGAAAAAATCAGTATCAGTTTCGTTTCTGATCTGTCTTTCCAAGTAGTAACCAATCACTGATCTCTGCGTCATACGGACCACAGCCAATGACTGCCCTCTACCTAAGCCCCGCCTCTGGCAGCCATCTTCAGATTTTTACCGCACGTTCAAGTGTTGGGAGTCCTCGTGCTTAGCTCTCGAGCTTTTACTGCGTGTTTCGCGCTTTTTCAGGTGAATTTTAACATTTTTTCGGTTAATCGAGCCTCAAGCTCCACCGTTTCTACTCCCGTTAACGGCTACCCGTTGCGGGATTTTCCTACGCCCCTCAAGGGTGAAGATTTCGTCGAATCAACTTCTTGGAGGATTCCAGAAGATTCGCGGCCTACTTCGAGATGGTCCAGGATGCGAGTTTGTCGCCCGGACCCAAGCTGTTTCGCAGCTGCCCTGGATGCAGGCTGCAGAATGTGTTTAAGGAAGACGAACATTCGCGATGCCTCTACTGTCTTCATGGGGACAAGACTCATGTAGAGAAGGACTGCCAGTTCTGCAAGAACTTGTCGGAGCGGACCATGAGGGACCGTCAATCCCGTCTCGCAAGCTGGTTGGAGAAGGGCTCGACGGGTGAGAAGAAGAAAGGGTCCGAGCGGGCTTCTAAGCCCTGTGCGGGTGCCCCGGCGACGGGGGCCCAACACCAGGCCAAGCGCCATGAGTCCGCTGGCTCCGGGAGCGCCGAAAGGTCGGGCTCTTCGGTCGCCAGGCAGGGCGCACCTTCCCCGGCACCGTCAACCACGAGCCAAACCCTCCGGTTCGGGGAAGAGAAAGTCCGAGACCCCGGTTAAGCTTCGGGAGAAGCCCCGTCCGATCTCGGAAGAGGGGGAGTGAGGCGTCGCCCCTCCCCCGAAGGAGAAGGCCCGGGACGCACCTAAGGTGGTGAAGGCCCCTACCCAGCAGGCGAAGGCCTCTATCGAGGCTATCGCGGCGACTCTTGCCAAGCCGGCAGAGACACCGCCAGCGGAGACTGCCTCCGGGACTAGAGTTTCCCTGCCGCCAAGGAGGGAATCCTCTTTTCAGCCCATCGTCGTGGCCGCCATGATGGAAGAAGCGAGGGGGGGCACGGTGCCCTCCACGAGCTCGGAGTCAGCCTCGGAGGAGGAACTGACCGAGGCCGTGAGGAGCCTCGAAGTCCAATTCGAGAAGGTTCGATCCCGTCAGGAAGATCCTCGGGAGATAACCGAGGAAGACGACGATGGTGAGGAAGAGCGGCCTTTCCTTCCGGCGCAGCCGGAAGGAAAGGCCTCAGGATGGCTCGGCGGCCATTTTGTCTGCCATCCAGTCCTTATGCTCTGAGATAAGGACGAGCTTCCCTCGGCCCAGGCCGGAGGACCCGCAACCTGGCCCGTTGGGAAGTCCTCAGAACAAACGACGGAGGACCCAACCCTCTCCTCCGCTCGCCCCCGTAAGGCCTACAGTTCCCTCCTCATCCTCCCACGAGTCGGGAGATGACGGTGCGTTGGGCTCGACGACGGGTTCTGAGGGCGACGGCGACGACAACGGAACGGGTCTCCCGTCGCACGGGCCTCGCCGCCCGACGAGATTGGCTCATTCCACGCCATGATCGCCAGGGCGTCCGAATTGTTCCAGCTCTGCCCGGAGGAGCAGAAAAAGGAAGGTTTCCTCTATCAGCGCCGGGAGGCCAAGAGGAAGACGGTCATCGCGGTGCCCCTAATCGATGACATCTGTGAGGAGGGCCTATCGGTTCTCAAAAACCCCTCCACGGCACCAGCCAAACGGGACCGGTATGAGAAGAAGTACCGGGTCCCCGAAACCGCTCCCCTGTGCCTCAGGGCCCAGCCAACGCCAGACTCGGTCGTCTCAGCGGCGGCGAAGAAGAAAGCGGCGGGGTCAGGAGCCTCGACGTCGAATTCCCCGCCGGACGGCGAGGGAAAGAAGTTGGACGCCATGGGGCGGCGGGTCATTTGGTTGGCGGCGACGACGATCAAAGCGGCCAACGCCCTGGCGATCGTGGCCCGTTACGACAGGGAGCTCTGGTTTAAGCTGGCCCCCATATTGGACTTCCTGCCGGACGACAAGAGGTCCGAGGCCCTGGAAATACTGCAAGAGGGCGAGGTGGCCTCGGACCACACCATAACGGTGGTAACCGATATTGTTGATACCGGGTTCCGCCAGCTGGGCAACGTTGTTTGCCTACGACGACGGGGTTGGCTCCGGGCGACCGACTTCCGTCAGGACGTCCAGACCAGGGTGTTGGACATGCCGTTCGACGGCAGCAACTTGTTCGGGAAGGCGGTGGACGAGTCCCTCCAAGCCATAAAAACGGACACGGAGACGGCCCGCGCCCTAGGAGCCCTTCAGCAACGACGGCCCTTTCGGAGCTCCGGAGGCAGACAGGGTGCCTCCAAGGGATCCAGCGGTGGCTCGTCGTCCTACCGCCAGGCGGCATGCTCCTCGTCTCAGGAGGCCTACAGGGGTCGCGGCAAGCAGGGAGCGCCTCGCCGCCGTCGGCAAGGTGGCCAGGGCGGCAAGGCCACCACCTCCAAGCAGGACTGAACCGGCCGTGGTCTCGGGCCCCCACCGAAGCACCCCGGTGGGAGGCCGGCTGACGAATTTTGTCGGCGTGTGGAAGTCCATCTCCACCGACCGTTGGGTGCTGGATACCCTGGCAAGAGGACACACTATCGAATTCCTGAAGAAGTGCCCTCACGCTCCACCTGTGGCCAGGAAGGAAAATCACATCCCGCAACTGCTGTTGGAAGCACGGGCGATTCTCAGGAAAGGCGCCATAGAGCTTGTCCCAAAGAGGCTCCGGGGTGTACTCAAGGTACTTCCTCGCCCGGAAGAAGACTTGAGGCTGGCGTCCCATCCTGGACCTTAGTCGTTTGAACAAATACATCAGATCACAAAAGTTCAGGATGGTCACCCTCCAGCACGTACTGGGACAGCTGGAGGAAGGCGACTTTCTATCGTCGTTGGACCTGGAGGATGCATACTTCCACGTTCCCATCCTCAAAAGTCACCGAAAGTTCCTCAGGTTCGTCGTCCAGGGACGCCACTACCAATTCAGAGCACTGCCGTTCGGATTGAAGTCGGCCCCCAGGGTCTTTACCAAGTGCCTAGCACCAGTGGCGGCACGGCTGCGCCTACAGGGGATTCACGTCTACCCCTACCTGGACGACTGGCTCATCCGCTCAAGGACGAGGGAACTCGCCGTCGAACACACTGCGAAGACCGTCCAGCTACTCACAAACCTGGGATTCGCCATAAACTACCCGAAGTCCCACCTGGTGCCGTCGCAGGTGGCCCTGTTTCTGGGAGCGAAGCTCGATACAGTGAGGTGCCTGGCGGCCCCGTCGGAAGAACGGACGAAGACCATTCTAGGCAAAGTGCAGCGCATGCTAGCCACGGACGTGGCCAGGGTGAGGTCCATCAGGTCCCTCCTGGGGATGATGTCCTCTTGCATCTACCTGGTGCGTCTCTGCAGACTACGGATGCGCCATCTTCAAGAATTTCTCGACGCCCGTTGGATACAGGCGACGGGCACCTTCGAAGACAGGGTCCCCCTCAACGAGGTGTTCCGGCGGGCGATTCAGTGGTGGGGTGTTCGAGCGCACCTCACGGCGGGCAAGGACTTTCAGACGCCGGCGTACCAGGAGACGGTGACGACGGATGCCTCCCTGGAAGGTTGGGGCGCCCACACCGGAGATGTCCACGCAAGAGGCCTCTGGCTCCCGGAGGAGAGGCTCCTGCACATCAACGTCCTGGAACTCCGAGCCGTGTTCTGGGCTCTCAAATCGTTCCTCCCGTCGCTCAAGGGCAAGGTGGTGCGGATCTTCACGGACAACACCACGACAATGTTTTACATACGGAAGCAGGGAGGCACCAGATCCCTAGCCCTATCCAAGGAGGCACAGGATCTGTGGCATTGGGCGGTCGCCCAGGGGATGTTCCTGGTTCCCTTCCACCTGGCAGGAGAAAGCAACACCATCGCCGACTCGCTCAGCAGGGAGCTGCGCGCGTGTCACAAGTGGGAACTGCGCCAGGATCAGGTGGATCAACTCTTACGACGATGGGGCAAACCCCAAATCGACCTGTTCGCAACAGCGACGAACTCGAAGTGCAAGAGGTTCGCCAGCAGGTTTCCCCAGCCGAGAAGCATGGGCGATGCGTTCTTGTTCCCCTGGGACGGCCTATACCTGTATGCGTTCCCTCCGTTGCCGTTGCTGCTTCGACTCATCAGCCAGCTCAAGAGGTCCCGGTGCAAGATGATCCTCGTCGCACCGGCGTGGCCGAGACAGATCTGGTTCCCGGACCTTCTGGACTTGTCAACGTCCCCTCCCATTAAGCTGTCGGCGGACGCAGACCTTCTCTCCAGAGAAGGAGGCGCCATCTTCCACCACGACCCGGCGTCGCTGAACCTGCAGGCTTGGCTCCTGCAGCGCTAGAGTTTGGAAGCTACGATATACCGGCCGATTGCAGAGAGGTTCTTGCAAAGGCCAGGGCGTCCTCGACTCTCAAATGCTACGGTCATAAGTGGAAGAGGTTCTCTATCTGGTGCCGAGCACAGAAGATTAACCCCCTACGGATTACGGCCCCTCAAGTGCTGCCGTACCTGCTATCGCTGGCAAAGGCTGGGCTAGCCCATGCCTCCATTAAGATTCATCTGGCGGCGATCTCCAGCTATACCAGAACCACAGGACGGACGTCCCTGTGGTCCCATCGACTGGTGAACGAGTTTATGAAAGGACTGTTCCGGTCGTTCCCGCCGGTGAAGGCCCCGGCGTGGGAACTTAACGTGGTGCTGACCAGGCTCATGGGGTCCCCATTCGAGCCGATGCACTCCGCACCTATGAAGTTTGTATCGTGGAAGACTGCGTTCCTGGTGGCCATTACCTCCGCACGACGAGTGGGAGAGATCCAGGCCCTATCCTGCAAAGCACCGTACTTGACTTTCCATGCCTCGAGGGTGGTGCTTAGGACGCACCCCTCCTTTATGCCAAAGGTGCCGTCGGACTTCCATCTTAACGAGCCCTTGGTGTTACCTGTTTTCTTCCCGTCTCCTTCGTCGCCGGCCGAGAGGACTTTGCACTCGCTGGATGTGGCTAGAGCGCTGAAGTTCTACGTGGACCGCACGAAGAGTTTCCGGAGGACATCACAGCTGTTCGTGAACTTTGGACCTGTGAATCAAGGGAAGGCTCTCTCGAAGTCTTCTATTTCCAGATGGCTCTCCGGCTGCATCATGCACTGTCACCGGTTGGCTAACCGACCGCTGCCAGGCCGTCCGAGAGCCCATTCGACCAGAGCGATCGCTGCTACTGCGGCGTTCTTATCTGGTGTGCCCCTGCTGGACATCTGCAGGGCTGCTACGTGGAGGTCGACGCACACCTTCACGAGATTCTACTGCGTCGATCGGGATTCCAGGGAGGAGTCCAGGGTCGGCCAAGCAGTGCTGCGCAACCTGTTCGCTTAAGGTGAGCCTGGTGAGGAGGTAAGAGATGCTTAATGTTGAGTTTTTTGTATTGCTTAATGTTGAGCCTTTTACCACCCCCCGTGGTTGTGCATGTGTGTACTGCTATTTAATCTTATATTCATGAGCATGTGAATCCATGCCAGACCCCATGCTGGAGAAGGAACAAGTTACTTACCTGTAACTGTTGTTCTCCAGCATGGGTCTGGCATGGATTCACATGTGAACCCTCCCGCCTACCCCTCTGCGGCTCTTCACTTGGTCATACTGCCACTTCACGTGCTACCAAATCTGAAGATGGCTGCCAGAGGCGGGGCTTAGGTAGAGGGCAGTCATTGGCTGTGGTCAGTATGACGCAGAGATCAGTGATTGGTTACTACTAGGAAAGACAGATCAGAAACGAAACTAATACTGATTTTTTCTTTACTGAGGATTCCCAGCCTGACGACGGGGAATATTCATGAGCATGTGAATCCATGCCAGACCCATGCTGGAGAACAACAGTTAAAGGTAAGTAACTTGTTCCTTTCAGTGCATAAGAGTTTCATTTTACTACTGCATTTACTGCGTTTAGTGTACTTAACTACAGCTCACATCCTCCTCCTAAAATAAGCCTGGCTGCTCTGCCATTCTACAAGATCCTTTGGGTAGTACAGACTTATACTAAGAGTTGGGGACCTGTATACCAAGGGATAGTTTTTAGAGTCTAACCTCCAAGCGGACTTTCGGAAAACTCCCCTGACACTGTCATTCAGTTACGGTTGGGACTCTTAGTAAAATAAATGCAGATCGTCTTTCTTTTCAGACTTTCTCCCTCCAGCCATCCCTTGTAGCACCAGCACACCACCAAGTGGCACAACCGCTGACCTTCCAGTTGTGCCAGTGAGCACCCTCTATTATGACTGTATTCACTATTCTCACAGGACCTGCACAACCTCCCCCCTATAGGACCAAACAAGAGGCAGGCCCAGTAAAGCGCCCTCCTCTCCTATAGCGGGATACATAACCCTCAGTAGAGTGCTCAAATGATCTCTAAAGCTTGTGCTGCCTTTTTGCAGGGACCCTCTCGCTGCTCCTCAAGACTAATTTGAGGAGAGATCTTGCATCTCTTTGTGACGCTACCCACAAGTGCATGCTTTAATAATAAAAAGCATGCAAAGGGACAAAGTGATTCCCTAATTTGTATGGGTATGCCCCCAGGCAAATGAGGGGGCCCTCCCACAGAGAACGCTTGACTTAAGTTAGGCAGTGTCAGAAATGTATTAAAAAAAATTCCTTGCACTCCCATCTCTAATCACCAAATGTGCCCACTGCAGGGTAAATGGCACGAAGGACTGTTTATGCATGGGACCCATTGTATAATGGGGCCCATTATGGTTACTTTGTCCTCAAATAACAAAAACTGTTCTTTCACACAACTTCACCTATTAATCGATCAGGGCACTCCTGGTTGGTGGGTGGTTAAATAAAAAGCTGTATGCTTTAGCTAAGCTTTGGAAAATAAGGAAACCAAGATGCTTATACCTGAACAATGGCATAAACAAAAGTGCTGATTATCGCCAAACCCTGCACATGATTCGCCTAGTAATATCATGGCAATTCCTAGCATGATAAAAATATCTTACTTCAGATGTATGTACTTGGGAATTTAATGGAAATATCGCATAGATGATGGGGGCATTTTTACATATGTTGCAATACATTTCAAACTGAGTAACTGGGCACACTGTCAATTCCTGACAATATGTTTGAATGGCTGGGCACAGCCTAATAATACCTGTCAAATGGTGTGATTGCATTTTCAAATAATGTCAAAACCTATATTGCAGTGAACCTTCATCCTTTTCACCCTTAGTACATTCTAAGTGCACCTTTAAATACAATGCGTGGATTAACAGGTCTGTCACTTAGTATGCACTTTTATAAATGCTGTTAGTGTTCCATCAAAAGTACCGAACACCAGTTTAAAAAGT
The DNA here is from genome assembly GCF_040938575.1 of Ambystoma mexicanum. Lineage (NCBI taxonomy): Eukaryota > Metazoa > Chordata > Amphibia > Caudata > Ambystomatidae > Ambystoma > Ambystoma mexicanum. Next base: position 547,801,132 of record NC_090932.1, read on the forward strand.
GCATGTATGGTCACATTTGAAGAATGCAAGGTCTGCCGAGAAATGCAGGCTTTAGCTTGATATGGTGAGCAGCACGGCCAAAATAACTGTTTGCATTGCTTGGAACATGCACAGCTCTGTTAAACCACCTGGATAATTAAATTGTAAAATGTATCTTTACTAATGCTCAGCTGAACATGTCACTCTACTATTGTATTTATCAGTTACACAAGCATCCCTAGTACTGATAGCATGCACAAACACAGGTTTACCAATGCACTTCGGCTCTACTATATATAGTTTGCCTTGCATTCCCCACAACTAAAAGACGGCAGCGTTCACTAGATTTGCTTTTTACCGTTTTCCTCAGACACGAGCAAAAATGATCATATAACCAGTCACCCTTTAAATAACGTCTACCTAATGGTTCCCTGCAACCCTTAACTGACTTTTCACTGGTATACACAGCTTAAACACTTATTCTAAAAAACGTGACTTATGAATGACTTTCAGAAAGTTACTTTAACTCAGCAGCATTTAATTATAATGAGAAATTGGTCAGTGTGCCCAAAATCCATGATGCGTGATCATTTTACGGTCTTCATATTACAACTAAGCTAAACGTTAACCTCTTCTAAACTCTTCCGTGCGTCTCTGCCTGTTCTTGGTGTGCTGGGTGTGCCTATGGCTCAGAATACACATTCCGATTGCCATGGATACCAGCGAGCCTAGGTGTGAATTCTAGCAGCCAAGTTCTCCATGACAAAAGCTGCAAAACTTAAGTCTGTTTTGGCTTCATCCCCCACTCTCAACTAGACAGCACAACGTCCTCCATGTGAATGAAAGAAAACTCTGTTTGGGTTTACTTCAGAGGTAACTTTAAAGGTGAAACCGTACAATCGCTATAAGAGTTAACTAGGGCAGTGTTTTTTTTTTCTAACCTCTCATTTAAAATTAAAATAAAACATTGTGAATTTATCGAAGTGTTTTTAAACCATTAAGATTGCTGTTTTGGCAACTTAAAAATTATCATCCTATTGTAGAAACGTGAAATTGTGTAATACAATCTACTCTTACTTGCAGAACCTCAAAATGACAAAAGCTGTGCTAAATTATTGATCTGATCTAAATTGATTCACTACATTATCCGATCACGGACAGAAATAACCCTTTTGTTGAAATCAGCATGTGTAAGACTTCAGATGCTAACAGTATCTCCTTTCCATGTCACATATCTCTAGGAGATGCCAGGTTCTCATGATCAGAGCTCCTTTAGAAATATTGCATCTGTTCCAAGATAAACAGCCGAGAGTGTGCACATGTTTATTCCACATTATTAATGCTATACATGATGAAAATGAATATAACAACCAAAAATAGTTATGTTGTAACTGGCATATGCCTTAATACTTCAATTGTAATACTAGAAACCAAAATGCATATTTGGGAATCTCAAAATGTGCAACATTTCACTTGGATTGGCCATAAATAGCTGAAATTGGTTTTCTTCTTGCAAACAGTAATGTAATTTAATGTCTGTGCATCTCATGCCCATCTCTTTCACCATATTCCACAATAATCTTTTAAAATGAAAATTGCGTGCCGTTTGTGTCACAAAGCACTACGTTTATTTTTTCCCCATTTATGTAACAACGATGCATTGGGCCTCATCTCGAGTTGGGCGGTATCCCGACTGGTATCCCAGTGAGAGGATCCCGACTGGGATACCGCCCAACTGTATTTGCGTTACTGCCCACTCATCCGGCAGTATTACCGTTGAGCAGTAAGCGTAATTCCCATTCCCCATTGGACCCAATGGGGAATTTTTGGTGCAATTACCGCACAGTAATTGCTCCAACGCATTTACCTCCAGCTTAAAGCTGGGGGTAAATGATGTCATACTTGTGTTTGTGCGGACCCTTAAATGCGGCGGTAATAGCATTACTGCCGCATTTAAGGGCTACCGCACAACTCGTGATAAGACCCATTGTGTTGAGATGAAATTGACATTTAAATACATTTCAAATACAGTAGAGATGGCCTTCCAAAGAAACCAGTGGTTTGCAGGCCCCTGCATTGTCCCTTCACCCAATTAAGGTCTGGCTTTAACAAAACACTGGTACTAGACCTATTAAAATGGAATGGCATTGCTCTTGCACGTGCATCTACTCTTCACATAACATCAACATTATGGTGCTTGTTGTCACATAGCTTTCTCACTTAGAAAGTTCCAATTGTGATCCTCAGATATGGTAATAGGTGTCCAAGAGCACAGTGGCGGAGGTAAATGTTTTCACTGGTGAGACAACATTGAGGCTGCTGGTGGTCATGTGACTAGGCCCTGCCACTCAGTTTCTCCACCCAACACCAGTTTTCACGCCTTCGAGATAAATGCAGGCTCTAGGCCATCTCTAAGCAGACAGCCCTGTGGAGGCTGCTTGCCATGTGACCTGACCCTGCCACTAATTTGTTCCGCCCACCAAAAGCTTTTGTGTCTTCTAGGCAACTACTTAAGGGTTCCAGGCCAGCTCCTTGCAGACAGCACTGGGAAGACTGAGTCACGTGAGCAGGCCCTGTGACTCAGTTGCTCCGACCATCACCAGTTTTCACCATTTCCATTTAACTGCAGAAGGGCTCAAGGCAGGCAGCATTAGGAGGCCGTTGGTCATTTGACCAAGAAATGCCACTCAGTTACTCCACCCACCCCCAGTTATCTTACCTTCCAGGCAATTACTTAAGTGCTCTAGGCCAGGACCAGGCAGACAGCATTAAGCAGGCTGCTGGTCACATGACCAGGGCCTACCACTAAGTTGCTCCGCCCACCACCACCACCTGTTTTGCACCATCAAGCAGCTACTTAAGGGCTCCAGGGCAGTTTCAGGCAGACAGCATTGGCGAGGCTAATGGTCACGTGACCAGGCCCTGCCACTCAGTTGCTCCACCCACCACATATTTCACCAGACCTCTTTAGGCGTCCTCAGCAAAGGATGAATGAAGACGAGGACCTCACCTGTTGTTGCCTGTGTGGGCCTGATGGAGCCAAGGGGCAGATCCGCTATCCTGCATTTCACCTACAAAGCAGTCACTACTACTAATACTCAAAAATTGTCTCCTCCCTCCACAGCCTATCCCACCACCAAGCTGTCCTAGCGAACCTCATTAATATCGCCCTTGTCCCACTTCCAAAAAACACAGACAAAATGCACCTGCCCCCTCATATTGATCAATGCACGCTCAGCAGTCTCTTACGCTGCTGTGATTGCTGACCTCATCTCATACAACAGCCTTAACACCCTGTTCATCACCAAAATACAGTTTACCCAATATTCACCCATGTTTTCAACATCTTCCTACACCAGACTACTTCATCCAACATGCTGACTGGCCAGGTAGGAAGGGCATGAGACAGTGTCGGGATGTTTCCTGTGTATGGAGAATCAGCATTTACCCAGTGCGGATTGTGCTTCTTGGAGAAGGCCTACAGTCTGTCCTTGCTTACTACTGCAGACCGAAAGGAGGAGGAGCAAAATACTTTAAAAACTCACTCCACAACACAGAGCATCGCATTGTCAGGAGTGTTTCCTGTGTTCCATGGGTTACCTGGGAACATGGAACCTGACGGGGGGGAAGACATTTCCCTCCATTACGAAACTGGCAGAAAAAGAGGTAAGTGTGTCTTACACATCTATCCTTGGCTGGCCGAACAGTTTATCAGGGGAGACCACAGATAAACACATACACAACCCCACTTGTGAAGGGAGCACGGGAGGAGAGACCCACGCACGTAGAAACGAGAATGTGCCTGTTCAAGTTTGTTTAATGGGTGCACTCACAAGTTCCAATTGTATTGAACGATCCTCCTCCAAACCCGTTGAAGGTTTGTGCGCGAACACAGAATCTGAGGCAAACACTTGACTTGCATCTACTGTTGCTCCTAGCACCAATCCACCATTGACATCTATTACTTCTACTACTACTGTTGCTGTGAGCACAATTTCATTATGCGTGGCGTCAGAACTGAAAAGTTGTTTGATGGGGGGAGCATCTCCATGCAATGAGGCAGAGGAGAAATGCCCACATGATGCGGCGCTGCATGAAATCGTGGTTATCTCCCAACAGAATGGGTTTAATGAAGAAAACCATTTTAACCACAGCAAATAAAGCTATTAGTGTAAAGATTATACCCTGCAGACATCAATGTGGCACCATAGAAGAAGACTCTTTTTCAACCATCAAGCTGATGGAACAAGAAAATTGTAATACGTTCACCAGCATGAAAACACAATGTGCGATTCCAAATGAGGTGGAATCTAGCAGAGAACTTTGATCGTCTAGACGTAACTCTTGAGCAGTCGCGGACAAACTCTCATGCGACATAGCCGAAATATCTTCACAAATGGAGATTAATCAAGCGCGAAAGTTAACTCAATCATTAAAAATGGATTATTTCTCTTGCAAACAAAGCAAATGTAACAGTAAGTCAAATAAACGGTACCAGCATTTTTCCCAGTATTATTTCCAGATAGGCTCACACTTAATGAAAGTCTTAGCCTTTACATCATCCCCTGTCATCACCTGCACAGACCCTATCTCACTAGACTGGTCTGACAATGCTGACATCCCACAATCAATCACTCATTCGACTATGGCCCACAAAGTTCAGGCTAAACGCTCACTCACCCAGCACCACTCATTCTAAACCTTCCCAGTAAATAAGCTAGAAGGAAACTGCAGACTTCCCCACCGCAGGGAATACCTTGGCCGTCCTAGAATTATTCAACAACTAAAAATCAACCACGCTAAGACCAAACCATCCATCCCTTGGTACACCCTTGAGCTCACCTCCAACAAATTCTCAATCAGATCCCTAGAGAAACGGTGTCACAAAAACCCTAAACCTGGAGATCTCACCAACCTCAAAATTCTCCACACCAGAAATTTGATTACCGGGCCAAAGATGTTTACTATCGTGGCAGATTCTAACAGGAGCAAAGACCTCTTTGACCTCAAAGACCTCACACTTATGTTGTTCCGCATGGAGCGTGAATCACTCACTACTGACACTGGGGAACGACATCTGCTTCAATTGCTGTGTCACAACCAGGGCCTTTTTGGAAGGTAGAATCCTCTCACGAGTAGTAGAGAGAGCAGAGCAATGCCGCAGCGGGGGGCTCAAACGTGACCGCAGATCATAAATGTTCATATGCGAGGGGTGAAACCATGGAGATCAAAGAAAGCAGCAGGTAACTTATGGCGCATAACATCAACAACTTCCAGTACAACAAGGCTGCTCCCCCTAACTCACGGTTACTTGATCCAGTGCTGGGCCACTACGCCACAAACTGCCAAGAACACCAGCTTACTCCGCTGGCTCCGCGCTAGGTCTCAGTATTTGTAAAAATAATAACTCCTTTTCCAACGAACACAGAAAAGAGACTGCTCCAGCGGGCACACCATCACAAAATGCAACGCCAAAACTGAAGCTTACGCTGCAGCTTACTCCCAAAATATTGATTTTAGAAAAGTGAATGTTATCTGTGTCTTAATTCATGATGCCTTCACATAACACAGAACTACTTTGCCCCTTAACATGTAATCCTATTAACCTGTGGTGTCATTGCCATAGTGGGGGACCCAGCAGCTCCCATGATGTGGGGGAGGGCCCTTGCCACACTATGTCCTGGGGGGGGGGGGAAGGACTTCAGAAAAAAATCACTTCTTTCTGATGTCCAAGTGCATGCATCTAGGACTTCAGAAAGAAATTATTTCTTTTGTGGCGTGAGATGGAGGCACCCTGGCTCCTCGAGCTCACACTGCAAAGGAAATGCATAACTATTTGTTTTGCAGCATGAGATGGAGGCCCCATGGGTGTGGTCACAATAAAAGCATCACTGGTTTCCATTTGCCTGGCCCCAGAGCTCCTCCGCCTTGAGCAACAAAGGAAATAATTATTTATTTTGCAGCAGAGATGGAGGCGCCTTGGAGCACATCTCCACTGCGCATGCCAGGAACCAGGAAGCTCTCCCTGCTGGGGAGGAGACCCTCGTGACCAGGTGACTGGAAACCACTAATGCTTTTACTATCACCAAGCAACATCCATTTTGAGATATCGTCCCTCTGGGAACTTCAATATAATGAAATACTATCTCTGTTGGGGATCCAAACATCATAACAAAACATCCATTTGGTATAGTTAACACAAATGAAATGTTAAAGGTATTTGTACCGCGCACCGTCACCAACGGAATTGGTCCCCAGGCGCTCTGGCGGATCTGTAAACGATAAGGGGGTGGGGGGCGTATTAGTAAGGTGAAGAGGATGTAGGATAGTGAGAGGAGTGGTGTTCTGTTGTCAGCTTCAACTCGGTATACACCGGATGCTGAGCTTTGGTGCAGGTATTGGATCGGCGTCAGTCCGCGTGTGCTGTTGCTCCGGCTTATGTGTTGTTGCAGGGTTGTGAAGTGCGTGCGGCTTGTGGTGCGAGAGATGGTTGTGTGAGTTTTTGAGTGAGATAAGTATGCAGAGTTTGAGGTTATATTGGTTAGTGGGTTACCTGACCTTTAGCATGCTAACATTCACAGTATTGTCTAAGCTTGGCACTTGTTGGCCTTCACAATCCTATCTAGAAGCGGCGCAGGCCACTGTTCAGAATTCTATATAGATGTGGGCATGCCAACATTCACAATCCTACTAGATGCGACGCAGGCCAATGTTTACCATTCCATCTAGGTGTGGACATGCTAATATTCACGATTCTATCTAAGTGTGGACATGCTAATATTCACGATTCTATCTAGATGTGATGCAGGCTAGTGTTCACATCAATCTTGTGCCAACTTTCATATTATTTTAGACCCTGTAAGTATTGCAGTATAATAATAAAAGGCCCGATCCATGGAATATTTGCCTGGTTCAAAGTGAATGTGCACTTCTGAAAAGTGATTTTGGACTGCCAACAAAAACCCTGATTCATGCAACTGTGCAAAGTGTATTTTTGCCGGGCAAAGTCAGCCAATAGTCATTTTTGCACAGTTCCATGAATCGGGGTTTGTGTCGGAAGTGCAAAGTCACTTTTCAGCAGTGCAAATTCACTTTGAACTGGGCAAATATTCCATGAATCGGGCCCATAGCATTCTTTAGGTCAGTCTGTATCATCACACTAAATCCTTGTGTAGACTCCAATATCATTAAAAACCATCCCTGCTGTGATGTAGAAACATCATGTATCATCACTGTGAGGATATTAAAAACATCACATATCTCTGTGGAAACTTGAACATCATCACACATCATGGTCTGTATCCATACCATGATAAATCTTCAGTGGGAATTTCACATCATGACACACCAATGTAAGGGAGCAGAAGTACGAGTCTGACACAGTGTTGGCTTGCTTGTGGGCAAAGACTTTTATTATAAAACAAAAAGGAAACATCTACCTTGCCCGATTTCTATGAGGGGTTGCCATGGCTCAAACAAAACACTAAGGACTCGGCATGTGTTGAAAAGCAAAATGTCCACCATCCTGCGTCCAAACGTATTTCCGTCCATTATGCTAACTAAGGATAAACTGGGTGTCTTCTTAATCCGGAGGAAGAGTCCCACTTTCTGGATGCAGACATTCAATTTTCCATTCTTAATGAGTAAACACAGCGAGTATAAACAAAGTTCCCTAGTTTCAAGGGGGAATCTCTGCTTCTTATTCTTCTCCTCTGTGCATGAATGGAGTATGAAGTCTGGTTCATTATCCTGCCAGACTTCACTCTATACCCTTTTGATCAACAAACATATTTTCCAAGTATCAAGCGGGTAAGTCCCTTAAATTCTTCTTTCTCCAGCTCAAAGATTGTTGCGTTAAGTATGGTGCACTATCCGCCAGACTTGATTAAATATCTTGGAGTTCCAAAAAGGTTCTCTTCCTTTGTTAGTGGGTCCTTGACCCCTTGATACAACTTATTGCACTTCTGTTTCTTTCTTATTTGAGCCCCAGGTTCTCCTGGGTTACCTCAGGGTGTACTCAATTTGTTCTGGACCTCAGGCCCTTGCCTGTGCGTTCCTTCGATCTTGGATGGGTCTTTGACCCCAAGATTCCACTTCTGTACTGGTCACATGCCCTCACATGGGTCCCAGAACCTGCTGTGTTGTTTTTGGGGTTCTCTCCCATTTTTCACCCAATATCCAATTCAACATACTTGGTGTACTCTCCTGCCAGGTACTGTCCCACATAGGCTACTTTTCAACATGCCTAATTTCTACAAGTTGTTTGTTTTTCGTTTCTTCAGTATCGTTTGTCGGTTCACTACCCCTGCTTTTCTCAATGTCCCATTGATCAGACTTGGTGTACTCTCCTGCCAGGTACTGTTCAACTTAGGATACTTTGTAAAGTTGGTTTTTGTTTCCTCACTTAGTTGTATATCCCTTTTTGATTGCCCTTTTGGGCATTGCAATGTTCTGTTCTATCTTATGGGTACCTTCCACGTCCTACCAGCCGGCCCGACCCTTTCCCTACCATGGTTTAATGGGGAGGGGCTTCCCCCTTGTAAGCAGTGACAGGACCCTGGGATTTGTCACACCAACCATATGGGTACTTAAATATGGCAACATTGCATATCTGTGGGAATTTTAATTTTCATGACACATGAACCATCTGGGAAATTCAATATTACATAACATCTCTGTAGGGACTTGAATGTCATCACACACCTTTCCTGCTGAGACTTCAGTATCATCAGACATTATACCTGTGGGGATTTAATTATCATAGCACAACATTGCAGAGGGGGTTTCAAGATTATAACATCACAGACAGACCCACTCCCACTTGGTGGACATTTTATATTTACAAAAATGCGTCCGTCCTCTTAAATGGGATACTTCACAAGACAGCATCATCACATGTACAGTGGAGACATGAATTTTCAATGTAACCACAAACCATCCTTTAGGAAATACAGCGCCATCACAAACAAATCCCTTTGCTGACTACAATATCATCATAGGAAATACATGTGGATATTTTGTTATCACCTATTGCAAGTCATAATACGATGTTCAATCGGAACCTCAATATTCTCGCCCCACATCACCATCCATGTGGGCCTCAACAATAGAAAAAGTAACCATCCCAGCAGATGTTTCAATGCCATTGCACACCATCCCTGTGGAGAATTGAATTTCATCACACACCATGTATATGCAGACTTTAAACCTGGACAATGCATGCATGGACCTCAACATCACACACCATTTATGTGGGGAAATCTGTATGATCAGTCCCCTCTTTTGGAAATACAAAATGTGCATTCTTCAATGTCATCACATTTCATCCTGTTGGGGAAATCATAATCTGTACACACTATCACTCTATGGACTAATATCATCATACGGTATCTGTATAGGAACGTCGATAACATGGTGCCTCATCATTGCTGGGGCTTCAACATAATGATATCCCATATCTGATGTGAACTTCAATATCATCATTCACCATTCCCGTGGAGACTTTAATGTTATCACACTTTATCCCAGTGGGGACTTCAATATCGTTACACACCATCCCTGTTGCACTTTCCGAATCATCACATACTATCAACGATGAGCCACTAATGTCATGTCCCCTATTATCGGAACTTCCATGTTATAGCACCTCATCTTTGTGATGGCATTATTAAGTACTTGCCACCTAAATATCGCCAGAGAATCTCTGAGATATGTTTGGTATATTTTAGAATCAACATTATATACCCTTAGGTATAATCCTTCTTAAGCCCTCGGAGGTTTTAAATATAATCATGCTTCATCTTGAAGAGGCTTTCAATCCAATAACAACTAACCCTCTAGTCAAATCCATATATCAGACGAAGTCCATATAGGGACTTTCATGTCTGTATAGACAATCTCTGTGGTGACGTCTAAAACATACCACACCATGACTATGGAAACATTAACATTAGCACACAGAATTTCTGTTGGAATTTGACATCATAATCCACCACCACTGAGGGTACATCAATACCAGCAGACCAAGTCTGTGGAGACTTCAGTATCATCAGACACCCAATCAATGTGAGGAATTTCATATCATGCTCATGATATACCAACCATGTGGTAATTCATCATCATTGCATACCATCTCTGTAAGTACTTTAGAGCCCATATATATCACAATCATCAGATACAACATGGGGCACTTTAAATCAACACCCACCAACCCAGTGATGCATTTACTTTCCCCCAACAACATCCATATGGAGACAACACGCCTGTGACAAGATCAATGTTATCACATTCCAATGCTGTGGGGGTTCCAATATTGTATAGTTAATATAAATGAACATCAAATGTGTCAGAGGTTTAATATTCTTCAATAGTCTGCTTTATCACACACACTCTGTGTTGATTCCCATATAATTAAAAAACATCCCGGCTAGGACAATTATCAAGCATGATCACTGTGTAAACATTAATAGCATCAGATATCTCTGGAGAAACTTCTACATCATCATACACCATCTTTGTGAACACATCCATACCATGACATATCCCTGTGGGAACTTCATATAAGGACACACCAACCAGATAAATATGTCAACATTGCCTATCTGTGGAAACTGTATTATCACAAAACCAAAATATGTGGGCAATTCAACATTACATAACCTATTTGTGGGCACTTCAGTTTCATCACACACCATTCCTTCTAGGACTTCGAAATCACATGCTATCCATGTAGGGACTACAATATCACTCGACATTATCTCTGTATAGAATTATGATCAATAATATTCCAGAGGGTGCGTAAAAATTATAATTTTACACTTGTAGACTGTCATCTCAGACCATCCCTTTAGGGACTTGGTCTGGAAAATCATCAGACTGCCCCACCCCCACCAAATGGGTAATATATTCCAACAAAATTGAATTCTTTGTCTTCTTAAATAGGATCCTTCAACAGACAGTATAATTATACATACAACCGAGCTATGACTTTTCAATATAACCAAAGACCATCCTGTAGGGAATTCACAATCTTTATAAAGAATCACGTTTCAGACATCCATATCAGCACAGATAATCCATAGGAGAGTTTATCACACATACAAAATCAAAATGTAACATTGCATGGGAATGTCAACCTCATCACTCCCATATAACCATCCATGTTTGATTATCAATGGCACAACTCATCATTCCTGTGAATAATTCAATATCATTGCACACCATCCCTATGTGGACTTGAATACCATCGAAAACTATCCCTATGTGGGCTTTTATCTCAGACTATCCATGCCAGGACCTCAACATTTTCACAAACTATTCCTGTGGAGACATTGTATCATCTGTAAAAATACAATATAATAACAGAACCTCTCTTTGCATTCTTTGAATTACATATCATATTGATGGGGACATCCTAATCATCACACACTATCATTGTAAGGACATTAATATCAACCACCATCTGTGTATCATAAACCATCATACACCATCTGTGTAGAAATTACCACATAACTCCTCATCATTCTGGGGCTTCAATATACTGATATTCCCAATCTTTGTGAACTTCAATATCATCATGCACAATCCCTGTGGAGCATTCAATATCTTCACACAAGACTTGTAGAACCAGCCTTCCGAACCATAACACACTATCAACGTTGGGACATTGTCATCCTTTGCCATCTTTTGAGGAACCTCCATATTATGACACATCTTTGTGGTGGCTTCAACATAATGACATCCATAAATGCGGAAACCTCTATATTATCATGCACCAGGTCATCACACACTATCCCTGTGGTGACTTCTGTATCATCGCACACCATCCCAGTGGGTATTTCAGTATCGTCGCACACCATCCCTGCAGGGATTTCAGAATCGCCACACACCACTCAAGTGGGCAGTTCAGTATCATCAGAACCCATCCCAGTGGGGACGTCAATATTATCACACACCATCCCAGTGGGGTCTTCAACATCAACACACATCACTTTCGTGAGGTCTTCAACTTTATCACACACCAACCATGTGGGAACCTAAATTTCATAGGGCACCATCTCTGTGGGGACTTCTATGTCAGTCTGGTCCCCTCTGAATAATGTAGCATAATTGCATATGTTTGGTGATTAGTGGGGTGTTTTCTTCACCAAAGGAAGCATCATTGTATTCACAAACAGTACACACTTTTCAATGCAAAGAAAATTCACATCTCCACCCATAGCTTGTTTGAGACAAGCTCAAAGAGATGTGCAATGTATACATATCTGCCCAGTCTAAACAAGGCATCACACACCATCCCAGTGGGGAGTTTAACATCAACACACACCACTACTGTGGGGACTTCAACATTATCACACACCATACATTCAGGAACTTAAATATCAATGGGCACCATCTCTGTGGGGACTTCAATGTCAGTCTCATCCCCTCTGAATAATGTAGCATACTTGCATATGTTTGGTGATTAGTGGGACTGTTTCTCCATCAAGGGAAGCACATTTGTTTTCACAAACAGTACACACTTTTCAATGCAAGGAAAATCCACATCTCCACCCGTAGCTTGTTTGAGACAGGCTCAAAGGGCTGGGCAATGTACACATATCTGATGCTTCTAAACAAGGCACTTGCAGTGTGGATTGTTGATGTCTCACTGGTGTTTCTATGCCTCATACAGCGATGGAAATGTGTTTTTTTGTTTTTGGGAATTTTCTACATTATGCCATTTATCATCCTTCATCCTGCACTACCAGCAGCCCAGTTGGTGCTCAGAACGTCTCAGTATATTAGTGCTAACGCTGTATACTCAAAGAATTGACCAGTTCCCCATTTGCAATAGAGTACAGTGCCTATGAAATGTGCAAGTCACCTTTGTGAATAAGTCCTGTAAAATATATTGCATCTCCAGAGCTATTTTGTGATGTCTGATTCTTTGAGAATCAGCCCATTAATGGATTACAGGGAAACATTCTACATTGTAAGGTAGTAGGCAAAGAAAACCGTTATGTATGCTACAATTCAATATAATATCACCTGTACTGAAAGGCAGTTAGCTAGAGCAGCTCCTGACATCAATAACAGCCAGGAAAGACTTGTTTATTCTACCCGCAGCCAATCAATAAACTGTCATGTTGAAGTATTCTGTGCACTAAAATAATGAATAATAGATAAAATAGTGTAGTTATGCCCTAAAATAGCTCAAAATAAACATTTTGAACATATACAAAGGACAAAAGTAAGACTACATTTGATTTATACTAAATTTTATTAAAAGGAGAAAATTACATTAAATAGAACTTTGTATTCGTCTGAAACCACTGAGTGTCGCAGCATATTTTCCTTTGAAAATGCTACCCTGTCTACTAATAGTTTGAGTATCATAATGCTGAAGTGTGTTTAAATTCACAAGTGTGTATTGGAGACTGCAGTACCGCCTCCGGTCTACGGGGGCAGTGCTGAGAAAATGAATACACACACGAAAATAAACACAGGTCCCCACAAGGTCAATTTTTTAAAAGTTGTGAAAATTGGCACAGTTGTTTTTTAAGTCGTTTTAAATAATTTGAAGTACATTTCCGTGTGGGGGACCTGGCTTCAGGTCCCCATAGTGAAATCAAGTCTCTCTCCCCCCCACCCCCTATGGCCAACCATGTAAAATGCTAATGACAGATCAATAGATGGCCCAAATAAGGGGGGGGGCATCTTTTGTCATATTTGTACAAGTGCATTGATTACAAATTGATTAATGATTGTGCCAATTATTTTCCTAAAGCCTGTCTGCTGTTTTGAGGAAGCCCATTTGTATAGGCCCCTTGGTAAATAGGAAGAAAATGTGCTCTCTGCATCTAGTAAGGGTGTTTACCTGTAATTAGCAGGACTTTTTGATGGGGATATTGTTAGATAATTACAAAATATTGCATATTCTTTTTTCAATAAGAATATCCTTAAACAAGAAGAACAGTATGTGTGCCCAATATTGGTTGCATTCATAAAGACATAATTGCTTAGTCCATTCAATCGGGGTGCCCCAGCACCAGATGATTTGCCAGTTAAGTCATTAATATCCTCCATTTCAAAACTTAATTTCTACTTTGCTGCAATTCTAGCAATCTGCTTCTGTTGTTCGGGCTCCTTATATAGATCACATGTTATATTTGAATATTCACTACTGTGCACTCATGCATGTGCCTCGATATGCTTTCTGATAATCTTGTGCACTTGTGACCGTGATCCTCCTTCATACGATGCACTTTTTGTGCCATATCTGCTTGTCAGTGTTATGTCAGTCATCTTACACCAGAGAACTGTGTTGTCTCCTGTCTAGATATAGCTTTTTTATACATTGGGAGACTTGTAGTTCAGACATTATTCATTTGGCTTTTTGCATTCCTTTCATGCCCAGATGTTATCCTGCAGGACTTTGTCCAGTGGGCTAGAGCTTCTTATGTGCTTGGTCACAGGGCAGGTCCTAGCACAGGGCTGTGATAGGGCATGTATTACATTACAATCACATAAGTTAAACTCCACCCCCTCATCGGTCCTACCCTTTGCACTTGTGAACTCTGAATGTGCATTTGATGTTGACTGTATTTACGCAGGATCCAGGTCTGTTGGCCTCGTTGGGTTGCCATATATACTGGTAGTGTACTGTTGCACAAGAACATGGCATCATGGGTGGAACCTGGACTAGCAGGCATAGCAATGGGTCACATTTAGCTCTGCATCACAGGAGCTGTATGTTAAGAGAATGTTGCTGTTTCCCGTTACGGTACACCTCTTCCAATGCTTTGGGTGCCACCAATGTCATCAGTGCTGCACTGATGTTGGGGAAGTGGGATGTCATATACAACTGTGGCTTTGTTGCCTTTACCTGTGCATGGGTGGTGTCCAGGGAGATGTGCTCGGTTGCATACTGCATGAGCGTGTTGAACTTAAGGTCCTTAATCAGTAACGTGTCGTGCATGGAAGGGATGCAGAATAACTCTTACACCAAATAATCAGACCGGCTGAGGAAGTTGGCAAAAGTCTCAAGTGACTGTAAAACAGGGAGTTACAATGGACATCAACAGACATTTTCTCGAGCTCTCAATGCAAATCACGTATAAATACACTTAAGTACTGAAAATCCATCATAAGTGACGTCATACTACGTGGCAAATAAGAGAAATCTAAGGGGTGTTGTGGTTGGGCCAAGGGGAACATCTAAGTATACTTTCTGTATACGAACAGATTGTGATTGGGTCTCTATAGTCAGGTGGACAACTTATGCCTGCCCCTAGTGCAAGTCATCTTCAACACTTATTAAGTACACAGAATACTATTGGCTCTTAAACTATAAGGCCCTTCGCTATAGGGCCCTCTAAAACTAGTTGGCATGCTTGTACCATGTCTGGATTATTCGGCTCCTTAGCAGCACATAAGCTCATTCCCAGGTGCCAGGAGGTGGGCATGACCATTGCTTCCCACCCAATTAGCACCTCCTCTCTCATTGCCCATGCCTTCTGCCATGCAGACTGCCTTTGAACTTGGCCTTGCAGGAGATTCTCTTCTCTTGGGAATAAAAGGGAGTATAGGTACACGCGTATCACAGTTCTGGTATGCTTGCACAACTCCTATTTCCATCCTTGACGTGACAAGATACCATATTGTGGCCTGTTTTGCAGCATTTCATTGTCTTTAATAAACTTGGCACTCATGGTGTTCCTTCTTTGCACCTTAACACGAGATGATTCAACGTCTCACGGTTTCTGTTCTTCATGGATAGATAACCAGCTCTTGGTTGCTTCAGCTTTGACACCAGGCCAAACAGCTTCCCCCTTCAAGTCTGCGATCTCCAGCTAATTCTTGGCTGCGACGCACACATCTCTCGATCCTTCTTTCTCTGTGGATTTGAACTTACTAAAATTGTGACACTGATGTCAAGACACTATATAAAGGTGGCTTTGTCTGCAGTCTATTCACTACATATAGATAGCTTCTAGGATTGCTTGTTCTACTTGCGTTGCTGCATCTGTCCAGTATTAAACAGCTTGCATTTTCTGCAGTGCTCTTTACTCGTGCAATCTTCATTTCTGCATAAGGATGTTCATGCGATTTCCTTATTTCGTCATCAGTTTCTATAAGGTCCATACATCCTCTTCTTCAGCCACTCTACTCAGTGTGTCAGTCTCACTTCTTGTGACATGACCAGCTTCTCTTCTTTCATCTTTCATCTTCATATTCCTTCAGGAATCTCCTCCAAGAGATTGTCATCTCTACGGGGGTACATCGGGTATGGCTTTCTTAATGGGTATCTTTTCTCAAATACTCTACAAGTTATGGTCACAGCTATTGGTGTCAAACATGGTGCAGTTTCAGCCTTCCAACATGCAGGCAGTAGGAGGGTGGGACTTTCTGCCCTGATGTACAGAAAAGGCAAGTTATCGCCTTGTCGCCCGTCTGGATGCGGCATGCAAATTGTTCTCAGCACATTTTTCAAAAAGCGACTAGGTACAACCCTTAACAGTTTGATAATTTCTGTACTACAAGATAAATCTATAAACAAATGAAAGCCAGCATGTATGTCGTTTATAGATTTGACAATGGCTTTCGATAGTGACAAATTGAGTATATATATATCATTGTAGGAAACCCCATATAGCAAAGTGCCTAAATACTTAAATAATAAGGTTCCTGAATAGAAAACAGACTCCAGTTGCATAGATTGAGGCTGAATATCTATACCCAACAAATGAGATCATGGATGCAAGACAAAAGTCTCTAAGCAAATGTTATTGCAGATTTTGCTTTGGGGGAAAACACATTGAATCCTTTGAACATCTATTTACAGAGTGCTCATTTTACATCCTTTTTCCAGAACCTAATTTTGAAAATGTTGTTCATCATTCAAGGAATTCATGTACACCAGAATGTTAGACTAGACTTTTAAATGGGAATCAAACTTCCTTAACAATTGCTGCTTTTAATTTGATTTGTAATATTTTTGTAGATTTTTGATATTTATTGATGTGTTTTAATATTTGGATGACATTTGATTTAAGTTGATGTTATTGCAGTATGTACATTTTAACTGAATGTGAAAGGTTTTTGTATAAATCAACCACCGAATATTTTTTTTAAAAGCCCCTCTCAAAACACAAACACTGCAACCACCAGTGATGGTTCAATGATCACCACCTCACAATTCAAACAAGAACCCAGATGCCTAGAAAGAGCCCGGCATAATAACCCATGCCCCTCCACAAGGACATCCCTCAAAGACTGCTGCTCCAAATACAAAATGGCTATACGCGATAGCAAAGCTGCCTACTATCACAAGGGCTCCAGTCAGACTCCAGTTACACACACGTTTTTTTTTTTACATCGTTTTATTCTTCAAACCACCCGCTACCCCTACCTTGCTGCCATTCATCTCGCTATGCATCTCCCTCATGAGCTCCTTGAATTCCAAAATATACAACAGCGCCTTGAAACACCATTTGTTGTATAGAGGCCTTACAAATATCCAATAAGTAAACAATCCCTCTATTCCACACTTTCAACCTCACTCCCAAACCCTCCAACACATAGGACACATTCCATGCCTTTTGACCAACGTACCTTTGGTGCCCTCACAACCAAAGTCAAATCAACACATTTCTGGATGACGCAAGCCCAGCTCACGCTGCATGTAACTACATTTCCACCCAGGCTCCACACATCTTCAACTCCTGCTTCTCACGTGGCTCAATCACCTCTGCACTCAAGAGATAATACTTCCCCCCTCGTCAATAAACCAATCCTCAACCCCATACTGCCATATCTTGGGATGCTTTTTTCACAAACCAGTTCCAATTGCACATCCCCACAAACAACCGCTCAGCTCCTTCAAATCAGGTTTCTGCCGTCCACAGCAGACACCTGCCACACTTTCCATCTTGGATGACATTCACAATATCACTGACGCACCCCTTCAAGTCCCACTGGATCCTTCTGTAGCTTTTGACACTGTCAACCATACCATCTTCTTAAGTATTCTATCCCAGAGGATGAAACTCTCAGGCACTATTCTCGACTCGTTTTCCTCCTTCCAGTCGAGGAAGTCACGGGTCGCAGGTGCAGAGGTCACTTTCGGATGCCAGATTTAGTTTCGGTTGGTTGGTTAAAGTGCTTAGTAATCGGTTCCAGACATCTTCCAGCTGAACACCCAAACAAAGAAAAGTAGAAGACGTCTGCAGTGCAGGTGACTTCGGGACATCTCTAGGAGGCGATGAAGACTACTTGGATCGTCAGTCACCACTGTCGGGTGGCGATAAGTGATCTTCCAGGGACAAGCAAGGGAGCATATCCTGCACTGCTTCAGTTCATGCAAGAAGACTGAAAATCCAGGGGCCAGGTGTCTTGTACATGTTGAACCTCCTCCAAGTTTTAAGGATTCACTAAGAATGGCGACCACTGCAGCGAGGTAGCCCACGAGAGAGCTGGTCAGTCCATCAGTTGATCCAGGGACACTTCTGGAGGCTCAGAAGGCTTGAAACCTCAAGCAGTGGTTTAGATTGATTGTTCCCATCTGTCAGGGGGTTGAAGCACCGACAAAGGTCTTCTTGAGATCAGGCAGATGTAGAGGGCTTCACCAAGACTGCAGCTGCAGGATTCGTCCTCGAGACGTCAGCCAACTGCATTTCTTAGGTGTCCTGGCTCCAGATATGATCTGTGCAATGGCTGCAGGAGCCCTCCTTTTATCCATGGTTTGGGCTGGAACATTGCCCAAGCCCACCAATGGTAAGGATCCTGACCATTCAACAGTCAGTGTCCAACACATCTGCCAAGCAACAGATATTCAGGCACCAGCGATCTGGATTGTGACCAGGCAGTCCCAGCCCTGTCCTCTGGCCACACACACAAACCACCCCTTAACCTGTGAAAGCCACAGCTTTCCCTGGCAAAGTGCATTCCATATAAGGGATTTCCTGACCAGAGATGGCAGGAAGAAGGGCAAAGAACAAGCAAAGCACCAAGTGGCACGGCCATCCTAGGGTGTTAACCACCTTTAGTAGACATTTGCAGTAAATGCTAAAGTGCACGAATAAAATATTCAAAAACCAGTAAAATTATCACTGCTTCCACCAGCTTGTCTTAGGCACATTGTAAAAGTAACCAAAGAACATTGTATACAAAGTTATAAGGATACAAAATATCCTAGCTGCATTTCGCTGCAAGGCGATGTGTGCAATTGGAACAATAGAAGAGGTTCACAGAGACATAGTCTCCAAGTACTGATAGACTATGGAATAATCCTTTTCCCCATAAGAATAAGAAAACCGGCAAGGAAAGTAAATCAGAAGGCTTTACTTGCCTCCAAAAAGTCAGGAAAGGGTTCAAAACAAGCAAAAAGAAAGGGTGCCCTATAGTAGTCCGCGGGAGGAAATGAAAATCTTTCCAAAAAGCTATGCAACTATTAGCCATAGTTCTAGAGATGGTGAAGTCCCTAACTCCATCTGAAAGAGGCTTTGTCAGATAAAGACTCCCTTAATTGCCCCTCATATAGACCATTGCCATTATTGAATGTAGATTGCAAAATATTTTGTGAAGTACTAGCCAATGACTAAGGTTTTCTTAGCCACTTTTTAATTCATATGCATCTGTCTGGCTTTTTCCCATGTCGAGGCACTTTGTTCAATCTCCCAGCAGTAAATGTAATGTTAGAGTCGAGTGGAGCAAAGGAAGATCTCTCATCAACAAGAAAACGCTTGATTCCAATGGGTGGGAGTTTATTCCTAGTCGTAGAGTGTATGTACTTCAGTTTCTTAACTTTCTGGGTGTGTACTTTACACTAACTCTACATCTAGTGTTTGCACCAAGCTGGGGTATTGTTAGGGGAACGAGATGGGGATGTCCTTCGTCTCTTCTTCGCACTAATAGTTGAGCCTTTGGCGAATGCTCGGACAAGATTATACTGGACCATATTATGGGATTTTCTGAGCACTCGAGGCATGGATCCAGCACCGACTTGAGCTAATTAAGGCCCTGCACCACGATACAAGAGGCTGGGTTCGCTTTGTGAGGCAAGGTTGTGACCTGGTCCCCACCTTATTCAATATTTTTAGTAATAATGTCCTTTGGAGAATGACCACCAGGTGGTATGGACAGCAATGGCCGTGTAAACACCATCTCTGGGGCCCGCTGGCAATATGCAATGATAGAGAGGAACCACGCAACGCACCCTTTCATGCTGAAGGGTACCGATCGGTGAGCCGGTGAGGAATTGAGGGCTTCAGGTTCGACAGTGCGTGTAGGCGCCCTGACCCGATAAGGGAGCTCAGAAGTGCCATGCCCTGGTATAGAGTGAGTTGAGGCGCAGGGACGGCTGAGCCGAAGATACATGGCACATTGCGTTGCAAGGCCTGTGAGACCAAGAAAGGCAGTGTGGGAACAGTGAGAAGAGAAGAGTAACCCTGATGGAATGGAATCCAAGCGCTATTCCACCACAACCCGATATGGCACACCTCCGGAGGCAACAAGGGAGGAGACAGAGGCCTAGTGAGATGCAGCAGGACACTGCTGCAGTCCAGAGGGGAACAGGCACCTGGGAAGGCGCACAGAGTTGGGCTGCAGTGCGCAGCCCCTGACCCCTCCCCCCATTCGATGACCGAGCTCCCCAAACTCCCATATATGCCTGCAGAACATACATATCCTTCTGCTGAGCAGTAAGGCCACAGTGAGCACAGTCGGTGGATGGAAGCTCCAAATAACGAGGAGCACCCTGAAGTAGGAAGGAGCGCTGCACCTAGGGAAGCAGCGCAGTGGGGGACATCTGGAAGCTGCACTGCAGAAGTGTTGAGGACCAGGCCAAACGGAAGTGGTCTGCAACAGCAGTGTCTTTGGCCCCATGGTCTATAGATAAAAGGACTATCCGTAGACACCTAGGGAAGAGGGCCCTGAGGTGGCATAACACAAGGTTGGAGGAATAGAACAAGTCCCAGGTGCAGTGGTTTGGGGCCCTGGCCAATTGTTGGGTTTGGAGCGAGAGACGGGACACAGGGCTTAGGCGACCCCTCAATTGTGCCAGTGGTGCTGGGGTAAGCCCTATTGGAGTGGGGACCCAACTGTACATTGGCAGGAAGAAGTAATGATACTCTCCAGTGGATCCTAAGTGAGGACAGACAGTGGCAATTGGGGCTCTCTAAAAGTACAGATGGGAAACACCCATGGAATAGACGGGGACAATGCCACCCATACTGAGCATGGCGGGAGTAGCCACCAAAGAGGACATTGGAGGTAAAATAGCAGAGATCAAAGCCCTCCGTAGCGACATCCAGTCGTCCATATCGGATCTGCGGACGATTGAGGGGAAAAAGAGAAGGGTTTGAGAGTAATCAACTAAACGAGGAACCTGGTGGAGATGCAGCTGTACACCCGAATGACTGATCTTGAATTAAGGGAGGAAGAGGTGATCTTGACCCTGAGAAGTTCTGGTTAATTGTTGACAACCGGGGTTATAAGGCGGCAACGGGTGGGAATGTGTTATTTGTGGGCAAAATGCAGGGGAATACTTACCAAGGCGGGAAAGGTCCGCGGGTAATGAGACGAGAGGTCCACAGTATAGTTAGATGGCTGATATGATCAGGCTGCAACGGGGTGAGTGTAGGCTGAGGGTGGGAACTCTCAATGTTAAAGGTCTTAATTCATCCACAAATGGGTATCTAGTGATATTGGAATTTTGCAATGTGGCTCTTGATATGTTTATGAAGGAGACGCGACTAAAAGAGGGAGACATGACTAAGAGAGCGAGACGAGTGCCCCTTGAAGGGGCATAGGCCAAGTTCACTGGGCTTCAAGTAAGGTCAAAAAGGGAGGAGTGGCCATACTATTGCACAGACTCCTCCGGATGACGTACACAACTATGTCCAAATTGGTAGAGGGTCGACTGCTTGCAGTGCAGGGCACACTTGAAGGGGTCAGAGTGGTGATTGCTGTGTATTCCCCTAATGGAGGTCAAAAAGCATTGAACGAACGGGCGCTGTACGAGGTAATGACCCTTCAGTGCAAGGTGATAATTATTGGAGGGGATTTCAATTCTCATGCGGTGGCACGTTTGGACGGAACCTCAGCGGTAGAAGTCCACATAATAGAGGGGACTGAGAAGGAATGAGATTTTGGGAGCACTATCAAACGCAGAGGCCTGGTGGATGTATGGATGCCTATGCACCCCCTCCAAAAGGGCTACACCTTTTACTCCATACCCCATGCAACACATACACAAGAATAGATTGCATGTTACTAAATAGGGATCAGAGTGCAAGAATACGCCACTGTAAGATTCGTCCAGTGCGGTGGTCAGACCACGATGTGGTCCGCATGGCAGTGGATATCGCCGGAATGTGTAGAAGCGACTCTAGATGGTGGTGCAATGTTTCACTGTGGCGGGACTCACATTCTGTTGCACAGCTCAGTAAAGAGATAGAATACTTTCAGTTTAGCGATACAGGGGATGCGGACGTTGGTACAGTGTGGGAAGCCGGATAGGTTGGTTGATAAGTGAGGGGGCAAGAAGAAAGCGGGATTGTGGGGTGGTGGAAGATGCTCTCCGAAGGGAAATAACAGAGCTCAAAGAACAGCTACATATGGCAGAGGCACATAGAGAGGAGGATGATCTGAGCCTACAACAGAAAATGATAGAATTGAAATTGATGGGAATGGGCGACACGCCAAGAAAGCTGATATTTCTCAAACAGAAATATTATGAGAAAGGGATAAAGCAGATGCCTTGTTGACGGTGAGGCTGAGGGTGCAAAGGACTGAAAGATGGGTGGCAGAGATCCATGATGACGTGACAGATACTACACCTGAGGGAGTGGCAGAGTGTTTTGTGCAGTTCTATTAGGAGCTATTTACGAGCATGGACCACATTCGACAGGGAGTTGGAGGAGCACCTCGGGAAGACATCATC
The DNA here is from genome assembly GCF_040938575.1 of Ambystoma mexicanum. Lineage (NCBI taxonomy): Eukaryota > Metazoa > Chordata > Amphibia > Caudata > Ambystomatidae > Ambystoma > Ambystoma mexicanum. The sequence goes on from NC_090932.1 coordinate 547,824,035, forward strand.
ACATTGACAGAAGATGAGAGAATCTTTTTGGAAGGCACATTGACACCGGAAGAGGTGTAATGTGTGATAAAGAGATTACCAAATGGAAGGCACCTGGGGCGCACAGGTACACAATGGCGTTGTATAAAAAGTTGTCACATGTTCTCATCCCGTACCTCGTTAAGCTTAAAAATAACATTCTCAAAACTGGGGTTGCAACACCCTCTTTCAGTAAAGCATTGATCTCAGTTATACCAAAGGAGGGGAAGGGACCCAGGATATTGCCAATCTTACCGCCCCAGTCTCATTGCTTAACCTTGATGAGGAAATCTAAGCGAGGTCACTGGCTACACGGCTGGAAGGGATGATGGCCCGCCTTGTACACCATGTACACCCTAACTAAGTGGGTTTTATAGTGGGAAGACAGGGGGCAGATACAATGTGTAAAACTACAAATGTAATGGAAACCTCCCACACTTATGGGAGTGACTACGTGCTGCTCAGCCTTGATGCTGAGAAAGCATTTGACAGGGTAGACAGGTTGTTTTTATTCACAGCCCTCAGAAAGCAGGGTTTCGGTGAAAATATTCAGAGAGGTATAGAGGTCATATATAAAGACCCAGCAGCAAGCAGTGCTGAATGGGAAGACCTTGCGTGCCATTCGCCTAGGGAGAAGGTCCAGGCAATGCTGCCTGCTATTGCCCTTACTCTTTGCCCTGTCAATAGAGCCAGTGGGAATAATGATTAGACAAGATAGGGAAGTGGAGCGTGTTTGAATTCGGGGGAATTTATATAAGCTTGGGATGTACGCAGATGAAGATCTTCTCCAGATAGGAAGCCCTAACACCTCGATTCCCCGGGCTCTCCAGGTGCTACAGGATAATGGACGCATGTCTAGTTTTAAGGTTAACACCAATAAGTCGGTACTATTCCCTTATTGTTGAAACAGTGGCCAGTCAGATGAAGACCTGCAGAGGGTTAGGATCCCTATAGAATGAACAGCGATAAAGTACCTTGGGGTGATGATCACGGGCGACATGAGTGACCGCTAGGAAGCTAACTTCCCACCATTACTGCACCATATATTTAATGACATGGACGTATGGTCCCGGTTAACGCTCTCTTAGTTGGGCTGGTTGACTGTGGTAAAGATTACATTACTCTCAAAGATTTATATTTATACCAAATGCTCCCTATCCAAATGCCTGAGGAACATTTTGGTGAGTTGGAACGTAGGATTGGGATTTTTATGCCAAGGAAGGAAACAAAGGGTTGTGTACTCCACCTTGATAGAGTTCAAGGGGGTGGTGTGGGGTGGGACTGCCAGGCATGTACACCTATCATCGAGCAGCACAATTTCAGGTGTTAATCCCCAATATGCGAGTAGATAAAGATAACCAATGGATGGAAAATAATTTGCTGCGCCCTGTCACTGTATAATAATGGTTGTGGGCCCCATTACAAACAGTGTTTTTCAAGGTGCAGCAACATAGTATTTTAGGACCACTGTGGAATCTTTGAGGAGCAAGATGGAGAGGCAAAGGGTCACAACATGGTCATTGCCATTTAAGTACAAATGGGCACACCAGATAGAGGATGCAATCCAGGAGCCACTGTGCTTCCAAACATGGTTTAAAGCAGGACTGGAGAGGGTGGTACAAGTGGTCAAGGTAAACACATTTGTTACTGTGGAGGTACTTGAAGGATTGCATTTGGGGAAACTGCTTGTGTTCCGTTATTTGCAACTGAAGGGGGTTTTAATGTCTGAAAAGTGGAATGGGGAGTTGCAAAGAGAACTGACGGGGACGGAAATCATACTAAACACTACATCAAAAAAGGGCCTAATTTCCAATGTATATCAAATGCTCCTGTCTGCAAGGGGTGGAATAGCAGAGGCCTATAAAAGAAAATGGGAGAGGGAGTTGGTTGATGCACAGTGGGAGATCCTATTTATCAATGCACATAAAACATCAATTGCATGCCAGTATAAACTTCACAGTCGAAAATATTTGTATAAATGGCAGTATGACCCAGATTGCTGCTCCAAAATGTTTCCGGAGGTAGATCCATATTGTTGGCAGGGGTGTTGGCCAAAAATCACTTATTGGCACATGTGGTGATCGTGCCTAATTATTCAAAGCTTTTGGAAAGAGGTCCTGGGCTGGATTGGAGAGCTGGAGAGGATAGAGTGGCACCTTGATCCACTGCTGATACTATTTGTGGTATAGGAGGTGGATGAGGAATGGAAATGTCTCGTACGTATGACACATTTTTAACTTCTTGAAGGGAGGGCTTGTATTGTGATTGGATGGAAGTGGCCCACATTACCTAGCGAAAGGCGGTGGGCCCTAAAATCAAGAAATTACGGGGGCCTTGCACGACTTAAAGCCCTCAAGTGAGATGGAATGGATGACCTTCTTACAGAAATATTGATCGCTGCCCCCACATACAACAGCAGTTGTAGTAGACCGTAATAGCCCAAGTGGACAGGTTGTGCCCCGGACAGAAAACATACAACAGGTGTGCCTCCTCTAAGCCTACGACTGGATTGAACAAAATAGGATTGTCACCACATGATGCCACCCAGACGAACATGTTAGTTAAGAAATGTTTAAATGTAAAAGTTATTATTCTGACACCCCGTTGCCCTGGAGGGAATTGGAGGGGCATGGGTTCTGTGAAATTGGAAATGCAAAAAATCGTAAGTTTGATGTGAGATTATCCTAACACCTAAAGGATAGGTTGTTTTATTTGCAAAGGAAAATATAGAATTTACACACAAAAAGTCCTTTATCTCCAGCGTAAGGACCCTCCAAGAATGGGCGCCGAATCAGTATTAATTTTGCTTTTCGCAGACAATGCAGCAATTCTCTCCCAAACAGAGAATGGCCTGGGACAATTATTGGTGGGTTTCCGTGTTTTTCCACCAAAAAATATCTATCCATTAATGGGGCAAAAACGAAATTAATGATCACAGGAAAGAAAAGCAAATTCACTCCAAGATAGTTCTAGGTGGTGCTGCCCTTGAACAAGTAAAAATATTTGACTATTTTGGAATAGGATTTGCCTTTAATGGGTTGTGAAAGCCCCAGATGAAGAAAAGTACTGTGATTTTCAAACTGGTAGCAGGAGGGATAGTCTGTTTTTCTCGCTGCTTTGGTGGCGAATAATTTTGGCTCCCTGGCCCAGAGACCTGTGGAACAGTAGCTGTAGCACTGTATGCCGGTGAGATTTTGGCACCATGTAAATTCTTACCTTTCAGAGAGCTGAGACCACATTTCTGAAATCCCTTTTAAGCATTCCATTTGCTATATCATCACAGAAGTAACTAGGATTGAGACCCAAATCTGAGGGGCTGATACTAAAATCTTCAATGTTTTGGGCAAGGATTTGGGAGAATTCTGCTCCTGCTGTATATAAAACCTATCTCTCAGAGCTTTGTGCTCCTCCAGGGTCAGAAATTATTTCCTGGTTTAGAGCAATTTGGATAGGTCTAGTAACCTTGGGTCCAGCTCACCCAACCATTACAAAGCATGATTTGAGCTACCTGAAAGAAACATTTTGGGTGAGTATGGGTTAAACTGTTAGAAAAAGCAACTGAAATACCTAGTCAGTGCTTAATTTGTTTCATTGTTCGACGGTGCTGATAATTTGAAGGCGGGGTTGAGCACCGGCACTTCCTAATTTGTTCACTGGATGCAGTAATCATCTCAATAGAGCACTCCCACATATTGTTTTGATAGTGACAGCGTGATTTACGTGTGTCCTTCCCTCCCTCCAGACATCACTGTGAGTGTGCTCAAGGAATCAATGCACGTCGCGTACAGCAAGCCATAAATCCATGAATCCCCCTGTCACATAGCTGCACAGTGCTGGATTTTTTTTACACACAGCAAAAAGTGAAGTTACACCTGCAATAAACACTCACCTGAACTGGTTCATATTGCATGCTGTGCAGTAGGAGAACGAAGCCTGACCCAGATAGATGGCACATTAAGCCCCTTCCGCAGTTCTTTGCTGCATGGACTCAAGACTACAATCTGCATTTTCCTCCAGGTATGTTCTGTGTGTAATTTCAGAAAAAATCAAATCTACAGAGGAAAGAGGGGTAGCTAAATTAACTAAAGCAAGAAGGAGGGAAATGGGAAGATTAGCAGAGAGTAACATAAAAAGCGAAAGTGTGCTAAGAGGAAACAGTGGACAGAAAGAGGTCTGTGATGAAAGTTGTTACACAAGGCTAAAATGGCAGAGGCTGACACCATTGGCACCTGCTATAACTTAATCGATTTTTCGTTAGACATGCTATTTAAGGCTGGATGAAAAGTGCTTTAGCAGGCGTGGCTCTAGGTAAGATAATGAGAACGTTTTTTGAACCAACAGTCATCTTGTTACTGTCTATGTGAGACTGAAGAAACTTTTGCCAAATGTGATTGGGATTTTACAGCACTATATTCCTGTAGTGCTGTGCTATGTGCGAGAAGGAAGAGGAATGGCCGGAAGCAGAGCTAAGGGTGTAGATCACTCTGATCACCTCTGGGCTGGCGATAAGGAAATGATATATGTATGTATTTCGCACCACACAAGGAGAAGGTAATATAAAGGGTTGGCAGCGAGAAGAGACATGAAGAGAAAGGCAGGTGGCTCTAGAACTGCACTTAATCCTAGCACATATCACATCTCAGTCACTTTGCTCTGCAAGTGAAGAGGAGGAGAGGCACGTGATACAAACCTCCTTTATCCCCCTACCCCATAAAATGTGTGAAATGTTCCTCAAGGTTATAACAACCTGTTCTTTATATAGTGGTTGCTTCCTCTATTCTTGCATTTTCATAGACTTGTATATTACAGGTGTTCCTATATCTACTGACATCAGAAAGGTGAGTATGAGTCCTTCCTTCCGGGGTTTGACCCTCTGACCTGTGGATTTAAGAGACTACTCCAGCAAGTGTTTTACACGCTGAGCTGTCTGACCAACATACTATCGGTTCCAGGATGGGATGGGAATCCATTTCTCTTCTGATTTGACCAAACAGAGAGAAGGTGCAGTTGGAGTTCTTATGGCTGACAGTATTTTTTGATCTTTATGAAAAATTATGATTGGCCCCTGTAGTAATCCATCAGTTCAGAATTCAGAAAACTTGGCTTCCACATGAACCCTGAAACAGTATGGCATAAAAGTTGGACCCACAGCTGAACCTCACTTGGGCCAGTGAATGTTTTCATATGCTCAGCTTGAGGGTTTAGCCATAAATACTGGCCTTGGAGCACTTGGATGGTCTGGTGGACACTTGACAATAGTATAAATATATGTATTTATACGGCGGGTGTGCGTTTTGTGCAGCGCAGTTGTGCAGTTGCCAGAGACCCTTGCTGGAGCCTTACTGGAACCCCTGCTGGTGAACTGAAGCAGAGCGAAGTTGGAGTCTTTTCTCTGTGTTTACTCCATGCACATGAACTGACATCAGCTGACTATTCAAATAGCCAGTATCTGCGCACAGCATGCACAGGTATGCGTATTGTGCCGCGCAGTTTGGCGGTGAAGGCGCATGATGTGGAAAGGGTATTGGTCAATTGTGTTGGGACTAATAATGATGTGAAATGTTATTGACTTAGAGAGAGGAAGGCCACCGTGGCAGGGATGGCCTTTGGAATGCTAACAGCCTGGATGCTCTGGTTTGCAATATGGAGAGGGAGCAAAAAAGGGAAACAGCAAGTGTACAGTGTTCTGAAAGGCTCGAAGGTACCAGAATATGCAGATGAGCGCCCATTGAATTGAGCTCCCAAGGGTCCTAATTTTAGTCCGGTGAGGCCCAAATGGTAGGTCCTAATATGTTCACTGATTCAGGATGTGCACTCAGGATCCTGGTAGAGGGTCTCCTGCCGGAGAATCGTTATCTTATAATGAATCAAAGGAACATCCTGAAATTACTACGGAAGTCCCAATTTTAAGAGCAATTTCAACTAGGGACTTCGAAAGGGTGAACTTTATTGATTTGCGTCAGACAGATCATTCAGTCATTGATATTGGGTCTAAAATGGTTTTGGAAATGATCATGAAGGAGCGGCAAACCTTCAGACAACCTGGGTTGGGCCTGACCCCATATCTTTCAGTGAAAGAGACCGAAGATCTGCACCCTAATCGATTGAATGAGGTGTAGTCTCAGAAAGATATTATTTCTGTAGGTGTTGATGTGCCCAGGTCAAGGGAGTCGCAGTTCATCTGAAGGACGCCAATCGAGGAGAGAGAGGCGAGGGGTGAATTGACAGACTGGTCTTGGCTTGCAGGAGCTGTTCACTAACCTGCATACCCAACTTCCTCTGTGGATTGGTGTCATCTTTAGGCAGGACAACCCTTTTTCAATGCTCTTTGAATTCTAGAGGGAGCTCAAAGCACTTTACTAACCCTCTGCTTTGAACTTTTCTGAAGCCACATAATCTTCTTTTGCAGCAAACCTGGCTCTTGCACTGCCTCTCCCTTCATGGCTTCGCTACATATTTTCTACCTGCAACCAAGGGATCCTTGGGGAGGCCATTGGGTGCGATTGTGACCTTGGTGAAATCATATGACAGTATTTAGCCCCCCCCCACTCAGTGGACATGTGTTGAGGAATTGTGTCTATCTATCTGTTAATGAGTTCAAGATGTGGAAAATGAATGTGCTTACACTTAATATCTAATATCTATTGGCATTTGGGAAGTTCAACCCTTGATGATTTCCTCGACGCACTAGTTACTTATGTGGGTGATTTGCATGGGGGTGTCCCCAATGGGCACATCCTTGTGGCTGGTGATTTGAATGCATCTTGTAATTCTGTGGACTAATCTTGTGATGTTATACCAGCTTTCACATCTAAAAGTTCAAAGGTGAGGTTTGGTTGGGCATGGCTAATTAGTATGATGGGGTTGGATTTGGTTACATTGAATGGGGCAGTCTTGGGTGATGTCCTGTGTAGAACTACTTTGCACAGAGACAACTCAACTTCAACCATCAACTATGTATTTGTTGATCACTAGCTCTTTGATAGATGTATTGGCTTTTCAGTTATTGAGACCAAACGGAGTGACCATTGTCATCTTTGAGCAACATTCTCATTTGAGGTTACCAAGGGTGAGAATTGTATTTTAAAAGATCCAACTGTAAGCACCTCCAGGAATAGAATCTCTTGCAGTATACATACAATAATTAAAAAGCATAACATACGGTAAAACTAAAATACTTATTCATCCAGTTGCAAACAATTTATAAAATCAACCACAGCGAAAACTATTGAGGTAGAGTCCCCCATGAGGCAAGTAGCACAGAAAAAAAACACACACACTCAATAGACACACATGAGTACACACGTTTTATGACAAAATACGTTTCCTGTGTGAATCCGGCCAGTGCACTAAAAGGTGCTTCAAGGTTTTGGGTTCCGGAGGAACATCGCAAAATCTACACTGTCCAATAAACCATATATATTTTTTTTTGAAAACTTTTTATTGAATTTTGCAACATAACAATCAAAGAGAAAAAGGAACATGCCCTCCGCCCCCACTCCCCCCTCCCTCCTCCCCCTCGGCAACTAGCATAACCGTCTTAGTTCACCTTCAACTCGGGCTGCAACTCAGTGTTCATTGAAGGTCTAACAGCTTCAAGCGTTGCGGGCACCACATCACCCTAAAATCATCCCTAAGCACATTCAACACATCACCCCAGTCCGCCGCAAAGGACTGAACCTTGTCATTCATGGCATAGGATGCCCACTCCAGGGCAATAATCTCCCAAATCTTCCGAAGCCATTCCTGACATCTGGGGACCTCCGGCCCTTTCCATCTTTGCGCTATTAACATCATCGCTGCCAAGGTCAAAATTGCTTTCGCCTTTTCCCTTCCTCTGATTTCCCCTGCTTCCCCTGCCCCTATAGTGCCCCGAATGCCTAAAAGGATCTGGACTGGAGTTCCTACTTCCTCCCGACCAAAAGCTTGTTCCTGTGCCTCCCGTATTTCTTCCCAGAAAGCTTGAATCTTCGAGCAGCTCCACCAAATATGCTCCGCCGTGCCTGCCATCCCGCATCCTCTCCAGCACATACCCGATACTGTAGGGTAAATTCTCTGAAGCCGGGCAGGGGTGTAATGCCATCAAAATAATATCTTGTACCATGCCTCTTGTAGTTGGGAAGCTTTGGCCAATTTAGCTATTCTTCTCCACAATCTTCCCTATTCCGGTCTGCCTATTTCTCGTCCCAAGACCCGGTGCCATTCCCGCATATAGGCCAAAGCAGTCCCTGCGTTCGCTGTATGCAGTATTTTGTAGATGTTGGAGATAAGCCCTTTTGTGCCATCATTAGTGAGGAGGAATTTCTCAAATTGGGTTGGGTCACGAGTAGCCGCTACTCTAACCTCCGGGTGTAATACCCAATGACGTATCTGCACATATCGGAACCTGTTGCCCTCCTGTATAGCAAATTCCCTCTTGCAATCATGAAAGGATAACACTTCTCCTCCCCGGAACGTGTCACACAATTTCCTACAGCCCCTACCCACCACTTTGCAAAGGCCCCTCTCTCCAAACCCGGGGTGAAATCCCCATTCCCAAAGATGGGGGTGAATGAGGAAGGGAAGGTAGTGATTCCCCTAGGGCCTGACAGCCTGTCCCATGTGTCAGCCATCAGCTTGGTGATAGTACTCTGGTATAGATGCCTGGGTCTATACTCCTTAGGTAGTCACAACACTTCAGCTAGGTTCCGGTGCGCTACAGCCCTGTCCATCCTCACCCATAGTTTATCTTGTGTTCCTTCTTCATCTTTCAGCCACTCCCTAATGATGCGCAATTGAGCTGCTTTGTAATATTGCCAAAAATCTGGCAAAGCCAGGCCCCCCTCGTCTCTAGGCGCCATCAGGATTCTAGCCCCCAGCCTGGCTCTTTTCCCCTCCCAAATGAAACCTCTTGTCAGCTTCCCCAGTTCCTTGAAGAAACTTGCCGGAACCGGTTGAGGGATCGCCTGAAAGAGATACAATAACCGTGGGAGCGTGACCATCTTAACCGCGGCTATCCGTCCCAACCATGACACCCTCAGATTCCTCCATCTCAGAAAGTCCCTCTTAAAGGGATGGTCTAGTAAAAAATTGTATTTAAAAAATAGGCCACATAAAAAAAAAATACTAGCATCCTCCGTTTTAAAACTTCCTATGTAAAATTTTGAGCTATTCAAGCTCAAAATTCGAAAAAGCAAGCACAGGGGCGCAGCCATTTTGTGAAATGGAGGCCCTCCTGTGCTGGCTTTTGCTTTTGCGGCACTAATGAAGGAAAAGCCAGCCAGCTGTAGTAAACAAAGTCTACCGCTGGGTGGCTTTCCCTTCATTAGTGCCGGGACTCGGAGGACGCGGACCGGAGACCAGAGCAGGAAAGCTGCAGCTGAATCTCGGTAAGTGCTATTTATTTTTTTTGAAGCGACCGCAAACATAAATACAACGTTATTGTGTTGGAAAACGCTGCGGTTTTAAAACCGCAGCGTTTTCCAACACAACCGCGTTGTGTCTGCCTGAATTTGCTTTACCATTTGGGGCTCTCGGGCTCCCCACGGGGAGCCCGAGAGCCCCAAATGGGAAAGCAGATTTAGGCAGACAACGCAGCATTTAGCATTTCCCATTTGAGAGCCCCAAATGGGAAATCAGCTGCAGGTAGAAACACTACGCGGCATGTAAACATAACCGTGTGTGTTTCTGCCTGCTGTGGCTTTCAATTTGGGTCTCCGGTGCTCCCCTGGGAGCACCGGAGACCCACAGTGATAGCCACAGCAGGCAGAATCACATGAGGTTGTGTTGGAAAACGCTGCGTTTTTTCTTTCCAAATTTCTCAGGCTCCTCCGAGCCAGAGGAGCCTGAGAAACTTGGAACGAAAAACCGCAGCGTTTTCCAACACAATAACGTTGTATTTATGTTTGCGGTCGCTTCAAAAGCGACCGCAAACATAAATACAACGTTTTTAAAGCTGCGGTTTTATTTCTAAGTTTTCCGGGCTCCTCCAGCCCGGAAAACTTAGAAAAAAAACCGCAGCTAGTGATTATTTTTTGTAAAAAAAATAAATAGCACTTACCGAGATTCAGCTGCAGCTTTCCTGCTCTGGTCTCCGGTCTGCGTCCTCCGAGTCCCGGCACTAATGAAGGGAAAAGCCACCCAGCGGTAGACTTTGTTTACTACAGCTGGCTGGCTTTTCCTTCATTAGTGCCGCAAAAGCAAAAGCCAGCACAGGAGGGCCTCCATTTCACAAAATGGCTGCGCCCCTGTGCTTGCTTTTTCGAATTTTGAGCTTGAATAGCTCAAAATTTTACATAGGAAGTTTTAAAACGGAGGATGCTAGTATATTTTTTTTTATGTGGCCTATCTATTTTTTAAATAAAAATTTTTACTAGACCATCCCTTTAATTGCCTTGAGGAGCGGGGGGAGGTTTGGTGCATACCACCCCCCCAAGGTCGCTGTGATTATCACCCCCAGATATCGAATTCCTCCCGGACTCCACTGAAAGGAAGTTTTCTCCCCCAAGCTATCTCGATCAGCTGCACTTACCGTTAAGTTCAGAATTTCTGATTTGTTAGTATTAATTGTTAATCCAGAGGCTTCCCCAAAAGTCTCCAAACGGGTCACGCTCGCCGGGAGAGAATCCCTTGGTGCTGACAGCATAAGCAGCATGTCATCTGCAAAAGCCGCAACTTTCTGCTGCTCCCCCCCAAAAGGATTGCCCCGGATCTCGGAAGAGTCCCTAATTGCTTGCAATAAAGGCTCTAAGTAGATCGCATAAAGTATTGGGGAGAGCGGGCATCCCTGCTTTGTCCCCCACTGTAATTGGATTGACCTGGAGGCCGCCCCATTCACCATCACTCTAATTTTAGGTGTTTGGTAATTGGCCCTGACCATTGTCATAAACTCCCTCCCGAATCCCATCTTTTCCATTACCCGAAACAGAAATGTCCACTCCACGCGGTCAAAAGCCTTTTCCACATCTAAGGCCACCAAGACCGCGGGAGTGCTTGTTTTCTGCACCTTTTCGATTATGTGGGCGACCCGCCTGATATCAGCAGTTTGCCTTCCCCTAATGAACCCGGCCTGATCAGGGTGTATTAGATGTGGGAGAATGGAATCGAGCCTATTCGCCAGAATCTTAGTGTAGACCTTCGCATCAATGTTAATCAAGGCAATGGGAGGGTAAGACGTTCTCTCTTCAGGGTTTTTGTTTGGTTTGAGGATGAGGGTGACCTTAGCCTCTTCCATAGACGGGGCAATCCTGCCTGAGCAGTGGAACGAATTGTATAAGGAAGTCAAACACGGCGCCAGCTGTGAAATGAATAGCTTGTAAAAGACAGCAGTATAGCCATCCGGGCCAGGGGCTTTATGCGCTGGGAGGCCTCTTATTACACCCCTCACCTCATCCTCTGAAATTTCCCGGTTCAGGGCATCCCTTGTTTCTTTGCTAATTTCCCCCAGATGCACCCTTCGCAGGAACTGCTCTTGCAGGTCACTGTCAGGATGTTGCGAAGCATAAAGAGAACCATAGTACTCCGCTAGAGTCTCTTGCAGATCCTCCTGCCTTGTGACCCAGCCCCAGCGCCTGACTTCAGGGCTGTAATCGCATTTCTCGCCTTAGTGCCCCGGAATAGACGCGCCAAAAGCGCATCCGCCTTATTGGCCTTAGCATAGTACCTTTGCCTGACAGCCAATAGGGCTCCCTCCGCTTTTTTTGTGCGCAGGAGATTCAGTTGCCCCAGTGCCTTCCTGTATTCTCGCATTGCTTTTCGAGAAGGGGTGTCACCCGCTGCCTGTCTTGCTGCCTCTACCTCCGCCTCCAACTGGGCTTCCAGAGCCTGTACCTGCTTCGTCCGGTGGACAGATAGGGCAATAAGTTCCCCCCTAAGAGTGGCCTTAAACGCATCCCACCTTATACCCTCGTCAGTATCCTCTTTTCTGTTACTTTCGAAAAACACCTTGATTTTCTCTTCGAGACTCCCCCGTACCTCCGGGTCTCTCAGGATGGCTTCTGGTAATTTCCAGCCCCACAATCCCTTTGTCCTCCGACCCAGGCCCATCCCCAGGGAGACCGTTTTATGATCTGCTATCCCAATCGGCCCGGTAAAGACCTCCCGGACACTCCCCAAAAAGCTTACCGACACCCATATGTAATCAATCCTCGATTGAGACCCATGAACGCCTGACGGAAAAGTGTGACCCTCCTCCTCCCCTTTCAGTTCCCTCCAGGCATCTCGCAACCCCATCCTGCCAATCCTTTCCTTCAGCTCTGTCGACATTACTGCTCCTCCCCTCCTCTCTGCCTCCCAGATCTATCCCAATCCCCATCCCATGCGATATTAAGGTCCCCCATCACATCAATCTGACCCCAGCTTTGCTCCTCCAGCACCTTCAGGAATCGCTGCAGAAATAACTCTTGACCGGAATTAGGAGCGTACACTACGGCCAACGTGTATGGGGCCTCCTGGAATTTCCCCCTGACCACTAAACATCTCCCTTCCTTATCTCTGTTCACATCGCAAACCCTGAAATCCACCGTGTTCCTGATAGCCAAAGCCACCCCCTTTGTTTTGCTTTGACTGGAGGTGTGGAGAATCTGATCGAAGCCGCGCAATTTTAATCTACCTTGGTCAGAACGTTTCAGGTGAGTCTCCTGGAGACCCATAAAGTCTGGCTTTTCTTTCCGTGTAAACTGCTCTAACTTTTTCCTTTTAAGGGGGGTGTTCAACCCCCTCACATTATGTGTTAGCCACTTGAAGCGTTACTATCAGATGGAGTTACCGCTACCTGGGGGTGCTCCCCTGCCCGTAGTTCCATTCCACCGCTAGTTGCAGACCCCAACCTTCTCCCCCCTCTGCCCCCCCTACTCCCCTCCCCTCCCTCTCCCCACCCCCCCGAAGGTTACCACCTTCCCGCTCTCTCCCCAATCCTAATGCGGGCATCAACGCCCTTACAGCTTCCAACATGTTTGCTCCCCCAACGACCCGCCAGCTTACATCCTCCTTTTTGAGGCCCACCACCTCTAACACTCCCAATACCGGTTAGGGCTTCGACATCTTCTCGCCGCTCGGTGAACCCAGCTTCCCTTTACTCTGCGGTTCACCATGCCTTGATCCTCTTCGCCTTTTGTCGCCCACTGTCATCCATTCCCATGGTCGGGGCCTAGGACGGACATTCGCACTTTTCTGGCCTGCGCTCGCAGGGCCCTCCTCTATATCCAAGCCCATGAGATCAGCCCCCTCCTGCAGGGAGGTAATCCGCAGCTGGGCTCCCTCCCATTCGAAGATAAAGCCAAACGGAAAGGTCCATTTATATCGAATAGCCTTTTCATTGAGAACCTTCAGCAGTGGACCCATTTGCTTCCGTTTCAAAAGTGTAATGCTCGCCAAGTCCTGGAAAAGAGCAATCTGTTGACCCTCATACATTATGGGTTCTTTTGGTCTTGCTGCCCTAATTACTGCCTCCTTCTGGGCGTATCTGGCAAACGCCGCCAACACATCTCTCGGCCTCGCTGGCTGGCCCTTGACCATTCGCCCAGTTCTGTGCACCCGATCTAGTTCCACCGCCCCGGGTTCTCCTCCCCCAGGATATCAGCGAAGATGCCCTGGAGCACCGCCTTCAAAGACTTATCTGGTACTGATTCCGGCAGCGACCTCGCTCTTATATTGATCCTGCGGGATCTGTTCTCCAAGTCCTCCAGTTGAATCTCCAGGTTTCTCGTGGCGACGTCCAGCCTTTCTGTAGCTTCACTGTTAGCTGAAGTATCGTTGCCCACCTCCTGCAGACCTTCCTCCAGGGCATCCGTCCTCTCCCCTAGTTGACGCAGCTCTTGCTTCATCTCCCCAATACCTTAATTTAGATCGTTGTGTATCAACTGGAATTGTTCCTGAAAGGTCTTTGCAAGATTTGCCTGCAGGGCGTGCAACTCCCCTAAAAGTTCCTGTCTGGGCAGGGGAGCCAGATCTTCCCCTTCCCCTTGAGTGGTGTCTTCACCTGTCTTCCCTCGGACAGCCCCGGAGCCATCCTTCAGAGCCTGGGCCAGCCACATTGCCTGAAGGGTGCCCAGAGCTTCACCCGAAGAGTGGGGAGCCCTCTCCCCTTTCCCTTTGAGTTTTGTGGCCATACTGTGTTCTCTTCTGCAGGAGAGCCCTAAGCTGTTCGACTTGTTCCAGCTCCTCCCTGCGCCCGGCGATAGTCACTTTTCCTGAGGGGCTGTGGCTTTCCTCTCCCTAGCGAACCCCGCAGTCACTCCGGCTGAGCCCCTGTACAACACTTCTCCAAGGTTGCACTATGCTGGATCAGTGCGGCCCCTGCCAGCTCCTGGGGGAGAGCCAGGGGCGCCCGTGCCGCTGCTCTGTGGACTCTTCAGCCCGCGGGCCGGTCCGCTCTGCTGTCCCCCTTGAGCCCCTCTGCTCCAAAAGAGCCTCCAGCAGCCTGGGTTGTAGCTTCCAGCCACACGAATCCAGATCTATCTAGGATTTCTGGAGCAGCAGTGTGTGCGCTACACAAACCGTGACTTAATGAACCACCGGGGGTGCCATGCCGTGACCAAGGGCCACCACCCCTCTCCCCCGCCCGCGTACATTCTCACACGCCAGACAGGGTAACGCTCGGCACGGCCCTCGGACACAAGCACCCGCCGGGACCAGCTCCCCTCCACGGCTCCTCCGTCTGCTGCCACCGAACTCCTAGGCGAGCGGGTAGAGCCGGTGACGCGCCACCACTGACTCCACGTCCCCAGGTGCCTCCGCCAGTGCAGCCGCTCCCCCGCGGGCCCTGTGCCGAGCCGTTCCCGGGACCGCACTCGGCCGAGTCCCCTGTGAGGAGCCGGGTCTCCAACCATCGTCGCACCAGTGGCCCCCCTTCCGCAAAAGACTCTGAAGCCAAGGAGTAAGTCCACGGGGAGACCTCAGTGCCGTGCACTCTGTCTCTTCCGAGCATGCCGCGCAGCTCCCTCCTCAACCCGCTCCAGGAGCGATGGCCGATGTCTCACCACGGGGGACCCTCGGTTCCGGGGCGCCTCTGATGCCGTGTGCTCCTGATAAGTTTCCACTACTAGCCGGTGGTTTTCGCTCCCATCTAGTTTCAGCGGCCTCCCGGGGGGCCACGCAGCTCTCACAACGGGTCCGCAGCCAGGTGGTGGGCACCTTTCATCGGCCTGGTCCTGAGAGCGCCATCGGCACGACTACACTGTGCCGGCGGTCATCTTGGAATCCCAATAAACCATATTTAACTAACACCTGCCTGGTCAGGTGGAGATTCCACCTGAATCTTAAAAACGATCTTCGTATAGTTTGGTATGGACATAACAAAAGGTAGAGGGCCAATGAACCCATTTTTCTATGGTAAAATTGTAAGCGTTTCAGAGACTGGTAACCATACATTCCTTTGGTTGTTTCAATCCAGTCAACACTATACAAAGAGTGTTTCATATTGTTTGGATTATCTTCTTATCTTAATAACACTTATAAAGCGCAACGTAAACCCAGAGGCATCTTGGTGCTAGAGCAACAAGTTAAGATCAGACCAAACATCAGAACTAAAAGAGAAAGGTTTTCAGTGCCCAGCGGAAGGGCAAATGAGCCTCTAGGTTATGCAGGGCAAATGGGAGAAGGTTCCAGGCCTTTGCACCCACCACTGAGAAGGTGCGGCTGCCAATGCGGGCAAACCTAGCCCTTGGGGGCCGCATCGTCTTCAAGGCTTGTGAGCGGAGCGACTTAGCAGGTTTGAAAATACAAAACTTTGCCTAGAGAAAATCAGCTCCTAGTTTATGGAGGGCCTTATGAACCAAACACAAGGACATAAATCTGATGTACTGCTCAACTAGGAGCCAATGCAGTTGGCATAGAAGCGAGGTCACACTGGTACCAAAAGGAGGGTGGAGAACAGCCCGGGCCACTGAATTTTGCAATAGCTGGAGATGCTGAAGCAGATGGAGAGCCAGGTATAAAGCATTGCAATAATCAATATTGCTAATAACCAGGCAATAAGGTGCAAACAGCCTTGCTCACATTGCACCTCGCTTTCTCCATTTGCGGCCCAAATGAGGAAGAACTCAGCCACATCTGTCTCTGGGCAATGCGAGAAAAGAATTACTTGCGACTTTGGAAACATTTCCATGACTTGCCGAAGTGTCTCCTTCATCGCAAACTGCAGTGAGATTCCGATAACATGTCCTAAACGGTTCCCTCCGCAATAAATAATGATGTCTGGATGATCGGCGTCACCAAAGTGGCACAAAGAGGACCCACATGCATCCACTTCATCCCTCGTACTCTGTGCCAGTGGACATCCACATGATGGAAACCAAGTGCAGCCACTCCACAGCGTTCTGCATACACTTCCAACCAATGTATCCGGAGTCACCCAAAAGCCATACACTCTGCCTCCTGAACGGCACAGCCATAACCATAGCCATGTACACTCCTATTTGCAAAAGCACCTTCTGGCACAATCTGTCCTTATACACCACAACCAGGAAACGTTATTGACCAATCCCCACGCCTGCACAGTCCCATTTCCATGCCAGCCAACCTCAAAAGACCTGCATGTGGCACGTGCGCACCTCCAAATGCCGCAGTGCCCGCGCCCATATTGTCCTTTATGTGCGGGTGCGGGAACACATTTCAACCAGGGTAGAGGATCCCCTCTTTATTGGTAGCTGTGAAAAGTGTTTTTCTTTCTTTTTTTTTTAAAAACATCTTTTTTAAAGGTGCTTGTAAACAAACACCTTTTTTTTGTATTTGTTAGGGATTGTTCTCTTCTTCTTCTCCTTACATTATTACACTATCTTCTCCAAAATAGCTCTTAGATTCTGGAACACAAGAGCATTTTCAATGGGGGACAAAAAAAATCACCTCCACTGAAAAACCTTGTATTAGAAGCACAAAGGTTCTCATGGGCACAGAAGAACATGCCAGCAGCGAACATAAATGCAGACATGCCGCCATTTACAAGACACCTTTCCTTCTCTACCTTGGAAGAAAGTACATCGGGATTGTTCTACACTGGTCTTGATATGCATGAGAAAATGACCGTTGCTCTGGGGAAAAAGGCGCCTCACTGCTTCCATCACCTCCTTCTGTTCACCGAGCAAACTTGCAGCAGTGCGAAAAGCCACATGCAGTGCTCCACAATGCAGCACTAGTATGTCAACAGTACTCCAAGTGGCCACATCTCTGCACACTTAATGCTAGTAAGACTGAGATCCTACTCATCGGCACACCCACTCCCTCCTTCCCTGCAGCTCTCTGGCCGGCCTCTCTTGGCCCTCTTCCTGCTCCTACCTGCAAGGCAAAAAACCTCAGGGTCATCTTCGACTCCACACTCTCCTTCTCTCCTCATATATCTGACGTCTCTAAGAAGTCACATTACCAGCTGCACCTCCTCAGAGGTATTCTTCCCTTCCTCTCCTTCCCCCGGAAGCTCACTGTCTCCCGAGCCCTGGTTCTCTCGAAGCTGGACTACTGTAACAGCCTCTATCTTAATCTGCCTGCCTCCACTTTCCGCCCTCTGCAACTCATCCAGAACAGAACTGCGAGACTTGTCCTTGGCCTCAAGCCCAGGGACCGTATCTCTCCAGGACTGAAATCTCTACACTGGCTCCCAGTGGCTGCGAGGATTAAGTTCAAAACCCTCTGCATTGTCCACAAGGCCTTCTGGGGCCTGGGGCCTAAATACCTTCAACTCTCTCTTCCTAAATATCTTCCTTCCCGAGCCCTACGCTCATCCGTCTCCAACACCCTCAGGGTCAGCCGCTTCTCGAAGCAACGAGCTGGGGGTAGATCTCTCTCCGCGGCAGGGGCCTCCCTCTGGGACAGCCTTCCTGCCTCCCTGAAACTTGAGGAGAACCATCTCCGGTTCCGGAAGCACCTCAAAACCTTCCTCTTCACTTCTGCTTTCTCTCTCCCTCTCCCCTGCTAAATTCTTCACCAATACTGCACTGATTCTGCAATCTGGGCCACTCTCACCGACCTCGGTCCTGGGCCCAGTCACTCTTCACTTGCACTGCCTCCCTGGCAACCCCTGCACTGAGGGACTGTCTCTGTATCACTACAGCCCCTCCACCCCCCAACACGTGTCTGCACTTACCTTGCACTTGCCACCAGCTGGCCCTATTTATTTATTATTTTATTTCTATTCTACTTATTTGTACTGCACTCCCCCCCCTCCCCCTTGCACTTTTTCCCTTCCCCCTACGCCTGCACTTGCGCGGTCTGAATGACACCGGGTCTAGTAGGATCGTTGTCTGTCTTCCCCTTGTTCCCCCCTCCCTGCCTTGTCGCGCCTTGAAACACTTGTGTATAGGCGCGTTACAAATGCCATATCATATCATATATCATATCACTCTGCAATCACAGCTTGCAAACTCTGTAGAGCCATACTGAGCCACAAAGCGTACACTCCTTCCACACCAAAAGTTTCATCAACGCCGCTACCCTAGGCATATCTGTGCAGTTTACCCACAAACTAATCACTGATGATGAGCGCTCTCACTCTCTGCATCTCTGCCATCGTCATGGTACACAGCAATTAAAAAAAGCATTAGCTCTCCTTCCTGTTAAGCATACCCTCAACACCTGATTGGATAATCTGCAGTCCCAGTTCCATCCCATGCATAGTAAGAAGGACAGCATGTGCGCTTCCCCCAACTAGCGTGAGGGCCACGCCCCAGTAAAGCAGGGGCAGTCTTTCTTCCCTTTCCAGTACTCTTTTTGCAGCATTCCCTCATTGGGTACTGTTAAACAGTCACACACACATCCACCATTCACATCCAAGACCTCTGCATCTAACACTATCCTCTCTGTTCAACACTCTATACTAACCATTAAACACTCAGGGTACAAGTGTCCTGTGAATCAAAAGCACCTCTACTGGAAAGTACTGTAAAACTATCTACGATTTCTGCATGCAGATTCATCCACATCGCCACCAATGACCACAACCTGCAGGCATCAATATTTTTTATACATTACATTTGCAACTCTGTTATAAGTGACTCTTAGCAGGGTACCTGCCACTTAACCTGCATAACGTACTCAAAAAGCATACTGTCATTTCTCCCATCACCTACCATCAAATGCCACCTACAGTGGTATGTGCTTGCAAAGTTGGCATTTACCCAGATCAGCCATTGTAATATACAAACGGTTACTCTCTTCTTTCTTTCTGTCAATTTTATGACCCTTCCCCCCACTAACGCACCGCCTATAAAATTCGTAAAAATCTCACAGAAAAGGATCAGTTAATGGTGTGATGCTGGAAATGCATTGGGGGTACAGTGCCTCCACATCCTTGTCCTTTATTGCTTTTTATCATGTGTTCTGACTTGATTTCTGCGCTGGAGTTAATCTCTTTCTGTATTTAGTTTGGTGAACAGACCCTTGGGATACCCTTATGGCACCCGTGGGTGGGAGAACAACCCTGTACTCCTATTGTATGTTTTTGGGCACCTGTGTGTGGCCCACAGAGGGTACGGGCTGGTGGCAGCTCCGTGCTGAATTGACAGGTGCTCTGAGCATCCTCCATTTTGAGATGCCCATGCCCTGTCATTGGAATCAGTGGATTCCTGATAGGAAACAAGATGGCCCCGGTGGCCTCTTGCCTTCTACAGCCTGTTACCTTACTTTTTCCGAAGTCACGCAAAGCCGTGACTCTGTCCCTTCCCCCTGACTGGCTGTTGGGTGGAGGTTCCAAATATGGTGTTGTGGGGAAATCCAGGCCAGACTGGCTGGAGCCTTCCCAATGACTATGTTGTGGGTACGCTGTGGGGTGGGACATGGGTGAATGGAGTTTGTGACAAATACGCATTCTGTGTTATGGGTGTCTAGTATCTGGTGATTGACACAATGCCTGAGACAGCCCTGCCCGAAACTGGTGTGAATGCAGTGTGTAGTGCTGAATGGCAGAGTACTTGTCCTGATCCACATTCTGTGTTGTGAGTGTCTGGATGGAGAAGAATGGCCTGAATGCACTGTGCGCCTGATTGGCTGCCTGACTGTCTGAATGCCCTTCTGAATGATTGGTTGCCTGAGTGTGACCCAAGAGAATGAATGGGAGCTCAACAGTATATCTGGGACCCTCTCACTGCTAGAAATCGTTCAGAAGCTGAAGTTGATACTTGATGCTTACTCTCGAAGCCGAGTCGGAAGAAGGTGAACCGCTGGTCCCTTCCGTGTAATCGGAAAGCTGCTGTGCCTTCAAGAACTGATCCAAGAGAGGACCTGGTAAGGAGACCTGTTCACGAGCTATGAGGGACCATCGTGCGCCAGCTGATCTTTGCCAAAGCTCCCTGGTAGACAGACCTATAAAAGGCTGCCGACCGAAGTAGGGGACTGCCGAGGAGAATGAAGAGAAGCACCGGACAGCCATCCACCGTCGACGACCACTGACCCGAGCCGCAGTGCTCCCTAAGAACATTTTATCCAAGGACTCCCTTGCTCATCCTTGTCGACCACTTTCGTCCTGCCGGAAAAAGTCAAGGTGGTCGACGACCGAGGAGAATCGGCTGGTGGGTTTCCTGCCACCCGAAGACCTCAGTGACGCCGACGAAGCTACTGAAGCCAGCCGTAGTCATGTTCCGTTCGCCGACGCCAGATGCCGATGACTCGACGCCCTTGCTGGGCCAAAGTTCTTCACTAACTCTTTGCACAAGCCATTGTCATTGAGGTGCACCGCACGCCTCCCCTGTTGCAGGACGTTTTTCACCGATCATCAACGAGCACTGCAAGGACCGAAGCTGCTGCCTTAACAACAACGTTCCCCTTTTCCTCATCTCGGAAGTTTGACGACCCGTGGCTCCTGCTTGAAAGGGAGCGCACTCAAGAAGGGCCCATCGATTCCCTGACGAAGCACTCTACAACACAAGGTACGTTGGGCTTGCAGAACTATAGAAGAAGATAAGACTTTAATAGACAGTATATGGACTGCGCTTGTAGTGCATCTTCATTTACAGGTTACCCAGATGGGGGGATCCTCATACAGAACTGTGCCTGACGGTAGGAGCTCAGTATTCTCCCAATTGCCTGACCAACTTCTTTTCCTCCCAACTC
The DNA here is from genome assembly GCF_040938575.1 of Ambystoma mexicanum. Taxonomy (NCBI): domain Eukaryota; kingdom Metazoa; phylum Chordata; class Amphibia; order Caudata; family Ambystomatidae; genus Ambystoma; species Ambystoma mexicanum. The sequence continues at coordinate 547,845,068 of NC_090932.1, forward strand.
TATGGTTGATACCGTTTTGCTGTGTTTATTTGTATGCTATTTGAACTGAGTACAGTTGATGCATTTTAATGGAATCCGAGTAATCGTAGTACCACATAGAACTGTATATATTTACCATTTTAGAATTGTCGGAGCACAAAGTGTATTATTGTGATTGTGTATATAACCTTGAACCTTATTTATATAAAGACTGTTTTAACTAATACAGTGTGTGGGCATTCCTTTGTGGGTGCTTGGGGACTACACTGTTCTTCAGAACCAACCTGCATCACCTCCTGAGAAGCTAGCCCTTGATTGCTCGACCATAGCTACCCTATAGAGAATCTTAGCTGGGGTCCTCTGTGCCTCTCCTCTGCCATATAGAGAGCAGGACTACAGACACCCCCCTCCGGTGAGTCTTTACACATGTATCCTACCAAACTTGGCCAAGTACATACATTGCATGCGTAACAGGTTGGCTGCCACTTACCTTGCACTGCCTTCACCTGCTTATCATTTCATAGGTATATGCCCCCCTCACTTAAGCATCACGCTAACGCTATTGGTATCACACAGAGCTGCTTACCACCCAATACCTTATGATCTATTGTCCATTACCTGCCCAAAGTCATAACAGCGCCCAATACTAGCCACTTGACATGACTGTTATCTACTGCGAACCGATGTGACATTCTCAATACCTTACCCTATTCAAAGCCTAGTGTTATCCGCATTTGCTACCTATGGTTATCGGTATTTTTTCCTGAGCAGCACAATTTTGTAACTGCCCATTTCAACTGAGATATCTGTATGTATCACACCGAAGTGCCATGGCATTGAAACTGCATATTTTAACTTGGATATAGGCCAATCCTGCTTATCATTCCTGTTGCCAACCGAAATACTCTACCCAACCCTTAGTGGGTTGTCATCTGCCTATATTCTTCACGAGTGCCACTATATCAAAACAGCCTATTTTAACCTCGACATCTGTTTGTATGCTTCTAGAATACTGAAATAGCATACTTTCTATTAAGGTATTTGTATTTAGGTATTTCACCCGAATGCCAGAATATCGAAATAGCCTACTTTTAATTTAGAAATCTGTATTTGTTTCTCTCCTGATTGCCAGAATATAGAAATAGCCTACACCCTACCGCTTCTACTGGCACCACTCCTACTCTACGACTGTACACCACTTAGCTGTTAGTTCTTGCACCCGACAACACAACCCAGTTTGTCCATGGCACGTCTACAGCTTACTATTCTCACTTTGGCTATTTACCTCCATAATATCCACAATACGTCTGTAGCTTTCCATAAGACAAAGATGCAGCACCCAACAGGTAATCCACCGAAATCTACCACTCCTTACATCACCTCTAATTCACCTCAACTCACTGCTTATCACTTCAAACCCATTCCTGGTAACCTCAATCGAAGAAATTCCTTCCTAGGGTACCACCCCCCCCCATCATTTCCACTGCAACACCAGTACCAACACCCAAACCACATCACACACTAACCCGCCTCTAAACACTCACATCAACATAGACACCACCTCTCTTGACAAACCTAACCTTCCTCAAGGCACTCCATAACATCCCATCATCAAACTTAAATGTGCACTCATAAATGCCAGATCCCTCATAGCGCACGCCCTTGAAATGGCAGACATCATACTAGCCAACAATCTAGACCTTCTGGCAGTCACTGAAACATGGCTACATCCGGCAGCAGGCCCATCCCTCATGCTTGCTGTTCTGGATAAATACACCATCACTAGAGCCGAAACGACAACCAAATTGCCCCTCTCTGCCCAAAGTACACTATTGATACACCTGATCCATAGACCTCCAGGCTCAACATCAACCTTTGAAGAAGACCTCTCCAACTTACTCTCCCACCACACTAAACATACATCAAAAATCATACTTCTAGGAGATCTAAACTTAGGATACAAAGACCCCCTAGACTCACACTCCTTAACAGTAGAACAATCCCTCCTCGAACTAGGCTTCAAACAACGCATATCAGGACCTACCAACTACAAAGGCAGAACCCTCGATTGGGTGGTTAACCTTAATTGCAACCTGAATATACTCTCAAATACTCCATGTGCCTGGTCCGACCACCATCCACTTCGAGCTAGAATCCTCCCATCACACCCCTCCCGCGACTGCACAAGCACCCCCAGCTTCAACCAGGAACAACAAGTCCATTACCCTAGAGAACCTCTGCGCCCTCATCCAGCCCATAATCAACCCCTCTCCCTCCACAGAATTAGACCTAGAAGCCTTAGTCAACACGTTTAACAAGAATCTACTGCTAGCACTAGACCAAATAGCCCTGCTCAAAATCAGAAAAGCGAAACAACCCAGTCACCTAAACAAATGGTTCACACAGAATTGAAAGCTCTGAGGAAATCTAAAGGATCTTCCGAAGCCAACTGGTTAAAAAAACCATCTCCTCAAAACAAGGCTCTCTTCAAGACAGCTGCTGCAACATACAAAAAAGCCATTATCCAAACCAAAAGCGACACATTCAACAGTAGAATACAAAAAGCCAACTCCAATGTGAAAGAACTTTTCACTATCCTCAGGGAAATAGAATCGCACATACCTCCTCAATCCACCTGTCACAAAGATGCCACCTGGTGTGCCAACATCCAGAAGGCACTATGAGACAAAATAGCTCTACTCCATACCAAAATAGAAATCAAAAGAATTCTCCTAGCCACAAAAGGCACAACCAACTCCAACCAAACCCATAAACTGTGCCCCAACAACTCAGATCTATTTGAATTCTCCCCTGTCACCATTTCTCAGGTAGAATCCATAATTGCCGGCCTCAAACCTTCCAAATGTCAAGTGGACATCTGTCCAGCCTCCATCATCAAAGAATGACCCAAAGACTGCGCCCCCTTCATCACAACACTCATCAACTCCTCTTTCGCTTCCTGCTTTGTACCTAAGATACTCAAAGACGCTTGGGTCAAACCTCTCATCAAGTAACCCACACTAGACCCAAGCATTCCCACAAATTACCCCCCCCCATCACCACCGTCCCATTCCTGCTGAAAATACTTGATAAAGCAGTTTATTTGCAAATTCAGAACCACCTGGAAACTCATAACCTCCTAGGCCTCCGCCAATCAGGCTTCAGACCTAGACACGGCACTGAGGCAGCCCTACTAGATCTGAAGTTCCAAATGGATGAGGCCAAAGATAAAGGCCACCCCTCCCTCATCCTACTCCTTGACCTCTCCGTGGCCTTCGGCTTAGTCGACCACAGCATCTCAACATCGCACCTAACCACATCAGCCACCTTCTCACCCAATGCAGCTAAATGGATCCAATCCTTTATAGCCGAAAGATCCATGGGGGTCATCTCACACTGCCTCAGCAGACCCATCGCCCATCTCTTGTGGAGTTCCCCAAGACTCCTGCGTCGCCCCCGCCCTGTATAATATATTTACCAAGATGTTATTCGACCTCCTAGATGACATGAAAGTCTCATATACCACCTACGCTGATAATACGCAGATACTCATCATGCTCTCAGGCTCCTACGGGAATGACTCCTCCCGCTTAAACGAAATCTACAGCAAAATTCAAGACCGGATGGCCAAGTATGAGCTTTGTCTAAATGATGACAAAACCAAGCTCCTACTCATTGGCTCCAAACAACTCCTTAACAAAATCAACCCACAATACAATTAATTTAATATAGATGGAAAAGACATCAAGGTCTCCAAAATTAATTTAATATAGATGGAAAAGACATCAAGGTCTCCAAAAACACCAAAACATTAGGGGTCTACCCCGACTCCACCCTGTCACTCTCAAGACAGGTTAATGCCACAGCCTAGTCTTCGGCCCACACCACTAAACTAATAACTGCCTGTAGACCCTTTTTATCCTCAAAGCTATATCAAACTAGCGAGAGCATTGATACTTTCAAAACTTGACTACTGTAACTAGGTACCAGTAATTAAAACATTCACAAACTCCAAATCCTGCAAAATAACGCTCTCAGAGCAGCCCTCAACATCCCACGCTATGACCACATCTCCCAAGCCAGACAGACCGCCAAATGGCTTCCGATAAAAGACAGAATCACTTTCAGAACTCTCATGATCACCCACAAATGTCTCAATAACATAGCCCCTAAATACCTGGCTGACAAATTCTGCTCAAAAGCCAAATCTAGACCCAGTAGAGCCAACTATGCCCACTGACATAGCATTCCCAAATACAGACTCAAGAAATCACACTGAACCAGTTTCCCAGTACTAGCTGCTAAAACTTGGAACTCCATGCCCCGAGCGCTGAAAAACGAATACACTTTCCCAGCCTTCCGCCTCAAAGTCAAAACATGGCTCTTCTCCACGATCCCTCCCTCCCGCCTAACAAACCTCTTTGAATTCATACACTGCTTGTATATTTTGTAAAAATGTCTACTACAGCTTCTTGATGCTTTCAACATGTAAATTCCTGTAAATTCTTGTATTCCCTATTGCATTTTATTGTAATTTCCTCTCCTATGTACATTGTAATTTTCCTATATGCCTGTATTTTTTACTCTCTCATGCTATTTGTATTCATACCAAGTATGTAACCTGCTCCACAAGTTAAGTGCCTAGCTACCTCGGGGTTCAGCGCACTATATAAGCAAATAAAACAAACACACACTTCACAGAATGCAACATTACTTAACCAAAAAAATGTATGTGTGCATTGACAACAATACTATTAATAAATGTGCAAAAATAAATGAAACAACTCCAATAATTGCTCCGCTCATGTGGCAAGCATATACGTGCAGAAAAGTAAATGGAATTGCACACACGAAAACATTCTCCTTTACAATCTGTACATCTTTCCGAACCTTTTTCTCACCCTTCTACAATGAGAACTAATCCGTTTTCAAACTAAATAGTCCTACACCAATGCACACACTTGCTAAAGTGCACGTCATGCAACACACTTACAAATAACCCACTTACCCCCTTACCAGACATGCTGATGCTCCCAAGTCCCCATTCATATATCAAGCCATCCATTATATATATATACTCTCTCTCTCTCTCTCTCGATATCCACCTACACTTATAAATAATTTATTCTCCAAATGCAGTACCCACCTCTGTCCTGAAAGCCACTGGTGTGTGAACTTGAAAATACAACCTAGAATAAACCTACTCGCACCAACCAACAAAGTACGTACAATACCATCGTAGTGTTTTACGTGTTACTGAGAGAGTGCAGTGTTCTTGTATTGTAAGATACAGAATTGCGTCAACCCACCAGTATGTGCTTCATTCTCACTCATGACACCTCTACAGTTCCTCACTTTATATTATCATCTCGTCGCCAGTATACTAACCCCAAGATAGTAATATAGCATTCCTAACTGAAAGTTAGAACCCATTACACAGTGACACACTTCCATGTATATGCCTACCCTCATATTCAACCACTTATGCACATTGCACACATATACATTTCAAAGTCTGCACACCCACACTTTCCTTTTTTCTCCAACAGTGTCAGGTGAGTACAAAGGCAGTGAAAATGACAAGGGAAATGTGCACAAGATCACACAGTGAATAGCTTTGAGTCAAACAACATGAACACAGGAACCAAGACACATGTATACTAAAAACCAGGAGTGCAAATACAGTGTGATATATATATATATATATATATATGGATTCCAAGAGAAAGTACAGGAACAGAGAAAACATAATTACAAAGGCAAACCTCCCCTGCCCATCCAAGGAAAAAGGCAGGAAGCTAAATCTATAAAGAGGAAAGACTAAAGCATCAAGGTTTACAGTAGCAAAGGGCAAAGTCAAAGAAATATAGAACACAGGCAAACTGGGCTGCACCAAAAAGGAAAGCACTGACAAATGCTGCCTGCAAACAGAGGAAGACAGAAAGGGAATCTAGGAAGCAGAAATAAATTAAGCGCATTAAATTCGAAATCCAGGGATAAGGAACAAGAAATAGAAACTAGGAACTAGGCACAAAGCTAAGAACCAGGAACAAGGAACCAGTCACAAACAGGAACACAGCATCAATGACCAGCGCTGGACTGAAGCAAACTGAGGCTTTTAAAGCTGCTTAACGAGCACATGCCTCAGGTGTGCTGCTTGCTGCACCTGCAGCCACAGGTGTTGCCTGCAGTGGGCCAGGCATTCTGGGAAGCATAGTCATTTGATTAAAGCAGCATGCTGGCTTCCAAAAACCTGGAATGGATCCGGAATGGAAGTAGCTTGGAAAATAAGGATTTAGCGCTTCCACTTCATCACAGCACAGTAGCATAAGGTTCAGAAGGAAAGTCCAGTAGGGAATAAACCCCAAATCATGCCCCCAAGTGGTGGGAACAGGAGCTAAGGGAGCGAATCGTGACAAACGGCTACTACAGAATGCCTAACAAACAGCAACTCTGTAGAAAACAATGCAGAAATAGATCACTGCAACCTTAAAGCATAGAAAGTAGCCATCCACCCTTAGCAGAATTTGTACAGAAAGTCCAAAGAGAAGAGCTAATGCAGTCACTAACGAAAACAAAAGCACCTAATAGTAAGGAAACTGTAAATCCTTTGTCAAAATGTAGAAATGAAAAGAAATACTCTGAAAACGAGTGCAACTCGCACTACTGCTAACAGAGCACGTACAAATGGTAATGTCACCACAAGGAAGCATTCCAAAATTGTATTTTGCTAAAAGAATTCCACCACAGAGTCCTTCAGAGCCTTATAAATAGAGGGGAGAAATCACGCTGACCCTTTAAAATTTACCACAGAAAAGTAATCCTGGAAGCTCTTGTAGACAGTGCATTGCTCCTGAAACGGAAATTGTTTATATTAATTTTAAACAGAATGAAACCACTAACAAAATTAATTGGTAAACTACAACCACTACTTCAAAACAAACGCAATATCAGTATAGATACCTTTTGGCAACATCTGTACAGGTGAGTGGAGTCACACCACCAGCACAGAGCCATGCTTCAATGAAGAATCATACAAACACGAGCAAACAAACCAAATTGCCATACATAGCAGTGGACGAGGGTATGAAAAAGTACACAATACCATAATGGAAGAAGAAACACTGCTTTCACAAATATCCCTATCAAACCTAGATGCCACTCTCCATTCCACCGAACCAATACGCCCCACCTACAAATGGCCTTGCACATCAATGTGTAATGTTTGCCAAAACTCTATCAAATGTTTGCAGCAGGTCCTCAATCACTATGTGAAAGCCAACGACAAAGGAAAAATGAAAATACTACAAACTATAGACTCCTTTCCAGTGCGCAAATACACAGGACTACAAGGACATTCCTTAGCCTGTATTTCTGGACTTGCTTGCAAAAGCACCTTCCATCATATCAAAATGTTAGCAACACACCATTCTACTGTAGGAAATCTCGTTTCCAAACTGTACTATGCAAAAGTCCAGCTTTAGCACTGCAACATAGAAATGATATTCTCCTACACGGTGCTGCCAAACAACTGCTCGAAGAAATAGCACATCCCAAAAAAATATTTTGGAACTGAAGGGCACTTACAAACTCCAGCACCTTCAGACAACATTAGCAACAACTTTGCAGATGTCAATTTTCTATGTCACACATACAAAAAAGCAATACGAAAGTTCAAAAGCACATCTGCTGAAGTGCCAAACCAAGTATGTGTGTGTTGTTGCATAACTTTCTAGAGAAAAAGTACCAAAACTATAGATAAATGCACAAAATAGAAGACCATGAGGAATCCCAATGGTTTCAGTTAGCTCTGTACCTAATAGCTGAAAACAAATAAGAAATTACTAACACCACCATACTTTGCACATACTGCACTGCAAAACTTGATAATAACCAAAGGCCTTCACGGGCGATCAGTAATAATTTGGAAGTATTTCCACTGCCAAACGCACTCCAGCAGTTTAATTTGCATGAGAGCATTATAATCCAAACAGTACACCCATTTCAAGCAATAATACAACTTCAACCAAAAACTGCAACATTGCCTCCCACCGAATTACTAAGAGGCATTCGTGGGAAAGTAGTTTATTTACCATTAGATCTCAAAGAAAATGTAGGCACTCTACGAGTGCAAAGGCCAATAGAACAATCTTTGATTACCCTGGTAAATGGTGTATCTACAAAAGATCAAATAAATTGGCAGCAACTAGTGGACTTAAACAAAGTTAGGAAAGCCTTGCAATACCTTAAAGAGAACAATGAATACTACAAAAAAAATAAACGTTGAAGAACACCTGAAAGAAACCCCAGAAATAATTCAGGCCTCCTCAACAACTGCCCAATTTGAACTTCTAGATCCTACTGCAGCCTCCAATATTTTATATCACTAAACAATTCACCTACTGCACTCCAAAGACACCATAAACGATGCACTAGAAACATATCAAATGCGTCAAGCCAAAGAATCGCCAATCAGTATATGGGAAAAAAGTGTAGAAGCACAAGCCTTTCCTCTACTCTTTCCGACTGGAAAAGGTAGAAGATTCGATGAACGATGCACACAAATAACAGCATCAGAATACTGCTCTTTACGAATGTATTCTGAAGACCCTGGATTTAGACAAAATGTGGAATACATATTTCACCTCCTCTTTGAAAGTGAACTAGCAACGCTATGTTATAGAGTTGGACACACATTGAAAACAGGTTCCCATTTTCAAAACATGTCTGCTACACAGCTACTTCAAAAGGTGCAAGACAAAGAAGAAGTTTTACAGTCAAGTATTAAAAATCTCTTGGTAAACATGCGTGGTACGGAAGAGTACTGGTTCCGAAGGCACGCAGATGTACAGTGTATGCTACGCAACCTTGGCCCACCCACATGGTTTGTCACTTTAAGTTGTGCAGAGTATGCATAGGAAGACTTGCAAACTTTCCTACGCATAGCAAACAAAAACAAAACAGGTGTAGACATGAAAATACCAAGAGAACCTTGCTCTCTTGATCCTGTAAATGTATCAAGGTACTTCCATCATTGCTTCATTGCCATGCTGAACTTCATTTGCAATAAAGCACTTCCTCCCCTCAGAGAAGTGGAGCACTTCTTTTGGAGAAAAGAATATCAAGCCAGAGGAACACCACACATCCACATGCTTTTGTGGATTAAAAATGCTCCTAAATTTGGTGAGGACAGTGATGCAACTGTTTTGCAGTTCCTTCACAAATATGTCACTTACAAAATCACTTCAGAAAGTACACATAGTGACTTATATGCACAAATTTAGCAGTTTCAAAAACACCAGTGTGGCAAGTATTGTCGGCGCAAATATAAGAACAAAGGCAAATACTACACCAAATGCCGCTTTGGTTTCCCTAGACCAGTTTCAGCAACAGGGCAAGTAAACAGCTTCATGTCTTCAGCTAGACACAGTGTGAAAGGTATCCCTATAAAATATCCCCACCAAAACTATCGCTGTACATATGGCTGTTGGTTTCGCCATAGGTGATTTTTTTGGGGGTATCATTTGTGGGAACGGGGGTTGTGGCGGTGTCCCCCGCACATTTAAAAATAATGCGGGGGTTGCAGGGGTTTCCCCCCGCAGGGTCCATGGGTCAATATTGCTGGAAAAATATGGCGATATTTTTGTATCGCAATATTTTTGAGGGGATATTAACAAATGGAACAGTGTGAAAGGGAAATCTCCTAAGAACACATACTGCATAAAAAGAACCGAAGCATCAAAGTACATCAATGATTACAATGCAATAATTGCCCTCCTATGTAATGCAAATGTAGATGTACAGTACATTGCAGACAATTCCACTGCAGTGGCACGATATGTCACAGCTTCCTTAACCAAAGCAGAGAAAACAGAGCTAAAAGACCTCTGGGATGACATATCATCTGACAAAACACTGTCACAGAAATTGTACAGCTTTGGCATAAAAATGCTGTCCCATAGAGAATGTGGCTGCTACGAAGCTGCAGACTGTTTAACTGGCACGGCCTTATATGGGAAATCTGAAAACACAGTGTGGCTAAGCCTTGGTCCTGCTGCATCCAGAAAAAGAGTTCTCATATCGTACTAAGACATAGAAACAAAAGCCAAAAACGATCCCAAAAGCCAGGACATTTTGAAAAACAACTTATTGGACACATACTACCCAAACAGGAGTATTAATTTAGAATCCATGTGCCTGTACCACATAGCCCAAAACTTCTCATACAAAAATAACAATGAACCAGATGAGAAAAAAGGTAGATCCAGAGTTGAAAGTTGTGAAGGCAGCCTGGTGAAACTTACCAAACCCAGCCTGATTAATCATATGAATTGTCATTAAAAACTCCTCAACACAAAGAAGTGTACTACATGGCTCTACAGCAAATTTTCAAACCATGGAGAAAAGAACAAGATTTATTAGCCACCCATACCTCCTATGAAGAGGCTTTCAATGCAAGTGAAAGCACCATAACAGATATAAACTTTACACGGTACAACACAATATTGGACAATGAACGCCAACAAGAAGAAGAACTTCAAGCACAACTAGATGTAGACACTCCTGAGAGCAGTGAACCTTCTGTGACAGGAAGCCAAGAACAACTTGGATAGCCACTCATAGCAAATGAGGCAGAATTAGCTACGACGGAAGCAGAGACCACCATGTGTCCGTATGAGCAATCTGCAGAAGAGTTTGCTCTACCAAATTCCCAACTAAACAATGAGTAGCGTACAATTTTTCTAGAAGTAAGTAAAGAAATTGAACATGGTATACAGCACGAAACTAAAACTTGTACCTGTGAACACTACACACCTGTACTGCTATATGTAAGGTGTGAAGCTGCTTCAGGGAAAACATTCTTAATAAAAATGATCATCAAATTCCTCCAACAATTAACAAACAACCTTTCAGCTTTTGTTACCACACCCCACAGGTTTAGCTGCCTACAACATAGGTGGTGGCGCTTTACACCGATTGCTACTCCTTCCAGTAGAACACCAAAACAAATTAGAGTAATACAAACTTTTAGCAGAAGCTGCTATGGAGCTACGCAGAGTTTTGAAACAAATGAAAATGCTCCTAATAGATGAGGTGAGCATGGTTTCCAACCTAATGTTAGCTTTGATTCACCTCAGATCGCAAGAAGTCCTCAAAACAGACTGAAGAACTCTTTGTAGGAAAACATGTCATTGTTTTCGGAGATCTCCTTCAATTAACACCAGTGAAAGGTGAACCTATCTTTAAAACCTTAGGCAACAAACTGTGCTGTAAATGTCTTGGAAGCATCGGGAATGTAAATCTCTGGCAACATTTCCAATACAGAGAACTAACTGAAAACATGCGTCAGTCTGCAGACCTCACCTACGCCTCACCTATGCCAAAATTTTAAAAAACATGTGAATTGGTGCATTATCAAAGGAAGTGCAGGCTACCCTAAATACCAGAAGCATCCATGAGCTGTACGGGCATAACACATGTGCTACTGATGTCATAGAACAATTAGCACACAACAATGTCAACTGTATGTCCTTAATGCCAACTCTAGCAAGCTGTGCACAATTCAATGCAACAATGCTGAAAAAAGAAATGCAACCACTAGTGGAAATTCACTCCACAGACAAACTGGACGTACAAGGTATGACAAGACCTATGTGTCAACAAGCCATAGCACGACTAAATAACTTAAACTCTATCTCCAACACAGCTGGTTTGGAGAAAATGTTAACATTATGTGTTAACTGTAGAGTAATGCTAAAGCGTAACCTTGACGAAGAGCAAGTTTTAGTTAATGGAGCACTTGGTACAGTTGTTGGCTTCCAGGCATACCCACGTGACAACAGCATTCAGTTTGTCAACATCCTTGGCAAACCTTCAGAAGGTAAAAGGATTGGATGCTCAACAGCTCAAATCCTTCTTTTCAAAGACATGCATATACGCAGAGAACTGTTTTCTCTGTCGTTAGCTTATACAGTGACCATTCATAAATCGCAAGGTCTAACCTTAGATCAAGCATTAATTGATATTAGCAGCACAGTCTTTAAAGAAGGCATGAGTTACGTAGCACTGTCACACTTGAAGGACTATATCTAGTCCATTTTGATGCGCGTGCAGTCAGTCCTGACATTCCTAGCATCATAGAGTAAAATAGACTACGTGCACTCTACACATCCCATTTCAAAATGTACCCTGTTACTCAAAAACACAAAGGTTCTAAAAGAAAACACATGCAATCAGAAGCTCTAAATGATCTCCCAATAGTACCACCAAAGAAATTAAAATCAGCTCATACTGCATCAACTATCAAAAAGACAGAGAAATGGACTGAAAAGGACAACACAGACCCAACTCTACACACAAAGAGAAGTACCTCTTCAAAGAAACCATGTGCACTTTCATCAAAGTACTCAGACACAAAACTACCTGGTCCATTCAAATTTTCCAATACAACTGGTGTAAATTGCTACGCAAATGTAGCAATGAATGTTCTATTCCAAATGCCAGCAATTGTTGAAAACATTTATTTAAATGGCTCGGACCAGTTGTGTTTACAAATGCTAATCCTTCACAAAAATGCAGCAAATAATCCTGACAACACTTAGTATTTTAGGAATAAGGCAGGAATTGGACTACTGTGCTGGTGAAATTCATGTTAAACAGACAAGAAGATCCACAGGAATTTCTAATGTATTTACTAAAAATACTAGAAAGCAAAAACATACCCATAAATGAAATCTTTCAGATTTCCTACATGTGGAAACATACATGCACTCTCTGCAACCATGTCATTCAGGAACAAGTCCCTAACAAGCGCTTTGTCTATATATCAATACCTAACTGTGATTCCATTCCATTGTAGCAACTGGTACAAAATGCAAACCATAGCATATTGTGTACTTCTTGCAATTCCGATAATCGTTTGACGTTACATGTACAATCTTAGTCAATATGTAATATTAATGCTTTTAAGACATAATGCAGATGGAACCAAAAATAACTGCAAACTACTACCTTCACACACGGTTAGGTATCACTTGGCAAGAAAACCTTCACAACAGTAGCCATAATCTACCACACAGGCGACGGATCCAGTGCAGGCAACTATACTGCATACATTACAAAGAAATGGTCATGGTTGGAATGCAATGATAGTTCCATTACTCCAAAGCAGATATTACCAGCAAATCTTGCAAATGCCTACTTAATATTCTTGAAACCAAAATGTACTCACTGATGTACAACATTAGAATACCCTACGCCCCAACACCCACAAGTGCCTACATAATTGCACAAAAAAGAATGACCTTCTACACTGTGGAACTAGAACAACCTAGCATACAGTAACTGTCCAACAAATACATCAATGTGTCTGTTCTACAATTCTTTCCCCAAAGAACCCAATGATTACACTCAGAGAAACAATAAGTGTACAAAATTCACACTAATGTTGTTTCCTACATGACACGTAAAAGAAAAACCACTAAGTATGAGGGTTCAAAACTATCCCCAGTAACCTCTGAAACCACCAACTACGCAAATGAGTCACCACCTGTCTAACAATGCCCATACAAATTCAATACATATGAAAATATCATTACGTAAACCCATAATGGTGTACCACCACCTAAGAATGTGCAAAGATGTGAAACTACCAACAGGACTTCACGAGCTTCTAAACATACCCTATACAAATGGGAAACTGTAAACAGTTAGAATACGCCAACTGGTATCTAACTGCAACCAGAATACTTCATTATTACTTGCAGCATTGAAACTGCCCAACGCAACCTTCAGCAACCACTGTGCTACTAACATATCCTCAAACTCTTCCAAACTATGAACAGTTACAGTACGCCAACAGGTACGTAACTGCCCTCACAATTCTGCAGTAGCACAGTGCAATGGCACACTACTTGCAAAACATCAGCAGCAACCAACCGCATAAAGAAATAGTGCTAAAAAAGGAAGCGGGTAGACTGTTAGAATACACCATTTGCTATATAACTGCAACCGTACTACCAACACGTACAAAAGAGAAATCGTACACCATTGCAATTCCTCCTACTGCAACAGTGCACCTTAAACATTGCTATAATCAGTGCAAACGTTACTGTAATGGACTGTGCAACGTAACAGCAAATACATTTGGAAGGTTTTTTTTTCTGACAGACCCAATGACTATGCGAAGAAACACAGGAACTGCGCACATTGCACAGTACACTTGTTTAAAGCATAGTCCTTATGAAGTACTAATTATGAGGATGCACAAAGTGTAAAAATATCTGTAATGTAATGAACTGCAAAGTAACGAAATACCTGCTCAAACATGTTATGTTCTCTTTTTCCACAGATAATGAAGCAAGGATTACTACAACTTTTCACATCCCATACACAAAAATTGCACAGCCCCTCCACAATAGAAACAGTAAGTATCACATTATTGGCGTCATACTTCTTTATAAGCTGCAAAGTGTAATGTGTCCACATATTTCTGCAATCCACATACCAATGGCACAATGTTCAATGTACAGCTATAGCACACTGTGCTGCTTGTGCCCACGGCCTACACGCTTTACTACACACTGTACGGGCTCCAGCCATTCACGCAATATTGTACTGGTCACAACTACCACAGCACAATACAACCATGCATAGAAACATCTATCCACTTACCACAAACCCGACACATAACACAGCCACCTACCCCTTAGACACTTCAGTTCACATTGTATTACAATACTTCCACACAATGGACAACCTCTTTGCTGAATGCCCTCTTCACCCAAGCCTGTAATAAGTGGACACATTCAATGCACTATAGTACAGTAACCTACCCAATAATCTGCACAATCACAACAACCCAAACACAAAAATGCATCCATATGTCTTTACGTAACTGTCCTATGTTCTGTAATGTTTGCCTCCTCGCATTTGTCATGCCACTGGCACCGTTTAGGCATTAGTTCATCTTTGTTGTTACGTACACCATTTGACTGTAAGGTTTAGAACACACAATAGAGTGGAGCACAAGGTGCACAACTCAGCAACCATGTTTGAAAGTCTGCTGTACTCCTTAAAATTTCAAACTTCTGCTTCTCCTTTTTAATGTGTAATGGAGACACTATTTGAAAACCATACCCACCTTACAATGTTTGAAGAAGTTGTTAAGGAATTCATTCCGTTTGATGAACGAGAGCCCCAAATATCTTTGTGCTGAAAGACACCAAACTGCGTAAAATGGCCCTGCCACCCACATGTGCAGAGCATTCGCACACAGTCTGCCAACATACACTGTTGCTTCGTAAAACACTGCACATATAAATAGTACATAGGGGCTGTAAATGTACATTTATGTATTGTCATCTGTGCATTCAGTGCAGCATGTATAAGGTACCATCATCTCTCCATGTACGTCATAGTAACTTCTACGTAACTACACTGCTGACATTTGGAAATGCACGGTGGAATCGGAACACAAATCTTTTTTTTTTTTAGCAGCATGATCGCCGGATAGCAAAACCTAACATACCTCTATTTCAACAGGACAAATGCTCATTATAAAACAGCCTTGAGTGGTACGCGTGAATTGCTCCAAGGGTAGACATTGTATGAAATAAAATTTAAAAAAATCAAAGATAACTTACAGTATAGTGGCAGTGCCCATGTTCCGCAAAGGTAGTCTGCAACTGTGCAATACGCCATACAGAGCAATATCCTATCCACACAGTATAACCATGGAATTTGCAGAAGTTATGTAAATACAACTTTACATTACATGTTTATAGGGAATATATTTTAGTAGGATACAGTTCTGTATGCATAATTATGTTAAATGTTAAATGTATTTGTACCGCGCACCGTCACCAACGGAATTGGTCCCCGGGCGCACTGGCGGATCTGTAAGTGATAAAAGGGGGGGGGGATTGGTTAGCAAGGTGAAGAGGGAGCAGGATAGTGAGAGGAGTGGTGTTCTGTTGGCAGCTTCAACTCGGTGTACACCGGGTGCTGAGCTTTGGTGCGGGTATTGGATCGGTGTCAGTCCGTGTGTGCTGTTGCTCCGCCTTATGTGTTGTTGCAGTGTTGTGAAGTGCGTGCGGCTTGTTGTGCGAGAGATGGTTGTGTGAGTTTTTTTAGTGAGCTAGGTATGCAGAATTTGAGCTTATATTGGTTAGTGGGTTACAAGACTTTTAGCATGCTAACATTCACAGTTTCGTCTAAGTGTGGCACTTGTTGGCCTTCGCATGTGGGCATGCCAACATTCACAGACTTTTCTAGGTGCGGGGCAGGCTGGTGTTTAGAAATCTGTCTAGGCGTGGGCATGCTAGCATTCATACATAATCTGGATGCTTCTCAGGCTGGTGTTCACAATTCTAAGTGTGGCACCTGCTAGCATTCAAGTTTCAACCAGGCGCGGGCATGCTGTCCTTCAATCCTATCTAGATGCGACGTAGGCTAATTGTCCACAATTCTAAGTGTGGCCTGTGCTAGTCTTCACGTTCAGTGTAGGTGCGGGCATGCCAACACTCAGAGTCCCATCCAGATGCGACGCAGGCCAACATTCACAGATCTATCCAAGTGTGGGCATGCCTACACTCAGGCTTCACCCAGGTGCGGGCATGCTAACATTCAAGGTCCCATCCAGATGCGACGCAGGCCAACATTCACAGATCTATCCAAGTGTGGGCATGTCTACACTCAGGCTTCACCCAGGTGCGGGCATGCTAACATTCAAGGTCCCATCCAAATGCGACGCAGGCCAACCCACACAATTCCATCCAAGCGAGGCCGTGCCAACATTCACAATTTTATCTAAATGCGTTTGCCGGTCTGGGTATGATCGTCCGGTACGTACGAGTGGGTGAGTCACTTGAGGCTTTCGTCTGGGTCTAAGTATGTGATCAGTCTCTGGAGCCTCCTTTAGTGGCTATTTTCCATGATGTCTTAAGCTCTGTCGGGTGGTTGGTTCTTTGGTTCGAGTGTTTGACCTCGGCCACTCTCAAATTGGACAGAGTTTTTTTCACCGTTGTTTTAATGTCTGCGCATTCTAGTGCGTCTCTGTTGTGGTTACGCTGTGAAGAGCCATGATTTGAGGAGTTTCCTGAATGCTAGGTGGTTTGGTATGTTCCGTATATTCTTAGGTAGGTCGTTCCAGGTTTTGGGAGCAGTGGTGAGAAAAAGAGGATCCTCGGAGTTTTTTTCTGTTGTAGGGTTTTGGTTCCAGGCGTATGTCGGTGCTTGATCTTCATGTTCTTGTCGGTTGATGTAGGCGTAGTTTGTCGCTTAGGAATTGTGCGCCTTGTTTGTGTATTTCTCTGTGCGTGATGCACATGGACTTGGACTTAATTTGCTGTTTTAGTGGTAGCCAGTGTAGTATTTTTAGCGCGGGTGTGATCTGTTCTCTTCTGGGTAGCTTGAGGAGGAGTCTGGCTGCTGCATTTTGTATGCGTTGCAGTTTTTTTAGAAGTCGTTCGGGCATGCCCAGGTATAGGCTATTGGCATAGTCTACTCTGGACATGATCAGAGCGATGATGGTAAGTGTTCTGTTGGCGAACGACAGGAACGGTAGGATCCTTTTTGCTGCTCGCAGGAGGAAGAAACATTTCTTAATTACCGAGTTTACTTGTGGCTCTAGAGTGAGGTTGTTATCCATCAGGACCCCTAGGTTTTTTACAGTCGATGATGGTTCTGGTGTGGTGCCGAGCTCTCTTGGACAGGGGATGTAGTTGATGTCTCCTCCTTTTTTTGAGACAATCATTATCTCTGTTTTGCCTGGGTTGATTTTGAGATGGTTGAGGTTCATCCAGTTGAATATGTCGCGAAGGCAATTCTCTAGTGTGGTGTTTTCTTCTCGGGTATCTTGTATGTTGAAGATTATTTGAGTATCGTCGGCGTAGTTTTAGCATGTGAGGCCGTGTTTTTTGATGAGTTTGATTAATAAGTACATGTCGATGTTGAATAGAAGCGGTGAGAAGGATGATCCTTGAGGTACTCCACACATGGAGCCTCTGGGTTTGGATTTAAATGGTTTCATCCATACTGTTTCTGTTCTGTTTGTTAGGAAGGATTTGTTCCATAGTAGGGAAGTGTCTGTTATCCCTAGTCCTTCTAATCTCTTTATGAGGATGGCGTGGTTGACAGTGTCGAAGGCTGCAGACAGATCAAGGAGAATCAGGGCGGTACAGTTGTCCGAGTCTGTGTTTGTTTTTAGGTCGTCCCATATTGAGAGGAGAGCTGATTCTGTTCCTCTCATGGGTCTGAAACCAACTTGTGCCTGGTCTAGTAGGCAGTGCTCTTCTATGAATTCTTGGGTTATTTGGTAGACGTACGTTTCTAGCAGTTTGGCTATGTAGGGTATGTTGGAGATGGGTCTGTAGTTGGATACGTCCTCTACGTTTCCTGTTGTGTCTTTGAGAAGCGGCTTGATGTACGCTGATTTGAAGGCCTGTGGTACTTTACCTGTTGAGATAGAGAGGTTGAGAAGGTTCCTGTGGTATTCCATGGGGGTTCCTTGTTTGAGAATTGTTTTGTATATGTCCGAGGGGCAAGGGTCTTCGGGAGAGCCTGATTTGTTGCTTTGGTTTACCAGTTTGACGAAAGCCTAAACTGATATTTCTGGGAAGTTTCGTAGCTTGTTTGCGTGTTCCTCGTCGGTGTCGGTGGGGTTTGAGCTGTGATTGCTTGGTCTGTTTTGTTTGGTGTGTTGGATGGAGGTTATTTTGTTTTTGAAGTGGTCTCCGAGGTCCTCGCAGAGTTTCATCGATGGAATTGGCGTGCTATTGCAGCCCGGTGGGTTTTTTATTTCGTTTATGATTTTGAATAGTTCTTTTTGGGAGTTTGGTGCTCTGAAGATTCGGTTGTCGTAATGTTTCCTCTTCGCTTTTTGTATTTCCTTTTTATATAAGCGGATCTGTTGTAGGAATTTCAATTTGTTTGCGGTGGTGTTGTTGGTCCTCCATTCAGATTCTAGTTTTCGGTTTTTTCTTTTCATGGCGTTGAGTAGTGGGATGAACCATTTTGCTGTAGTTTTCTTACGTGATGGGGTGAAGGGCTTTTCTTTGGCAATGTTGTCTAGGGTTGTTGCGATATATGAAGTAGGGCAATTTTTTTGTCTAGGTCTGCTTCTTCCATGGTTGATGCTTGTGGTTTGCTGAGTTCTAGGAGCTCGGTTAGGTTGGAGTTTTTTATGGTTCTCCAATTTCTTTTCATCATGATGGGTCGTTTTTCTTGTTGCTTTTTAGTTGCAGGAACCGTTGTGATTATGAATGGAATGATGAGGTGGTCGCTCCAAAGTATTTGAATTGGGGGTGCCGTGGTGATAAGTTCCTTGTTGGCAAAGATTGCGTCAAGTGTATCCCCTGCTGAGTGGGTTGCTCCTTTGACTAGTTGTTGTAGGTTCATGGCTGCTAGTTGGGCGGTTAAGGATTTTTGTGTAGTTGCAGTTTCTTCGTCGAACCAAATGTTGAAGTCTCCGAGGATGATCAGATGGTTGTATTTGATGGCTAGGATGGTGATTGCTTCTGTGAAAGCGTCTATGAAAGTCGCATCGTAGGTTGGTGGTCTGTATATCAGGATGAATTTCAGGTTAGTTTTGGGATTTACTGAAAGTCGTAGTATTAAGGATTTGCATTTCTCGATGTTTAGTGGATCTTCCATTTTGATGGCCAGATGTTCGATGTGGATGATCGCTAGCCCCCCACTCCCCCTCTTTTGGATTTTCTGTTTGTTTGGATGCATTTGAAGTTTTCAGGCAGCCAGTTGTTGAGGGTGATCTTGTAGTTGTCGTCTAGCCATGATTCGGTTACATATAGGATGTCTATGCCTCCTTCTGACAGGAGGTTGTATATTTCAGTTGAATGTTTGCACATTGACCTTGCGTTTATTAGGTTACAGTGGATTTTCTGTGTGAGATTTTGTTTTGAGGTTATTTGTTGTTCAGATTTGTAATTGTCTGTTCGTGGTGTTTCCGCGTTGATGTCGGTAGGATGAAGAACGGCGACGTTTGCTTCTTCATTGAAACGGTCCAATAAGTTGATAACCGGGCTGATTAGTCTTGGTGTTTCTGCTGTGATGGTGTTCGGATGAGGATCAGCCAGTCCAATTGCTGGGTGGGTGGTAGAATTGTTGGTTGTTGGTGCTTCACCGTATTGTGCGTGATGTAGTGGAAATCGATGTTGCCCCTCTGTTCTTGTGATGTAAGGGGTAATGGGGTCAGAGCCCTCCCACTCTCTTGTTGAGTGCTCCCATCTTACTTCCGCATGTTTCAGGAAGTTTTTATTTGCCTGTTTCGAGGTTTCCGTGTTGGGGTGTCAGTGTACCGTGGTTGTTACGAGGTAGGGTGTGAGGTATAAGGATTTTTCTCTTGTAGATTTTGTTCCGTTTATGGCTGTGTTAGGCGTGTTTCCTTCCAATGGGTCTGCTTCTCGTAGGTTCTGTCGGTGTTGTGTGTTCGCGTCTCTTGTTGCACGATCTTGTTCTTTTTCTTGGCGTCCTTTTCTGGATCGCGCCATATTCCAGTTTAAGTGCAGGCGTGGTAAGGTAGCTGGTCCTCTATGCTGTGTTGTGCTGTCGCAGTGACCTCGGTCTTTTCTTTCTCTGGATACGCTGGGGTGTACTCTGGCTCAGTGTTGCTTTTCTGTCGGTGGGTAGGTGTGTTTCTTAAGGGTGCACTGTTGGGGGGGAATAAGGGTGTTAACTGTGCGCTGGAATGGGACTTAATTGAGTTAGGTTGTGGTGGGTTTCCGGGTTTTATAGAGTAATGAACTAAGCGCAGTTAGGTTATTTGAGAGACCTCTATAGTGGGAGAGAGTCCTATCAGTGCAATCTAAACGTCACACAATGCTTTTTGGAGACAGAACCCCTGCTAGGTTTGAGAGACCTGTACAGTGGGAGAGTGGCCTTTCAGTGCAATCTAAACATTATACAGTGCAATTTGGAGTCAGAACCCCTGCTAAATTTGAGCGGCCTATCAGTGCGATCTAAACGTCATACAAGGCAGTTTGGAGACAGAGCCCCTTCTAAAATTTGAGAGACCTGTATTGTGGGAGAGAAGTCTATCAGTGCAATCTAAGCATCGTACAATGTAGTTTGGAGACAGAGGCTCTGCTAAAATTTGAGATACCTGTATAGTGGGAGAGAGGCCTATCAGTGCAGTCTAAACATCATACAATACAATGCAATTCGGAGACAGAACTCCTGCTAAATCTGAGTGACCTGTGTAGTGTGAGAGAGGCCTATCAGTGCAGTCTAAGCATCATACGATGCAGTTTGGAGTTAGAGACCCTGCAAAGTTTGAGACCTGTATAGTGGGAGAGAGGCCTATCAGTGCAATCTAAGCATCATGCAATGCAATTTGGAGAGAGAACCCCTGCTGAATTTGAGAGACCTGTATAGTGAGAGAGAGGCCTATCAGTGCAATCTAAACATCATACAATGCAATTTGGGGGCAGAACCCCTGCTAAATTTGAGAGATCTTTATGGTGGGGGGGAGGCCTATCAATGCAATCTGAAAGTCATAATGTAATTTTGAGACAGAACCCCTGCTAATTTGAGAGACCTGTATAGTGGGAGAGAGGCCTATCAATGCAATCTAAATGTCATACAAAGCAATTTGCAGGCAGGGTCCCTGTTCAAATTGAGAGATCTGTATGGTGGGAGGGAGGCCTATCAATGCAATCTAAGCGTCATATAATGCAATTCGGGCACCGGGGCCCTGCTAAGTTTGAGGGACCTGTGTAGTGGGAGAGAGACCGATCAAGCAATCTAAATCACACGGAACGCAATTTGGGCAATGGGCCCTGCTAAATTTGAGAGACCTGTGTAGTGGGAGACCTGTATAGTGGGAGAGAGGCCTATCAATGCAATATAAACGTCATACAATGCAATTTGGTGGCAGAGCCCCTGCTCAGTTTGAGAGACCTGTATGGTGGGAGAGAGGCCTATCAGTGTAGTCTAAATATCGCACAATGCAATTTGGGCACTGTGGCCCTGCTAAATTTGTGAGTCCTGTATAATGGGAGAGAGGCCTATCAATGCAATCCAAATGTCACCTAGTGCAAATGGTCATGTTTCAGTGGTAGAGCTGACACTCTCCCCTGACTCAAGCCACTCCTACCTTACTGGTCCTAGTAGTTGCTGGTTGACGGCAGGCCACTGGCTTCCCCTGCTGACAACTCCTGGAGCGGCCTCTGTTGGAGCCGCCCTTGGGGTCCTTACCCGCAAGGGGCTGCTGGGCAGAGCGCTGCCCTGTGGGACCAGTGATGAGGCCGAGAGGACCAGTGAGAGTGGGGATGGGCGGATCGGGAGGCGTGAGAGAGACTTGGAAGAGGGTGCGGGGTGGCTGGGGGACGCTTCTGGGGCCTGGGGGTCTAGTTTGGTCACGGAATGAATGCGAACTGCGAGGGCCGCGGGACTATTATGAAGGCGCAAAGTTAGGATGCTGGCCGGGGGGTCACAGGCCACGGCACTCACCTGCGGCGCTCTGGGTGTAGTGAGAGCGAGCAGGGGGCTGCTGGCGTGGGGACCAGGAAGCTCTGGGGCACTGCCTAATCAGGCTCTGGGGGCGGAGAGGGAGGCGGGAGGAGGGAGGGAGAGGCAGAGAAGGTGCCGGAGAAAGCGAGCGGCGAGGGCCGCAGGAGAATGGAGGCCCAAAGTTAGGATGCTGGCCAGGGGGGGGTCACAGGCCCCGGCACTCACCTGCAGGCGCTCTGGGTGTAGTGAGAGCGCACAGGGGGCCGCTGGCGTGGGGACCAGGAAGCTCTGGAGCACTGCCCAATCAGGCTCCGGGGAAGGGGAGGGAGGCGGGAGGAGAGAGGGATGGATGGAGGGAGGGAGAGGCAGAGAAGGTGCCGGGGAAAGCGAGCGGCGAGGGCCGCGGGAGAATGGAGGCCCAAAGTTAGGATGCTGGCCAGGGGGCGTCACAGGCCACGGCACTCACCTGCAGGCGCTCTGGGTGTAGTGAGAGCGCGCAGTGGCCCGCTGGCCTGGGGACCAGGAAGCTCTGGGGCAGTGCCCAATCAGGCTCCGGGGGCGTCGAGGGGAGAGGCAGAGAAGGTGCCGGGGAAAGCGAGCAGCAAGGGCCACGGGAGAATGGAGCCCCAAAGTTAGGATGCTGGCCAGGGGTGTCACATGCCACGGCACTCACCTGCAGGCGCTCTGGGTGTAGTGAGAGCGCGCAGGGGGCCGCTGGTGTGGGGACCAGGAAGCTCTGGGGCACTGCCCAATCAGGCTCCGGGGCGGGGAGGGAGGCGGGAGGAGGGAGGGAGGGAGAGGCAGAGAAGGTGCTGGGGAAAGCGAGCAGCGAGGGCCGCGGGAGAATGGAGGCCCAAAGTTAGGATGCTGGCCAGGGGAGGGTCACAGGCCACGGCACTCACCTGAAGGCGCTCAGGTATATTGATAAGGGACAGACTCAAAAAGGACTCCCTACAGCAAAAACTCAGAATAGCTCTTCCTTGCCTCGAAAGCTGATTGAAGGGAGGAGGTGTGGGGGGGGTCGCCTTTGGTCACAAGTTTAGCAACAGGGATGGGAAGTTCAGAACACAGCATTAACCCTCCGCCTGGGACGTACCCCTCAGGGTAGACAACTTTTGGTAATTTAGGAAATGGTAATTTTATGCAACTTAATGGTCCTGGGAGAAAAATATTCTTGGATAATCCCGTCCCTGGGGGGGTTGAAGAGTTTTCAGTGACTGCTTTGCCAGTTGGGGCACCGTCCATAGAGGCCGGGTTGGAAAGAAATGTGGGGGGGGGGGGACATGGTAATGGAACGTGTCATCAGAAAGGTTATTAAGTTGATGTTAGATGAACATGACAATGTGCAAGCTGTCCCTGAATGCCTCCCATGCAGAAATGAATGTTCCTCCTCTGAGGCTGGCGTGAAAGAGCTCCCAAAGGATATACAGCTGCACCAAAGAGCTCTTGCGTTAAACAGTGTAGGGCTGGCTGGACATCTGGAACCCCTTACTAGGGATCCCCCCCCATATGCAAGTTAGGGAGAGTTCCTTGCAAGTGGCATCTCAAATGGAGGATCTTCCTCACCGTAATATGGATGCTGCTGTTGCTTTACGTTCCCGTGCTATCCTGAATATCCCAGCATTATTATTACTCAGTACTCCTTTTCCAGTGATGGACGGGCTATATTAAACCGCCCAACAATGTTGGCTATGTTTGGGGAAATTCCTAGTCTATCTCTAATAACCCCTGGAGATACAAAACTAGTTGACTGTGTCCATCCTTTGAGATACGACTTTGTTTGAGTGGTCTTTACTCAGAGACAGTCATGGATATGGTACTAAAAGAACAGGACGCTCTCCATAAATTTCGTTATGACTTGGAGAAGGTACCATTAGAGGAGGGAGATAATCTGGGAATTACACAGGGCCCCCAAACTGAAAATGCTGCAAGTGTGGAGAGGGCTGATGGAGATTCCAGTCTTAGATGGCTGGCACTCACTTTGTGGGAATCCATCTCACAACTCCAAGGCTTGAAGCCGAATAGCTAACAATACGAAAATATTGACCCTAGTTAGTTGGAATTCCAGGGGCAATTGTTTTCTTAAAAAGTGTCCGGAGATTTGCTCCAAATTGAAGGGGTGTTCATTTGTGTGTTTACAGGAAACCTGGTTTACCGAGCAGCATGTGTTAGATGGATTCATTGTGCATTCAACCATGGCCCGCAGGGGCACAGTCGAGTGCCCATCTAGGGGTTTGCTTACGGCTGTGTATGTGAATATTTGCCCCAGTATTACTAAGATTTTTAGGATTCATGATTGGTGCCTGGCGTTACTGATCCGGTCTAACGGGAGATTTTTTTGTGGTCAGTGTGATCGCTTGTTGATTAACGTGTATTGGAGCTTGAAGTTGGAAATTCAAGCAGCCCTAAAACAGCTGGGTCATTTCATGTTGGAGTGTCTGGAAATTTGGCCTAATATGGTTATTTTGATTGTTGGAGATTTTAATGTGGAAATTCCCAGATGTGATACTGCATTGCACAATGGGGAGGGAATGAGCTCAACCCAGAAGGCGGTCAAAATCCAACAGGGTCTCTTATGGGGACTTTTCTTAGAAGCATGGGAACTCCACAATGCCAGAGATCTTTTGAAGAATGATTCAGATCATTCTACTTGGTTTAGAGGTATATTTTCCACGACAATTGACCATATTTTTCTTTTTGCTCCAATGTTGAATTTGGTAACGGACTATAGGCTACTGAGCACCATGTGTAGTGATCACAAGATTTTGCAGCTTAATTTTCTGGAGGAGGGGGACAATGTATGCTACAATTCGTGTGAATTTAATGTACAGGTTAACATCACTAAAACAAGAGTTATTTGGCATAAGGGTAATGTTGTGAAACTGAACGCTGTCTTTCTGTCTGATTTCAACAAGCTTAGCTATGGGAAAAAACATGTATTGTATACTAATGATTCATTCAGTGATTATGTGGGGAATACAATGTGTCAGGCCACAGGCCAAATTGTAAAATCTACTTCTCGGAAATAAAATCTGCATACTTATGATCTGGTAGTCAGAACCCTTAAGAATAATAGAGCCAGGGAGCTGTGTACTTTATCAAAAACCAGCTTTCCACTCTCTAAAAAAAATGCAACTAAGGAAAAATATTAATAACAAATGGAAACACAAGATTAAGGCTCATTGTGCCACTTTATATCAGGCAGATGGGTAAAGTATTCTTGCCTCTATGAAAGACAACACTGCAAACACATTTTGGGCTCTGATTAATAACCTATCAGCCAGGAATAGTGAGGCTCTCTCTAGCTCGATTTCAGAAGCACAATGGGTTGGTCATTTTGGGGATCTATATAAACCTGTTGAGGGCAAATCGCTACTCCCCGATGGTGTACCAGATGCTGAGTGGCTAATTAAAATCCATCAGGAGGATGTCGAATAATTGATCCAGAAGGCTTCAGCATGTAGGGCGTCTGGTCCTAATGGTCTGGCAAATGTCACCTTTAAGCAAAATCAGGGTCTCTGGGCTAAAATTCTGTATATTATTTTCAATGAAATGGTTAGGACCCGTACTATTCCCTCGTCATGGCATATTTCTTTTGTGGTTTCAATTTAGAAGAAGGGCGATCGGTCTTGCCCTAAAAATTACAGGCCAATCACCCTTCTTGATGCAGATTCCAAGATCTTTTCAGGAATTATTTTGAAGTATATCCAAGAGTGGATTAAGGCGTATGGTATTTTGTCTCAATTCCAGTTCGGTTTTAGAAAAGGTGTCGGAACGGATGTTGGTGGTCTGCTTTTGAATGTAATGCAGGCAATGGCATGGAGGAAGGATTCGGCACCTATTTATATTGCTTTCATCAACTTATCAATGGCATTTCATAAGGTGGACAGGACAGTGCTCTGGGGGAAACTACTCCGATTAGGGAGTTTGAGTTCTGATTCTGTTGGATTTGTCGCCGCATTTGATACGGTGGACCATCCTATCCTTCTTTCACGTTTAGCACAAATCGGGATCTCTGGCCCGGTCCTTGCTTGGTTTACTTCCTTTCTCGCAGATCGCACTCAGACCCTTGCTATGCCCCCTTTCCTTTCTTCCCCCTGTGCCCTCACTTGCGGTGTTCCCCAGGGATTGTCTCTTTCCCCTATTCTATTTAATATTTATATCTGGGTGCTGGTCTGCCTTATCCGCTCGTATGGACTCAATTGTTATTCCTATGCTGATGATACTCAAATCCTGATCCGTTTGGATCAGGATCAAACTGAGGTCTCAGCCTGTCTTCATGACTGTTTAAAATCAGTCAGTGTCTGGATGGATCAAAATTGGCTCAAGCTCAATGGCGATATAACTGAGGTGATGTTGGTGGGTTGCCCTCCCAGCCCCTCATATGGACCCCCGCTTTTGGCCTAGGTCATTGGACCCCCTGCCCTGTCCAGTGGACAAAGTGAAGAATTTGGGGGTTATTCTGTCCGCCTCTCTATCCATGTCAAACCAGGTTTCAGCGGTCTGTCAATCCGCCCAAAACCAGATTAGGGTACTTAAGAGGGTCCTCCCTATGATCCCGGACGTTATGCGCCCCCTCCCATGGTGGCTGCATTAGTCCTTTCACGATTGGACTATTGCAACTCCCTGTACCTTTCTCAGCTGGTGGGCTTTCTCCAACGACTTCAACGTATGCAGAACCTGGCAGCTAGACTAGCCACTGGTTCTCCTTATGGCGCGCATATCTCGCCAGTGCTCCGCCAACTCCACTGGCTTCCAGTGGCTCAGCGAGTTAAGTTCAAGTCGCTGTGTATTGCCCACCGGGCAATTCAGGGTCTAGGAGCTGAATTCCTTCAAACCAAATTTTCCCGATATATCCCGGAACGTAATCTCTGCTCCTCGACCACCAATCTACTTGTGGTTCCCAGGTACAACCGGGAAAGACTCGGTGGCAGAGCCTTTTCCATTGCTGCGGCCAAGCTGTGGAACACCCTCCCATTGCTACTCAAGTCTACCTCTAATCATTTGCCTTTCAGGAAAGCTCTGAAAACCACTCTATTCTAGTTTTTTGGCTTTTCACTGATTTTCTTGTTCGGTAGCTTCCTCACCAGCGCCATGATGCCTTTGGGCGACCGTGCGCTCTACAAGTCCAGGTAACATAACATAACAAATAACATCCTCCCTGTCATGTCTCTGAATGTGTTTGTCTTTTTTATTTCAAGCGCCCTTAATCCCTAGGGTACCTGGTGCACTTTACAAATTAAATAGCATAACATAACTGAAACATCACACTGTATGTTCACTTGTGTGCTGCTAGATTGCCTGGATTGTCCTTACAATGACCTTTCAAACATTTAAGAGTTGTAAGCGCCTTCATTCTATCAAAATTAATAACGGCCAGAGGCCCATATACCACTCGGCCGGTACACAAACTTTGACAGATAATATTGTAGTGTTGCATGTTTTGGGAAAACAGCTCCTGCATTGTCCTGCAATCGGAGGGGACCCACAGGAGGATTTTTTTTAATGTTTTTTTGGACACACACAGAGAGAATGTGAAAAGTAAACACATGAAAGGAGGATGTGTTGGCAACATTTTAAAGACATTTCACATATGTGTAGCCGTAGAAGGAGAGTGGCACCTTCAAAACAGAGAGCAAGGCGGTGGGTGAACATCCAACACCACTATAACACACAGTAGGTCACCCAAAAGTCTATGACCCGGCCACCTAAGGCCCGTTCATGACATCCTTCCCTCAGACTCTTGTCATTTATGCTGCCACTGATAACAGCTATTTAAATGTATTCTTATTCCTCTTTGTTTGCAGATACCTTGTACCTTACAGCCCGTGTCACTCCTTCCACATCCCAATAGACGGATGGTGGAGCAATCTTTACAAGATTACCATAAGCGGTGTGTTTTCGCTCATTGTTATCTGGGACGACCGCTATGGCCCTGTATGTCCATTTGCCTTTCAGGCAATAAGTAGCAACATGCAAACCTTTATAATGTTAGGCATCACAGAGACAACAGCTATCACCTTTCCTAACTTACAAAGAAAGTGTGTTCTACCTCACAAACCACCAGGGATCATACATTAATCCTTTTGCTACTTTTTGTCAGGAACGCTACTCATCATACCCGGTCCTTGAGTCTGAGGAGGAGGCATTGTTTGTTAAGCCGCACTGATAATAGAAGGGCCAGGACTCCTTATTTCTTGCATGCTAACACTCATGCAAGCCCACGCACTCTTAGACACTACATTTCCCATCAGCATGGCGTGTGGAGGTTGCCGTGGCAACAATGGTGTCCTCTCCACGTTAAGTACGCTGCTGCACGTTCAGGGAGGTGGAGTCTGGTCATTTCACAGGACTAGTGTATTTAAGCTTGCACTTTAGGCTACGCCAGTGCTTCTGATTTTGGAAACCACGTCTCTTGCTATCTGTTTCTGGTTTGTTGACTTGGTATTTACCCGACCTTGCCTATTACTACGACCTGCTTTTGCCTTGCCCTTTGTGTACGAACTGATCTCCCTGGTAACCTTTCACAGCTTTTGGATTCCTCGACTATTCTTTGCCTGCTGATTTTGCATTGTTGTCTGCCTGCAAGATTCTGACCCGGACTGTCCATTGAACCTGCTTATGTTTCACTGCTCTGCCTACCATGCTGGTCGCGAGCTTCCGACCGGGACAGTCCATTGACACTGCTTACCTCTCAGCATTCTGTCTTCGTTTCTGCTGCATTGCCCCTGACCAGGATTGCCACTCTCAGAACGCACAGCTCTAAAGAATCACTCACCGCTTGAAGAACGCAGCTGTGTAGCAAGTGTTTTCTATCCATTTCCATACCGCATACTGCACACGGGCTAGATACTTCCACAACGTGTGTACCATAGTTACACGTCCTCGTTTCGGCGGGATAGTTGGCTACCTCGACTAGAGACTGAGCCACAACCCGGATTAGGCATCCGAGTGTCGTCAGGGTTAGCCTTTTTACACTTGCTGCACACAGGACTGGAGACTCGTCAAGTTCTTACTAGTCCCATACTGGTAAGATTTCATACTATAGTTTGGTACATTATCTTTAGTCGCTGTAGTTACTTATCCTGTTTCCCTTATTGTGTGTAGGTTTGGGTTTCAGTGTCAAGAGGAGTGACACCAAGGGGCTCTCCATAATCCAATTTCACCTCAAGATGGGTTAGCTGAGGTTCAGTTCTCTATTGTCATTATTTCACGCTTGTCTGACAAGCTATCGATAGTATCCTTGTTTCCTTGCAGTTCTCCTGTGTTTCGAGCTGTGATCCATCTTCTGACAATTGTTTCCTCTGCATGTTTATTCCATTCAGAGGGAAACATTGGTAGTAAGAATTCTTCGGCCACGCCATGTGTTCAAAACGCCAGGGATTCTGACACTTTGCCAGATGACCAAAGAAGTACTGAATAGCACAGACGGCATTCTATGCTGGAATTTACCCACAAAATGAAAAAAGCGGTCATTTCAGGTAGCTTACGCTTTCTTGTGAACATTCTATGAAAAATAAAACCACTTGCAACAATACACAGTGTTGTTCATAAATTATTTAAATATATTCTCGGAGCAAGTACTGTGTAGAACAAAACCGCAACCCTATGCTCTGTGTGTGCAGGTCTGCTTTAGCTTCTATTTATGTTCCTGTTTTCCGGACCTAGCTCCTCACATGACATGTTGGGCTATGCTGGGCACACATGTTATGAAAATACCTGGAGTGCACGGTTTGAGCAACTACTGTCAACAAATAATGTCAGCTACGGAGGCGACGGTTGTGATGTTGTCCCGCGCCCTCATGTAAAGTTGGTGCAAGCGATGCACACATAACAATAGCACAGAATGGCAACACCGAGCACGTCTTTGCGCATCACAAAAAGTACACAAAACAAAGCTAATAGTGAGATGGCCAATCGTCCTGTATTTTGCGGGACTTGCCCGCATTGATGGTTTTGTCTTGTGAATTGCTGGCATTCTCTGCGGACCTCTAAACGTGCCGAATTTGCCTTCACCCCCTGCCTGAGTAAAACTTTTTGTACCCTGAGCTCACACTTCTGTGTCATAATTGAACGCCAGGACAGAAAGGCGGTAGGGGAGCTCACCCAGGATGTGCAGCATTTGAAAATGTTGCTCTATGTAAACAGA
Organism: Ambystoma mexicanum; assembly: GCF_040938575.1. Lineage (NCBI taxonomy): Eukaryota > Metazoa > Chordata > Amphibia > Caudata > Ambystomatidae > Ambystoma > Ambystoma mexicanum. Next base: position 547,875,663 of record NC_090932.1, read on the forward strand.
GCACTGCAATGGCAGCAGATAAACATCAATAGGGGCCAGAGGGGGATATTAGCAAGGACTGTTCGCCCTTAAGGAAAGAAATGTGATTACAAGTACAGTATGGTGTCTGTCAAGTAAGAGTGTAATTCTCAGAGTGAAGTATACATTCTTTCTCCCACAGTAGTGTGTCTAGTACTGCTATACCTTCCATGCTGATTTCGCTGAACATATTTCTATGACCAATTATATAGTGCAAGGTTATGTCATTGTGAAATGCTCCGTTTCTTGTAATGGGATATGTTTTCTTTCCAAAGCATTTCTATAAGGAAAACATTTCATACATACGTATGTGAAGTAGACCTTCAATTATATGTGGATATCTGCATTCATTGTCCATATTGTTAATGTGTGATGCTAAGGAAATCGTTTCATGTCGCAATATCTTGCTTCACTCCCTAAGCAAAGGGTCTGATAAGGGGCAAACCATTGCAAACGCAAATGGTGGCATGTCACTCCGTAAAGGCCAACAACTCTAATGAAGTACACCATATGGAAGTCCAGGCATTTCAGGTCACCTCTGGTACTCTACTAAGTCTAAAATGTCCTCCACAACCATTCTGTAATGGTGACCACCTTAGGAGATATGCTTGTTTGAAAATGTGTACGATGGAGCAACATATGGTTATATATAACAACTTACCCAAATGAGCAAAGGGAAAAAAATGCACTCCATAAACATATTTGTGGAATCCATATACCAGTATCACCTTGTTCGCATGCATGGCTGCATTACGTTGCGGTGGGTGTGGCCAAGGCCTAGCCTCTTGGGTGCATGCAGAGGCCTACTTCAACGTAATGCAGCCATGCTTGCGAACATCTGGCCAGTTACCACAACCCACAAACGTAACACAGCCACCGGCATCCCTACCCACTTCCGTTTGCATACTATTATACTTCTTCCAACCAAAGCACACAATCTTCAGAGCATTGCCCCTGCACCCAAGACTGTGTTAAGTACTGACAACCAATACACCATAATACAGTACTCAGTCACCTGGCCAATGGGCACAACCCAAACACATAAACCATCCACTGGAACCCTATCCACTTCTATACACACAGTATTGCAACAGTTAACCCAGTGGACACACTGCAGGACTATTGACTCCATCACCTCCAGGCATGGACCAAAAACTGTAGGACGTGCTAACACTCACCAAACCCATGCAACCAACAATGTGTATACTGCACACAAACCACACCCAAGCCAACAGTGTGAAACCTACTTGCAACCAGTGGGCATACTCTTCGGTGCAAGGCCTCCTGCCATGCACCCAAGGCACTAGGGGCTTGGCACACACAACACACCATAGTACACCCAATGCAAATATCCTCATATAATCTGCAATCCACTCCCCATCCCCAATTGAGCCTGCTTGCACTCACCACAGAAGCGAGGCGCCTGTGGAGCTACCTGAGAATCAGTTATATGTGGGTAGCTGCATACATTGTCCATAATGTTAATGTGGGACGCTAAGGAAATCCCTTCATGTTGCAATATTTTACTGCACTCGCAAAGGAACGGGTGTGATAAGGGGCAAACCATTGCAAACCCAAATAGTGTCATGTTACTCCGCAATGGGCAACAAATGCAATGAAGTACAGCATATGGAAGTGCACGCATTTCAGCTCACCTCTGGTTCTCTACCAAGTCTAAAATAACCTCCACAACCATTCTGTTAAGGTGACTACCCTAGGAGAGATGCATATTTAGAAGTTTGTATGATGTACCAACGTATGGTTATAACAACTTACCCCAATGAGTGAAGGAAAAGAAAATGCACTCCGTATAAATATTTGTGCAATCCATATACTCCGGCCATGCACCCAAGATGCTAGGCCTTGGCCCCAACCATTGCAATGCAATGCAGCCATGCATGGGAACATGTGGCCACTTACCACAACCATGACACAGCCATCGGAACCTCTACCCAACCCCACAACATAATACAGTCATGCATGCAAACATGTAGCCAGTTACCAGACCCCACAAACATAACACAACCTCCGGCACCCCTACCCACTCGCGTTCACATACTATTATTCTACTTCCAACCATACCACAAAATCTTCTGAACATTGCCCCTGTACCCAAGACTGTATTAAGTACTGATAACCAATATATCATAGTACAGTAAAGTGCTCAGTTATCTGGCTAATGGGCACAACCCACACACATAAACCATCCACTGGAACCCTATCCACTTCTATACACACAGTATTGCAACACTTGACCCAGTGGGGACACTGCAGGACATTTGACTCTATCACCTCCATGCATGGACCGAAAACTGTAGGACGTGCTAACAATCACCACAGCCATGCAACCAACAATGTGTACACTGCGCACAAACGACACACACAAGCCAACAGTGTGAAACGTACTTGCAACCAGTGGGCATACTCCTCGATGCAAGGCCTCCGGCCATGTACCCAAGGCGCTAGGTGCTTACCACACTCAACACAGCATACTGCACCCAATGCAAATATCCTGCTATCATCTGCAATCCACTCCCCATCCCCAATTGTGCTTCCCTGCAGTCCCCACAGAAGCTAGTCACCTGAGGAGCTACTCACGAAAATTGCTGCAGTACCCGCGGACACTGCTCGCACACCACCGCCTTCTTCCACCTAAACAAATATATCATATGAACCACTTTTCACTCCCCCACCCTTTCCTTTCCCTCTTCCCACCACCAGATGCCGCAAAGCATTTTTTCCAGCCCCTTTCGGCGCTGCACTATCCTCTGATACAACATGGCGGCGCTATCCAAAATTGTGACGCACATCACGCTTCCCTCCAGCCAACCACCGGGCGCGTCCAATGTTCGCCGACATCACGCCACACTCCAGGCCAATCAGACTTTTGACCGTGCAGTGAACAGGGAAATGGCACCGCAGAGACGTACATTTTAGCTGTTTGTAAAAAAAAAAGTACTGGACTGATTTTCACCAAATTTACAAAAGCACGCTTTCGAGACCAAGCCGCCACTCTTGCCACAAATTTGCTAAAAATCTGTCCAATGGTTTGGCCTGTACATGTGCGCAAACTTTTTGTCCGTTCAGTCTATGTAAAAAAAAAATAGTTGGGGACCCCCCCCCATAACTTTGTCCCCCTTCACGAAACCGCTGCCAAAAAGTGGTCTTCCAACGGGTTGAGCAACTTGCGGGCCGTGTGTGTGTGTGTGTGTGTGTATATATATATATATATATATATATATATATATATATATATATATATATATATAGATAGATAGTAGCGGCCATGTAGTTATGGTTAAGTTGCTAAACCCGTAGGAAGAACACTTTTTGGGCGGCTTATAACTTCGCTCCCCCTGGACGAATCCTCACCAAACTTTGCAGTGTATGGCCTACTATGATTGTTTTGCAAAGTTTGGTGAGTTTTGGTCCAAGGGGGGCAAAGTGATAGGGGGGGGCTCAGTATTTTTTTTTAATGAATGACCAAAAAGTAGGTCTAAAAAAATGTGTGATATCTATGTCTGCTCCGCAGTCACACTTCCCTATTCGCTCCGTGGACAGGACACCGATTGGCTAATCGGCTTGCATCATGTCCGCGGACATACAGCGTGTTCGTTGGGGTGTAGCGTGAGGTGCGTCACATTCTTTCGATGCGCCCGCCATATCTGATCCGCGGACATTCGTGGACAGCGCGGCGTGGAAGTGAGCATAAATCTAATTTTGGGGAGTGTGTTAGTGTGTAGGAGTGGCTGGAGAGGGTGAGGGAGTGAATGATGGGTCAAATGCTGTATTTCTTTAGGTGGGAGAAGGGCGTGATGCGTTTGCGGTGTCCGCGGTCACCGCGGTTGTCCGCGGACATACTAAAGACTGGGAGCACTACTGGCTATTTTACTTTACTATGATGTTGGTTTTGGGTCGTTAGTAGAGCATTGGTGAAGAGGGTATGGATTGAAGAGTTTGTGCGTTGGTTGTAATTATTGTTTTAGAATCCTAATTGAAGTGGATAGGTTTTGAGGTGGATGCGTTATGTTTTTTGCGTTGTGGTCATTTGGTAGGTGTTTGCTTCTATGGGTGTTTTATGATGCAATGATTGTGGCCAGGGCCTAGAATCTTGGGTGCATGCACCCAAGACTCTAGGCCCTGGCCAAAACCACTGCAGCATAACACACCCATGCTACCAAACATTTTGACTGTGGTATGTGGGCTGTTTAGGGGATACGTTTTCAAAAATGTGTGTACTGATTGGCAGTAGTTTAATTGTGTTTATAGGATAGTGAGATGATGTGTGTTAGTTTGTTTGTTGGATTGTGTTCAGAATATTGGTATTGAAGACTAGGCATTTTGGGTTATATTTATTGGTGAGGTGTTTGTTTGCATGGCTGTGTTATGTTGCAGTGTTTGGGAGTCTAATTATTATATGCTTACTGTTTCCTTTGTTGAGGCTGTATGTAGAGTTTGGGCCAGGACATGCAGTCAAGATTGTAGGGTTTGGCAACAAGCACTGCAGCATAAGATACCCATGGAAGCAAACATTTTGGATTGTGGTCTATGGTCAGGTGTTTGCTTGAATGGGTGTGTTATGCTGTGGTGTTCGTAAGTCCAATCATTATATACTTACTGTTTGACTTTTTGTGGTTGTATGCAGTTTTCTCATGAGATGGGTAATTGGAGCAGACATTCTTTTTCAATCTCTTGTGATAAAAGAAAAGATCACATGTTAGTGTAGGTAGTTTATAATGAGTTATTGCATTGCATAGTAGACATTTCTGTATTTTGTCGACCCTCATAGTTCGTACTTTAGAAGTACTATAGTTCAAACCAGTGTACTGTGCAATTTGCTCAGTTCCTGTGTTTGTTCATTAAATCATTGGGTCTGTGGGAATGAAAATCCATAATGGATTAAAAAAAACGTTCTACGTTATGATACAATATATTTCTTTGGTTGATTTCAATAGGAGGAATTGAATAGGTGTACGGTTTTTAATTTGGAAGTGGTGGTAGTATTGTTGCAATTAGATAGCAGTTGGTGTATTCTAATTGTTTATTTCTTGTTCCATTTTAGTGGTATTCATTTATCTGTTTGCTTGTTGCAGAAATTTGGGGCAGTTAGATACCTGTTGGCGTATTCTTACTGTTCATAGTTTTGAAGTGTTATGTTCATACACAGATTAGTTATTAAATTTTGGTTTTAAGAATATTAAGTAAGCGTTTACAAGATTTACTGGTAATCTCGGTTTTAGAGTAATGGTAGTATCATTACATTCGAACCATCCACAATTCATTTTTATATATGCAGTCTAGTGACCTGCATTGGTTGTGGCTCCTGCGTGGTAGATTATACCTATTGTTGTGAAGGTTTTCTTACCAAGTGATACTTGTCCATGTGTGAATCCAGTCAGCTTGCAGTTGTTTTTGGTACCATCTGCATTGTAACGTGAAAGCATTACTATTAGGTATTTACTATGTGTCTGTTTTTGTAAGGTGGAGCGATTATCTGAATTGTAGGTAGTACATAATCTGCCATGGTTTCCATTTTGTTCCAGTTGCTTAAATGGAATGGATTCACAGTTAGGTATGGATACATAAAAGAAGCGTTCATTGGGGACTTCTTCTTGTGCCACATGGCTGCAAAGAGTGCATGTATGTTTCCACGTGTATGAAATCTAGAAGATTTCATTTATAGGTATTTTTATGTTTTCCAATACTTGTAGTAAGTACATTAGAAATTCCTGTGGATCTTCTTGTGTTTTTATAGTGAATTTGGCCATTCCAGCACAGTAGTCCAATTCCTGCCTTATTCAAGAAACACTAAGTGTTGTCAGGATTGTTGGTTGCATTTCTGTGAAGGACTAACATTTGCAAACAGAATCAGTATGTCCTGTGTAAGTAAATGTTGTCAATAATTGGTGGCAATTGGAATAGAATATTGATTGCTACTTTTGCATAGCAATTTACACCAGTTGTATTTGAAAATTTTAATGGACCTGACAGTTCTGTGTCCAAGTCATTTGTTCAGAGTGCGCGTTGTTACTTTGAAGAGGTAGTTGACTTTGTTTGTGCAGTAGATCCTTCTTTGGTTGTGGTCCTTGATAAAGTATTAGCTTCTTTTAATTTCTTTGGAGGAATTGCTGTGAGATCCTGAATAATTTTAGTCTGGAGTAGTTTTTTTTTACAAGCGTTTGCTTTTTGAGGAACAGGATAGGTTTTTAGATGGGGGTTTAGAGTGATTGCAGTCTATTGTATTCTAGAATGCAAGGAATATCAACATTTACTTTACTTGCATCAAAGTTGATTATAGTCCATCAAGTGTACGTAAGCGTGATAGTGCTACATAGCTCATGCCTTCTTTAAACACTGTGCTACCAATATCTATCAATGCTTTATCTAGGGTAAGACCTTGCGATTTGTGAATGGTGACTGCGTATACTAGAGTTAGAGAAAATTGTTCTCTGCGTACATACATGTCTTTGAAAAGAAGGAAGCGGGCTGTTGAGTGTCCTATCCTTTTACCTTCTGATAGTTTGCCAAAGAGAATATTGACAAACTAAATGTTGTTGTCACGTGGGTATGTTTGAAAGCCAACAACTGTACCACGTGCTCCATTAACTAGTCCTTGGTCCACGTCAAGGTTACGTTTAAGCATTACTCTACAGTTATTTAGCATTGTTGTGGCTTGTTTACACATGGGTAGTGTCATATCATGTATGTCCACTATGTCCACTATGTTGTGGAGCAAATTTGAAGTATTGGTTGCATTTCCTTTTTAATATTGTTTTATTGAATTATTGAATTCTGAACAGCTTGCAAGAGTTGGCATCAAGGACATACAGTTTACATTTTTGTGTGCTAATTGTTCCATGACATCAGTAGCACATGACTTATGGCCATAGAGTGCACGGATGTGCCTGGGTTTTAATATGGATTGTGCTTCTTGAGATGGTACACCCACTCTAATACTTTTTAAAATGTTGGTGTATGTGAGGTCTGCAGACTGACACATGTTTTCAGTTAATTCTTTGTATTGGAAATGTTGCTAAAGGTTGACATTTCCTATGCTACCAAGTGTTTTACGGCATAGTTTGTGCCCTAAGGTTTTATAAATAGGTTCACCTTTAACTGATGTTAATTGAAGATCTCCGAAAACTATAATGTGTTCATAGTCTGTTTTCAGGACCATGCTTAACTCATCTATTAGCAGGATTTTCATTTGTTTGAAAACTCTTCGTAGTTCCATTACAACTTCTGGTGAAAGTTTGTAATAGTCTAATTTGTTTTGGTGTTCTACTGGAAGGAGTAGTAATTGGTGTAGAGTGACACCGCCTATGTAGTAGGCAGCTAAACCTGTGGGGGCAGTTACAACAGCTGACAGTTTATTGTTTGTCAATTGTTGGAGGAACTTGCTGATGATTTTGATTAAGAACGTTTTGCCTGAACCAGCCTGAGCACTCACGTATAGCAGTATAGGTTTTTAGTCTTGGCAGGTACAATTTCTAGTTTCATGCTGCACACCATGTTCAATTTGTTTTGTTATTTCTTGGAAAATGCTACGCTGCTCATTGTTTAGTTGTGATTGTAGTAGGGCAAAGTCTTCTGTAGATTGCTCATACTGACACATGGCTTTTTCTACTTCAGTCATGGCTAATTCTGCCTCATTTGCTATTAGTGGCTGTCCAAGTGGTTCTCGGCTTCCTGTTACAAAAGGTTGACTGCTGTCAGGAGTGTCTACATCTAGTTGTTCCTGGAGTTCTTCTTCTTCTTGTTCATTGTGCAACATTGTTTTGTACTGTGTTAAGTGTACATCTTTTATAGTGTTTTAATGTGCTTTGAAAGCGTCTTCATAGGAGTCATAGGTATCTAGTAAATTTTCTTTTCTCGATGGTTTAAAAAGTTGTAGCAGGGACATGTAATACAGTTCTTTATGTTGAGGAGTTTTTAATGACAATTTGATATGATTAAGCTTTGTTTGGTACGTTTCACTAAGATGCCTTCACAATTTTCCACTCTGTATCTACCTTTCTTCTCATCTGGTTTAATATTATTTTTGTATGTGAAGTTTTGGGCTATGTGGTATAGACACATGGTTCCCAAAGTGGTACTTCTGTATGGGTAGTATGCATCTAGTAAGTTGTTTTTCAAAATGTCTTGGCTGTTGGGATCCTTTTTGGCTATTGTTTCTATGTCTTCATATGATTTGAGAACTCTTTTTCTAGATTTAGCAGGACCAAGGCTTAGCCATACTATATTTTCAGATTTTCCATACACGGCAGTACCGGTTAAATAGTCTGCAGCTTCATAGCAGCCACATTTTCTATGGGAGAGCATTTTTATGCCTAAGATGTACAATTTCTATGATAGTGTTTTGTCAGATGATATTTCATCCCAGAGGGTCTTGGAGCTCTGTTTTCTCTGCGTTGGTAAGTAGGCTGTGACATATCGTCCAACTGCAGTGGAATTGTCTGCAATATACTGCACATCTATATTTGCATTCCATAGGAGCACAATGATTGCATTGTAATCATTGATGTATTTTGATCCGTCTCTTCTTTTTATGTAATATCTGTTATTAGGTGATTTACCTTTGACACTATGTCCAACTGAAGACATGAAGTTGTTTACTTGACCTGTTGTTGAAACTGGTCTAGGGAAACCAAAGCGGCATTTGGTGTAGCATTTCCCTTTGTTTTTATATTTGCGACAACAATACTTCCCACATTTGTGTCGTTGAAATTGTATAATTTGTGCATGAAGGTCACTGTCGTTTGTGAAGGGATTTCACAAGTGACTTATTTTTGGATGAACTGCATGAACTGCAAAACAGTGGCATCACTGTCCTCGCCAAATTTAGGAGCATCTTTAACCCCTTAAGTGCCAAGGACGAGATATCGCATCCTTTTTGGCACCTTGTTTTGTGTGATCCCTGCAAAGCAGGGATCACACAAAACAGTAATCCAACCCCTGGGTTATGTGAGGGGAGGTCCCCCCTCACTGCCAGGGGGCTGGATTACCTTCAGTTCCTCCCCTTTACAACGACACCCTGTGTTGACAGCATTGCTGCCTGTGGATCGGGCGCAGGGTGCTCGATGCGCGGGCAGCAATGCCCACTAGACACCAGGGAAACGTTTGTGACGTTGGGGGGAGTGGGGCTGCTTACAGTAAGAAGCCCTTGCCCCCCTGGCCCCCAAAGTATGGGGGCACATATGTAATGACCCCTGGGGGCAGACAGTTGACCATCTGCCCCCAGAGGTGGGGGCATAACAAAAAAAGTAAATATAAAAAACAGTTATGGGAAGGGGGAGGGGGTTTGCGGGCCCTAGCCACCACAGATTTTGTCAGAAATGGTGTCATTGGAAAGGGGAGACTCCCCTTTCCAATGACACCCTTTGTGACAGCATTGCTGTCCGCGGATTGGGTGCAGGGCGCTCGATGCGTGGGCAGCAATGCCCAATAGACACAGGGATGTCTTTGAATGCAGGGGGGAGGTGGGGGCTGCTTACAGTAAGCAGCCCTCGCCCCCCAGCCCCCAAAGCAAGGGGGCACATATCTGTACAACCCTGGGGGCAGATGGCTGATCATCTGCCCCCAGGGAAGGGGGCAAAAAAAATATAAACGGAATGCAACGGGGTGTGGGTGGGGGGGCCTGGGATTTTTTGCCCCCCTGAAATGGTGGTGGCCCTCCCCCTCCAACACCAAGTGGAAAAGGGGCCACCCCTTGTAGCCCTCCCTGGGGGCAGATTTATGCCCCAGGCAGGAGTACATGAGGTGGCCCCCCCATCCACTTGGGGGGCAGGGGGAGGGCCACCAGGAAATAGTGTGCAGGCCCCCCAAAGGATGGGGCCTGCAGGTTAGGGCCCCCCTGGGGGCAGACGGCTGATCATCTGCCCCCAGGGAAGGGGGCAAAATAACAAAACAAAAACAAAAATAACAACAACAAAAGGGAATTTTGGGTGGGATTGGGGGGTCCACTAGCCACCAGTGATATATTTGACAAAAAAGGGGGGTGGCCCCCTCACCCCAAGGGGAAATGGGGGCACCCCTTGTAGCCCTCCCTGGGGGCAGATATCTGCTCCTAGGAAGGGGCATCTGACCCCAGGGAGGGCTGCATGAGATGCCCCCATTTTATCTGGCCGCAGGGAGGGCTGAATGAGATGCCCCCCCTGTATTTGGTGTGGGGGGGTAGAGGGTCACCCCCAGTACATTAGAAAATTACCTGGCGGTTTAGGGTGCCCCTCAGCCCGCCCTGAAGTATAGTGTACCTTTTCCATTTTTTTCTTTGCTTACGAAAGTTGCCTTGGTGCAGAGGGGCACATTGGTGTGCCAATCTGGTGCCGTGGTGCCAAAACCTTACTGCCCTACCCACTGGGGGGCCTTTCCCACCATTTTTGGGGGCCTTCTCCCCCCCACCCCAAATGGAGGGGGGTGTACCTCACACAGCCGTTTGTAGGAGGCCGAGGGAGGCCTGCATGAGGTGCCCCCGCCACCCATTTGGGGTGAGGGGGGAGAGGGCCCCCAAAAACGGTGGGACAGTCCCCCAGCGGGTGGGGCAGTAAGGTTTGGGCACCCTGGGGCCATATTGGCACCTCAATGTGCCTCTCTGCACCAAGGGGAGTTGGGTTACAAAAGGAAATAAGTGAAAATGGTGGAACGCTTTTTAGGGGGGCTGTGGGGCACCCCAAAGGGTAGGGAAATTTTCTAACGGTGTGGGGCATTGACCCTCTCTGCCCCCCAACCGCAATGGAGTGGGTGCCATGTCATGCAGCCCTCCCTGGGATCAGATATCTGCTCCTAGGAACGGACGCCTGAGCCCAGGGAGGAGTGCAGGACAGCCCCCCCCTTATCTGCCCCCTGGGAGGGCTACATGAGATGGGCCACCCCTCCAATTGGGGTGGGGGTGGAGAGGTGCACCCCCCTTCAAAATAGAAAATTACACAGCGGTGTAGGGGGCCCCTCCGCCCCCGCTAAAGTGCAGCCTGCCATTTTGAATTATTTTCTTTGTTTACTATACCTGCCTTGGCGCAGAGGGGCACATTGGTGTGCCACTCTGGCGCCAGGGTGCCCAAACCTTACTGCCCCACCCACTGGGGGGCCTGTCCCACCATTTTTGGAGGCCCTCTCCCCCACCCCAAATCGAGGGGGGTGTACCTCACGTAGCCGTTTGTAGGAGGCCTGCATGAGGTGCCCCTGCCACCAATGAGGGGGGAGAGAGCCCCCAGAAATGGTGGAACAGGCCCCCCAGTGGGTGGGGTAGTAAGGTTTGGGCACCCCAGGGCCAGATTGGCACATCAATGTGCATCTCTGCACCGAGGGGAGTTGGGTTACAAAAAGAAAAAAGTGAAAATTGTGGAACGCTTTTTAGGGGGGGCTGTGGGGCACCCCAAAAGGTCAGGGAATTTTCTAATGGGATGGGGGTTGACCCCCTCCCCCCCGCCCGCATTGGAGTGGGTGCCATGTCATGCAGCCCTCCCTGGGACCAGATATCTGCTCCTAGGAAGGGATGCCTGACCCCTGGGAGGAGTGCAGGACAGCCCCCCCTTATCTGCCCCCGGGGAGGGCTACATTTTGCTGGTGTGACCGTAGGTAACATATGTTTTTTGTTTTGTTTACAGCTTTTTCTACCCGAGCAGCTGCAACGTTATGTGAGTACTGTTTTTTATTATTCTATGGTTAGGGCCCACTGTCAGTGGGGTGGGTGAAACTGGGGCTGGAGTGTTGGTGGTGTGGGTGCGAATGGCCCGTCAGGGCAGATCACCTCCAACTGTCCTGGAGTTGCGGCTGGGCTGCATTACAGCTTTTCCCTTTGGGGAGGTATTGGCACACTGCCAAGACTCCTTGGTAGGGAGAAGCTGTAACGCAGGGCAGCCAGGGCTCCAGCAAAGTCGGCGGTAATATCCCTGGCCTTGGGCACCCTTTTCCCATGTGGGTCTTTGCTGGGGTTTCTCGGTAATAAATTCTGGGCCGATTTGCGTAAGTCAGACCTCTGTGGATTCCCACGGTTGTCCTCTTTAGGTAAATACATGGGGTTCCCTGTTTCCCTTGCTGGCTTCGACACCCTATGCCCAAATCTGTAGGTTTGCCCACATGAACAAAATGGGCAGTGGCGAAGGTTTGGGCTTACCAGTGGGTTACGCTTTTCCTTTTGCGCCCCCGGTAGGTGACCCACACATGTGAGGTACTGTTTTCATCGGGACACGTGGTGGGACGCGGGAAGGTAGGCCATGTGTTATTGGCGGTGTGTTTCGGTGGGTGGCCAGAGCAAAATGTCTGAGAATTGTCTTCATTTCCAGACAATTTCAGAGACATTTCCCTGTGTCCACTCACCGAAACACGTCGCCAACAACAGATGTCCTACCTTCTCGCGTTCAAACAGGTGTCCCGACGAAAAAGGTACCTCACATGTGTGGGTGCACCTACTGGGGGCGCAAAAGGAAAAGGGTAACCCGCTGGTAACCCCAAGCCTTTCGCCACAGCACAATTTGTTCATGTGGGCAACCTACAGATTTGGGCCTAGGGTGTCGAAGTCCGCAAGGAAAACGGGGAACCCCATGCATTTCCCAAAAGAAGACACCTGTGGAAATGCACAGAGGTCTGACTTCCGCAAAGCGGCCCAGAATGTATTACCCAGAAACCCAGACAAATTGAACATTGTGTTTTTTCCCCACCAAATATCACACTTTGTCGGGGATTCTGGCTAATAAAAACTGGGGCAATTTGCGCAAGGCAGACCTCTGTGGATTCCCATAGGTGTCCTCTTTTCCCAAATTTCTAACATTGCGGGGGTGTCTGGGTAATCAATTCTGGGCCGATTTGCGCAAATCATACCTCTGCGGATTCCCACAGCTGTCCTCTTTTCGGAAATGCATAGGGTTCCCTTTTTTCCTTGGTGGCTTGGACACCCGAGGCCCATATCTGTATGGTGATCCGGTCAGCAGAGAGTCGGAAATTCAGGTGTTACTTGTGTTTTAGGCTTTCCTCTTGGCGCCTAGGTAGGTGCACCCACACATGTGAGGCACCGTTTTCATCGGGACACCTGTGGGAATGCGGGACGGTATGCCATGTGTTGTTGGGGGCGTGTTTCGATGGGTGAGCCGAGCAAAATGTGCAGAAAATGCATTTTCTTCCCCACATTTATAACTTGGCGGGGTTGTCTGGTTCATACATTCTGGGCCGATTTGCGCAAATCATACCTCTGCGGGTTCCCACGGGTGTCCTCTTTTCGGAAATGCATGGGGTTCCCTGTTTTCCTTGGTGGCTTGGACACCCGAGGCCCATATCTGTATGGTGTGCCGGTCGGCAGAGAGTCTGAAATTCTGGTGTCAAAACATACTTGGGGTTGCTTGTGTTTTAGGCTTTCCCCTTGGTGCCCAGGTATGTGCACCCACACGTGTGAGGTACTGTTTTCATCGGGACACCTGTGGGAACGCGGGAAGGTATAACATTTGTTGTTTGTGTGGTTTTCATAACGTTTTGACCCATTTGCTGGTGTCCTTTGTCACACAACCCTTTCATTTCCCAAATGTGACCTACATTTAGTCGCTGCTTTAGGCACCATACACTTTTGTAACCTGCACAAGTCACCTACCCTTGAAAAGGTCTGCCTGTGCGCTTTCTAAAAATGTATGCTTGCCGATCCTCACCACATTGGTTTTCCCGATTTACACATGCTAAGTGCGCCTATACAGGCTGTGTGCGTAAACCTCCTGTGTACCATGGCTCAGTGTTTGGCTTGTGGTATTGCTTGTTTTGTAAAACACTACAAAAAATGTGTGCTTTCCTAACTGCAAGAGTCGGGGGAATGTAGCGGAGCATTGCTTTTCTCAAAATTCATAGAAGCCATTGCCGTACCAAGCCAACCATGTCCAACACATACCTTTTTTTTCGCTCATTTTCCCGCTTTTCCCCGAATATATGGCATTTTCCCCTACCTAGTTGTTGCCTGACCTACGCAAATCACCCCTTCCTAAACTTGGAATTTTGTCTACTTTTCATAAATATATGCCTTTCTGATCTCCAATTCGGCTTTCCTACCCTTTTCTTCCATTCCGTCCATGCATGTCCAATTGGCAAAAATGGCCAAAATTGCCTACCTCTCACAAAACAGTTGATAACCACATCAAAATAATTTGTTTTCGTTTTCACTCAACACGTTCTTGAAAGCCAGGAAATTGGGGAATTCAGCACAGCAAACCATTTGTTCCTAGCTCTTATAAGGAAAAAAACACAGGCTTCTTTGTACATCATTTTATTGGCATTTTTTGAAAAAACCCAACATTTTCGCCCTTTTTGCTTATTTTCTCTCACCCGCCGCCTACAGCAACCTAGGATTCCTGGGTAGCGTTATGACCGCCTCCATGTGGGAAACAGAAATGTTACAAGGCTTTGAATGGCCACATACTGAAATCACCAAAAAAGGCCCTGGCACTGGGGGGAAATACCCATGGCACTTAAAGGGTTAATCCACAAAAGCATATGGATGTGTGGTGCTCCTCTGGCTTGGTATTCTTTTCTCCAAAAGAAGTGTTGCACTTCTCCGAGGGGAGGAACAGTTTTATTACAAATGAAGTGTAGCATAGCAATGAAGCGATGATGGAAAAATCTTGGTACATTTACAGGATCTAGAGAGCAGAGTTCTCCTGGTGTTCTTATATCTATATTTGTTTTGTTTTTGTTTGCTATGTGTAGGAAATCATGTAAATCTTCCCATGCATATTCTGCACAACTTAATGTCACACACCAAGTGGGTGGGTCAAGGTTTCTTATCATACAGCGTACATCTGCATGACGTCAGAGCCAGTGTTCTTTTGTACCACGCATGTTTGCTAAAAGATTTGTAATGCTTGACTGTAAAATCTCATCTTTTTCTTGCACTTTTTGTAATAATTCCGTAGCTGACATATTTTGAAAATTGGTACCTGATTTTAATGTGTGCACAACTCTGTAGCATAGAGTTGCTAGTTCACTTTCAAAGAGAAGGTGGAATATGTATTCCACGTTTTGTCTGAATCTTGGCTCTTCAGAATACATTCATAAAGAGCGGTATTCTGATGCTGTTATTTGTGTGGGTCTTTCATCGTACCTTCCTCCTTATCCAGTAGGAAAGAGTACAGGAAAGGCTTGTGCTTCTATACTTTTTTCCCCATATGCTGATTAGAGATCCTTTGGCTTGTCGCATTTAGTAAGTTTCCAGTGCATCATCTATGGTGTCTTTAGAGTGTAATGGGTGATTTGTATAATGGTCTAAAATATTGGATTCTGTAGCAGGATCTAGAAGTTGAAATTGACCAGTTCCTGACGAGTCTTGAATTATTTTGGTGGTTTCCCTTAGGTTTTCCTCAATATTTATTTTCTTTGTAGTATTCATTGTTGTCTTTAAGAAATTAAAGATTGATCTATTGGACGTTACACTCCGAGAGTGTGTACATTTTCTTTGAGATCTAATGCAAATAGAGGGAGGTAGTTTTGCTGTTTTTGGTTGAAGGTGTATTATTGCTTGAAATGGGTGCACTGTTTGAATTATGATGCTCTCGTACAAGTTAAGTTGTTGCAGGGGTTTTGGCAGTGGGAATAATTCCAAGTTATTTGTGATAGCACGTGAAGGTATTTGGTTGTTGTCAAGTTTTGCAGTGCAGTAATTGCAAAGTATTAAGGGGTCAGTAATTTCGTATTTGTTTTCTGCTATAAGATAGAGGGTTAATTGGCACCACTTGGAATCTTCATTGTCTTCTATTTTGTACATTATGTCTACAGTTTTTGTGCTAGTCTTATAAAAAGTCCTGCGGCAACACACACACACATGGTTTGGTACTTCAGCAGATGTGCTTTTAAACTTTAGTATTTCTTTTTTGTATGTGTGTAGTAGAAGGTTGCCATCTGTAAAGTTGTTCCTAGTCTGTTGTAAAGCTATTGCATTTTGTAAGTGGCTTTCACCTACAAAATATTTTCTCTGGATATGCCCTATTTCTTCGAGTAGTTCTTTGGCTGTACCATGTAGAAGATGGTTATTTAAATTGGCTAGTGCTAAAGCAGGACTTTTGGCATGGTACAGTTTGAGATATAGTGGAAGGTGCTTTTGTAAATAGGTCCAGAAATGCAGGCTAATGAATGTCCTTGTAGTCCTGTGTATTTTCACACTGGACAGGAGTCCATACTTTGTAATAGTTTTATTTTCAATTTGTCTTTGCCTTTCACATACTGATTGAGGAACTGCTGTAAAGATGTGAAAGATTTTTTGCCTATGTTACGCATTGATGTGCACGGCCATTCGTAGACTGGACGCATTGGTTCAGTGGAATGGAGAGTTGATACTAAGTTTTCTGGGGATATTTTTGTGAGCAGCGTTTCTTGTTCCATAATGGTATTGTTACGTTTTTCTTACCCTCGTCCACTGCTATGTATGGCAATTGGGTTTCTTTGCTTTTGTTTGTATGCTTCTTCATTGAAATATGGTTCTGTGCTAGTGGTGTGACTCCATTCACCTCCACAGATGTTTGCGAAGCTATCATTGTTGATATTCCGTTTATTGAGAAGTCTTTTTTGTAGTTTAGTAGTTAGTTTTGTTATTGGGTTTTTTCCTGTTTAAAACTAAAATAAATAATTTCCTTTTGAGAAGGATTGCACTGTCTATGAGAGCTTCTAGGATGAATTTTCTATAGTAGGTTTTAGGGGTAGTGCTTGACTTCTCTCCTGTTTTTATAAGGTCCTGAACATTTTTTGTAAAATTATTTGTTTGGTATGCTTACTTGTTGCTACATCGAGATTTATGGGTGCAATGTTAGCACTAGTGGTAGCTGCAGTCTTTTTAATAACTTTCTGTTTAGTTTTACATTTTGAACGAGGAGGCAACGTTTCTTTACTGGAAGCTGCTTTTGTTTCACTTAGTGAATGTATTAGCTGTTTTGTTTGAACTTTTTGTATAAATTCTGCTAGGGGTGGATGCTTATTTTGGACACTTCTATTTTGATTTTGTCTACTTCTGTGTTGCTTTCTACAGAGTTGCTTTTTGATAGACATTCTTTGGTGTCTGTTGGAGAAAAAAAGAAAGTGTGGGTTGGGATGTTGTGCGATGTATGTGTGCTTTGTCCATGAGTGTCTGAGTATGATCGTAGGCATGTATGTAGAGGTGTGTGATTGTGCAATGGACTGTTACTTCAGGTTGGGAAGGCTATTCTCATATTTGTGTGTTACTATACTGGTGTTCCGATGACATTACAAAGTATGCACCTGCTGATGGGCAATCAGTAATACTGATTCGAGGGGATTGGGTCCTCCGACGTATTCCATATCTATGACAGTAATCACCACAGCTGTGCTGCTTTGGAAAATCTTCGGCGTCCTGCGTCGATGACATTGATACACCGCCCTCGAGGACCTTCTCAGACGGCCGACGTCACCGGATGTTATAAGTAGGACGCACAACGCCCATAGCCTCAGTTCTGATTTTTCTGCAAAAGAGTTAGCTTCGGAGATCTCGGCGCGCCTCGACTCTTTGGAGTTCCTGTTCTTTCTCGGTTCTTCGAACCTGTTCGTATTGTGAACTATATCTTTGTGAGGATGTCTGCCTCGTCTTCCACACTGCGTCCGGGCTTTAAGAAGTGCGGGGACTGTGGGTCCAAGATGTCGGTAACAGACTTGCACAACGCCTGCCTCTGGTGCCTCGGGGGGAAGCCCATGACACGGATGACTGTATCGACTGCCAGTCGCTCACGTCCAAAGCCTTGCGGGAGCGCAAGAAGAAGTTATCGGTAGGTAAGGTGTCCAAGCCGCGGAAGTCGAGGTCTGCAGGGCTTTTGACGGACGATTCAAGGGGCCACTCTCTGCATCGTCGTCGGAAGTCCAGTGGGTCTTGGTCCCGGAGTCGGTCCCGCCACTCCTCTGCCTCTTCGAGGCACTCCCGAAAGCGCTGTCATCGGTCGCCTTCCCCGTCCTCATCCGAGGACTCCGCCCGTCGGCGGGTCGCTTACCTCACCAAGCATGCGACGCTGGAGAAATGGGCTTCCTTCGGGAAGGAAATGTTGGCGATTCTCGAATCGCAGGGCACTGGTCCATCCGTGCCTCCGAGTGGGGTCGGTCATGATCGGTCGAGAGACATCGCTCGCATGCCTTTGGGCTCGGGTGGTCGGCACGATTCGCGGGAAAGGTCCCGCTCGGACAAGGGGAATTGTTCTCGTCATGCCAGGTCCCGGTCCTCGACGAGCTCGAGACAGTGTGCACCTGTGGTGTCTTCGAGGAAGACGTCAACGCCGGTGGCGCCGAGATCGTCGACGGACTCTTTCGAGGCCCCGCCTCCGAAGAAGTCGTCGACTCCATCAGCGTCCAGGCTGTCGAGGGACACGCTCGGGGCTCCGGCCTCGAGGACTGTGTCGACGCCATCAATGCTGTCGGCGCGGCGTTCGGCGTCAACGCCGATTCACTCGACGCCTTTCGAGGCTGTTTCGACGGGAGTTCCCCGGGGCTCGGTGGAACCACCTAGAAAGGCTCTGGCAAATGTCAAGCATGGCTGGATGAGGGCTCTGATGATGGCCTGGTTCCGGATACGGTGCCGGACGAGATTCTCTCGGGCCATAGCCAAATTGAGGACCTGCGGCAGTCCCTGCACGATGCCAGTGGGCTGGACACCTCTCCGGAGGTGGAGTTTTGTAGACCTGAGCCTGGCACTCATGCCGACACCTCGTACCAGCGCCTCATGTCCAGGGTCACTGAGTACTTGGGATGGTCTGCTCCCTCAGGGGATTTTCTTCAGGATGACCTTACGGATATCCTCGACCAAGGTCCACCAACTGACCCGGTACTGCCGTTCCATATGGCTCTACAGAGGAGGGTGGCGGCGGCTTGGACTGCTCCGGAGAGTCTCCCGGCAGTGGGCAAGTCTTTGCCACAAAAATACCGCCCAACCAGTAGCGACCGCTGCTACTTGACCAAGCACCCCACTCTGGAGAGTTTGGTGGTGCAGGCAGCTACGGCCCGGCAAAGCAGGCGTAGTATCCTACCATCCCTCCTGATAGGGACGACAAGCGTTTTGACAGCTGGGCGAAGAAAGTGTTTTCTTCAGGGGGTATGGCACTTCAGGCAGCCAACTCCGTTTGTGCCTTGTCACGTTTCACGCACTCTCTGTGGAACTGTGTTTCCTTAGCAGCTGAACATATTCCCGAAGGGGACGAACGGGATGGTTTCCTTGCCATGGTTCAGGATGGCAAGGATGCCATGTGTGAGGCCGTTCAGTCGGGTTTGGACATGGCAGATTGTGTCAGCCGGTACATGGCGGCGAGCACCGTGATATGCAGGTTTGCGTGGTTGCAGAAGTCGGGGTTTGCTCCTGATGTGCAGGCCCGGCTCCTCAACATGCCCTTTGACGGTGAACATCTTTTTGGCAGCAAGGCTGACGAGAGCCTTGAGAGGTTGCAGACCTCCAAAGCTGCAGCGAAGTCGTTGGGCACTGCAGTTCGCCAACCTCTGCCTTTTTGTTTTAGGGGACAGCAATGGAGGGGAGGTTCCTTTGTTATTACTCATCCTTTGGTAAAGTGAGAGGAGCTGCCATTCAAAGGGGCCACCGTAGGAGTGCCAGAGGTGGAAAACAAGGTACTCGAGGTGCGAAGGCCGCTCGGGCTGTTGCCTCTTTGCCCTCAGGCAACGCCGCAGCCGCTTCAGCTCAGTCAGCATCTTGCAGAGTGGCGCGCCATTACTTCAGATGTGTGGGTTCTGGAGATCATAACCCATGGCTACTGTCTTCCTTTCCGGCAGAGGCCTCAAGACAATCCACCGGGGAATCTCTCTTTGAAGATTCTGGATCCGCTCCTTGCGCAGGAAATTCAATCCCTGCTGGAGAAAGGCGCTATAGATCTGGTGGCTATAGCGGAGAGGAACAAGGGATGGTATTCCCCTTATTTTTTGATTTCCAAGAAAGACGGGGGATTGAGACCCATCATGGACTTGCGCGGTTTGAACAAACTCCTCAGGAAGGACAAGTTCAAGATGGTTACTCTCTCTCAAGTCCTCCAGGCCTTTCAACTTCAGGACTGGTTGGTGTCTCTCGACCTCAAAAACGCTTATTTTCATGTGCCGATACATCCAAAGCACAAGAAGTACCTGAGGTTCGCGGTTGGCGACTCGCACTTTCAGTTTCAGGTCCTGCCGTTCGGATTGACCTTCGCCCCGAGGATCTTCACCAAGCTCATGGTAGTGGTGGAAAGGGGGGATTCACGTCTACCCCTACCTGGACGATTGGTTGATCAGGGCACGCTCTCCCGAGCAAGTCCTGGATCATCTGTCAGTCACCTGCCACTCGCTCCACAAGCTGGGCTTCTCCCTCAACTTAAAGAAGTCCCATTTGACACCATCTCAGAGGCTCCAGTACATCGGAGCAGTGCTCGAAACGTCCCTGGGGCAGTGTTTTCCTCCCCAGGTGAGGGCTCATCACATTCAGCAGATGGTGCACAAGTTTCAGCTTGCCCAGAGTCTCCCAGCGTTCGAGTTCTTGAGATTGCTCGGCCTCATGGCATCCTGCATTCTTCTGGTGCCAGAGGCCAGGTTGCGCATGAGATCTTTGCAATGGGCACTCAAGCTCCACTGGTCTCAGTCCTCCGGCAGGATGTCGGACCCTGTTCAGGTGCCGTCCTCGGTCGCCCAGGACCTTCTGTGGTGGGCCGTCGAAGACAATCTGATGAAGGGGGCTCCATTTTGGCTACCCTGGCCGGAGGTGATGATCGTGATGGACGCATCCCTCATGGGATGGGTAGCTCATGCCAACCAGTTGACAGTCGTTGGTCTCCGTCGGGGTCCAGACTCCATATCAATCTGTTGGAGCTGAGGGCCGTCAGGCTTTTCTGCTGACTGTGCGAGGGAAGAATGTCCTGATCCTGACGGACAACACGGTGGCCATGCACTACCTCAACAAAAAGGGGGGTGCAGGGTCACTCCCTCTGTGCAGGGAGGCGATGCAGCTCTGGTTCTGGGCAATCCAGCAGGAAGTTTCGACCTCGGCAGTTCATCTGGCCGGAAACGAAAACGAGACGGCGGACGCTCTGAGCAGGCAGAGCGCAATCTCTCACGAGTGGGAGTTGGCTCGGGAGATTCTCCTGGAGATCTTCGCCATTTGGGGGAACCCTCAAGTGGATCTCTTCACCTCCAGTGTCAACCGGAAGTGCGAGAGGTTCTACTCACGGTAATTTCCTCCAAAAGGAGCCTTAGGAGACGTGTTCGTGGTGGAGTGGTCATTCCCACTGCTGTACGCGTTTCCTCCAGTCCCCGTCCTCCCGCAAGTACTGCAGAGGTTATGGAGGTTCGATTCCCGGATGATCCTCGTTGCTCCAGCGTGGGCCCGGAGGACGTGGTACCCGAACCTTCTCGACTTGTCCATCTGCCCTCCACGTCGTCTTCCCTACCGAGACGATCTGCTCTCACGGGAGGGGGGTCAGGTTCTCCATTCAGAGGTCAGATCCCTCAACCTTCACACTTGGTTTCTGAAAGGTTGAGGTATAAGGATTGGGTCCTCCCTGATGGAGATGTGATAGAGGTGTTGCTCTCAGCCAGACGGCCAGCAACAAAGTCCCTGTACCGTTGACGTTGGCGTAAGTTCTCGACTGGTGCAGGGTTAAGAATGTGGATCCTTTTGCATGTGACATTCCCATGGTTCTGTCTTTTTTGCTTTCTTTGGCCCGCAGGGGCTTGCAAGTGGGTACCGTTAAAGGTTACCTAGCGGCGCTGTCCATATTTAAGCGCTCGTCTGAAGAGTGTTCCTATTTTAAGATTCCTTTAATTTCTCAGTTTCTGAAAGGGCTCACTAATGTGTTCCCTCCGTCACCTTTCCAGGTGCCCGGATGGGATTTGAACCCTGTTCACAAGTTTCTGATGGGTGCTCCGTTTGAGCCTTTGCATTCATGCCCTTTGAGACTTTTAACTCTTAAAACTGTATTTTTGGTTGCGGTCACTTCCACTCGCAGAGAGAGTGAGTTACAGGCACTTTCATTTAAGCCACCCTTCACTGTGTTTCATAAGGACAAGGTTGTCCTTGGAGTTCGTCCTTCCTTTCTTCCGAAGGTGGTGTCGGAATTTCATTTAGGCAAGAAGGTTGTTCTTTCGGCGTTTTATCCTCCTCCACATCCTGGTAAGGAAGAGGAGAGGCTTCATAGGCTTGATCCTAGGAGAGTGTTAAGCTTTTATATTTCACGCATGTCCCGGGTCAGAGTGGCCGATCAACTCTTCATTGGTTATGCTGGAAAGCGTTTGGGACAAGCTGTGACGAAACAGACTTTGTCTCGCTGGATTATTTTGGCTATCTCTGAGTGTTACCGCTTGGCGGGTAAGGACCCACCGGTCGGCTTACGGGCCCATTCTACCAGGGGTATGGCTGCCTCTACTGCCCTACAGAGAGGTGTTCCTATTCGTAACATCTGTGATGCAGCCACCTGGGCTTCGGTATATACTTTTGTACGTCACTACTCCCTCGATTCCATCCGGGGGCAGGATCTGGCCTTTGGCAAGGCGGTCCTTTACTCTGCAATTTGATTGGGCATTCTAAATTTCTGTTTTATAAATTCTTTTCCCACCTCCTTGCATTGGTACTGCTTTGGGAGTCTGTCATAGAAATGGAATACTTCGGAGGACCCAATCCCCTCGAAGAATAAGTTACTCTCTTACCTGGTAACATTCTTTCGATGGGATGGTCCGACGACGTATTCTATATCGCTCCCTCCCTGCCTTCCCCGCTACAGAATTTATTATGCAATTGCAGCTTACAGTTCCGCAAGGCTTTGTGTGTCAGACTGGCAGAAGACTGGTGCCACACATTCTGGGGAAAAAACTACAACTGAGGCTACGGGGGTCGTGCATCCTACTAATAACACCGAGTGACATCGGCCGTCGGAGGAGGTCCTCGAGGGTGGCGAATCGACGTCATCGATGCAGGACGCAGACGCCGAAGATTTTCCGAAGCAGCACATCTGTGGTGATTATGGAATATGTCGTCGGACCATCCCATCGAAAGAACGTTACCAGGTAAGAGAGTAACTTGTTCATCTAATCCTGCAGGGTTAATACAATTGTTTGTTCTACAATACTAGAATTCTACAGTGTTTGAGTAACAGTTAGAACATTATGGCAGTATTGCACTTAGTTTTTTGGATGGAAAGAGTAGGTTTCTTCTGAGTTCTGGTTCATACTTCAGACGCTGCTGGTTTTCAGGAGAGTGGTATTCACTGCATTTGTGAAAGAAAGAAGTTAGTAAATATGTGCGTTAATAGCACTGTTGTTAATGTAGACATGAATTTATTTGTTTTTGCAGTAGTAGTGCTTTCTGATAACTGTGCATAGCATGTAGATGCAGTTCAGTTTCCTTTGTCTATGTGCATACTGTATATTTTACTTAGAATCTGTCAGTTGAACTTGCCTTAGAAATGATTACAATAGGAAGCACACAGAGCACACTTGGCTTTTTAAGGCATTGTTATTGGATGTTGGGGGATAGGAGAAATAACTGTATGCTTTACTTGCTATTTATACAAGGTAAATGGCAGGAACTGTGGGGAAAAGCATGCAATGTATGCATTTGTGAAGG
Source organism: Ambystoma mexicanum (assembly GCF_040938575.1). Classification (NCBI taxonomy): domain Eukaryota; kingdom Metazoa; phylum Chordata; class Amphibia; order Caudata; family Ambystomatidae; genus Ambystoma; species Ambystoma mexicanum. Next base: position 547,899,223 of record NC_090932.1, read on the forward strand.
TGTGGGAAATAAAGCAGAAGGATTTGATGGGTTCAGCAGCTTATTACTCTCCAGGATAGTTGTAGGGGAGAAGGTTCAAATAAGAAAACCTGGAAAAGTGCCAAAGGGACAAAGTAAGTTTACCAGACTGCAGGTGATTAGCAAACTACTGGGTGATCCTGTGGTGCTTGGAGATGGGAGAGTCTGAAATAAAGTAAGGGTTGCAACGAAGGGTCTGGCGTTTGCATTGCAGACTGAAGGGAAGGGGGAGATGTTATATGTGTTGGTTTACTACACTGTTTGTACATAGTTGTACATGATGTGATAGACATGACTGCACCTGTGGATGGTTGAATGCTGTTTTAAATTCTAGAACGGATCGGAGTGGGCAACCAGCTGGAATGGGAGAACTGTCTAGATTGGAAGAACAGTTGTAGAGGCAGTGTTGTTGTTTCAGCAGGGAGTCTTTCCAATAATATTGGCTATATGTGTGCATGAATAAAGATGCATGTACTCATCCTGGCTGTGTGTCACCTTATAACATCCTACAAAGCCTTCTCCCACAATCATACTGTTATTTCTCCCAGCTTTTAACATGAAATGACACTTTGTTAGACAGCTGTATGTGTTGTCTGATTACTATTATAATCATTCCTAAAAGAAGTTCAAATGATAGATTGTATGTAAAATATCCAGAATGTATAGACAGGAAATTGCATGTATTCATATGCACTATAATGCATTAAATGCTATTATGGTTGAAAGGTGGATAAATGGGTGGCAGTGGTTACTCAAATGATGCAATGAATGAAGCGAATAACAGTTTGCACATTACAGTTAGTAATATGGGTAAATACAAATTTGGAGAGTACACAGCTTTGCAAGTGACACTTGATCATAGCAGATGGGAGAAATGACAGTAAGCTTTTTTTTACAGATTATTCAGTGTAAGTGGCAGTTATCCTATTTATATGGATTTATACAAGAGCTGTACATGTACTGTGCAGAGAAAATTGATACCTGTAGTTTGTGTTCATGCATGTGGATGTGCATGAATCTTGGAGAGTTTTATAGTAGTTGTTGCTGTATGTGCTTTGCAATGACAGCAGAATTGTACTCTGAGTGATGATCAACAGTACATCTAAAGTGCTGAACTGTGATGATGGAGTTAGATGTTGAGTTATTGGATGTGATTGGTGGATGGTTGTGTGACTGCTTAACAGTAGCCAATGAGGGAATGGTGCAGAGAGTGAAGTGGAAAGGGTAGAAGGTCTGCCCCAGTGTTACGCGCTGCGCGTACACCGCAGCTGTCCATGGACAGGGCGTGCCCCATCTGGGGCTTCTGAGCATGAAATGGTAGTGTATTTTGGGGATTAGCCAATCAGATGTTGAGGTTCTACTTTGTATTGAGAGAGGCTGTGTGTAGTGAAGAGGGCGGAGGTGGAGTAAGTCAGGGTGTTGGTGGTTGGAGATATATTTGTGAATGGTTTGGAGAAGTATGCTAAATCTAGGAATGTGGCTAACAATTTTGATATAAAAGGAGTGGAGTTGGTGTGGTGCACCGTGCCTGGTTTTAATTTGCAGGGAGTGTTGGAAGTTTGTCAGGATATGGCTAGGTTCAATAGTCCAGATGTAATTGTCCTGCACTCTGGTGCTGTGCATTTGACTGTCAGTGCCCCTACTTTGTTGCAAGATCTGCAAAACCTGGTTCATGCAGTCATGAAAGTCCTTCCAAATGCCAAGTTTATTATTTCTGCTTTGTTACCTACGGCAGTATGGGACAATAGTTATGTTTGTTGTCCTCCGCAAAATGATGCTAGGTGTTTAGTTAACCAAGGCATGTTGGCTTTTATGATTAGAGCTGGGATGTTCTTTTACAATAATGACATTGAATCTGGTAATGGCGTTTACTTTAAAGCAGATGGTATGTTTTTATCTTTCATGGGAAATGCCATGCTGTTTTGGAATATAAGGATTGCTTTGGATAAGCTAATGTGAAGATGTTAGCTGTGTTCACGGCCAGCTCTGTCACGAGATTTGACACGCTCCTCCCTGATGGCTACAATATCCTCTCCGCACCCAGATCCACTCGCCCTGGAGGGGGCGTAGCCTTGATCTTTCCTGAGTGGATTCCTGCCACTATAATTCCCACTCAGATCTACTCCTCTTTCGAATGCCTCGTCTGCAGGCTCTCAATCTCTCCTAACCACTCTTACTCTTGCCACTCTCTACCGGCCCACTGGTCAAATCACCTCTTTTCTCTCTGAGTGGGCTGACCTCTCCTCCTCTCTCCTGGCCTCAACCGCTCAACTCCTCCTCCTTGGTGACCTCAACATTCACCTTGATTCTCCCTGTCCCTCAACCTTGCTCTTTCTCAACCTCTGCGATTCCCTCGCTATCCTCCCATCTGGCCCAACGCACTCTGCAGGGCACACACTTGATGTCTTGATCTCCTCTAGCCGCCCCCTATCTATCCCTCTCTCCACTCCCCTCTCCTGGAGTGACCACTACCTCCTCTCCTCTCATCTCTCTCTTCCCCCCAAGCCAAGCCTACCTCAACACTGCCACCTACCTTCCTGGACATCCGGCCCATGAAGCGTGTGTCAGTCGAGGCTTTTGCTTTCACCTTCTCCCCACCCCCTCTTCCTCTGGCTGACTCACACCCTGACACAGCCCTGTCTTCTCTCCATTATTCTATTTCTGATACTCTTGATGTTCTTGCCCCTGTCATGAGGATCCGCCTGAAGTCCAAAGCCAAGTGCAATTCCTGGTATGACTCCGACCTAGCTACACTTAAACGTAGGTGCAGGGCGGCTCAGAGAAAATAGAGGGATTCCTGCTCATCCTCTGACAAACTGGCCTGTCGCCTTCTCCAAAGGCAATACCGTCTCTCTGTCCGTACCAAGAAGAGAGTCCACATTCAAGCCTGTGTCTCTGCGGCATCTAACAGCTCGGCCAAACTCTTTAAAATTTGTAAGGAGCTGGCCAACCCTGCTGCAGTCTCTACCCCTCCCCTTGCCTCTCAGGCTCTTTGCAATGCCCTGGCCTCACACATTATCTCAAAAACCCAGGACATCCTGTCCACACTCTCCTCCACCCCCTCTCCTCTCCCCTCTCTGTTGGTACTCACTGACCCTCCTCCAGCCACCCCCCCACCCTCCTTCTCTTCCTTTCCTCTCTTCTCCCCTGATGAGATCGCTAGACAAGTCCAATCTATGAAAGCCTTGTCAAAACAGGTTCATCCCTGTTCCTCTAAAACTCTCAAGGACCACATTGATACCCTCGCTCCGGCCCTTGCCGACTTCTGCAACCACTCCTTTGCCTCAGGATCCTTCCCCTCTCCTCTTAAGCACTCCCTTGTGCATCCTCTCCTCAAGAAACCAACAGCGGATCCCTCTTGTCTGGCCAACTATGGCCCAATTCCCATTACCCCCTTCTAGGCAAACTCCTTGAAAAGCTGGCCATCTCTCAGCTAAACCTTCATTCTGATTCTGTTGGCTGTCTCCATGACCATCAGTCTGGCTTCAGATCTGGCAGAAGCACGGAAACTGCTCTCCTGAACATCTGTGAAGATCTGCTTTCCAACCTTGACTCTAGCATTCCCTCTGTTCTCATCCTACTTGATCTCTTCTCTGCCTTCTGCCTTCGATACGATCCTGCTCAACCGTCTCCGGGATAACTTGGGCATCACCGATCAGGCTCTGGCCTGGCTGACCTCTTTCCTCTCTGATTGACCCTCCCAGGTCCAACTTGGGTCCTTCCTATCATCTGTCTTCCTCTCCACCTGTGGTGTTCCCCAGGGGTCTAACCTCTCGAACTGGCTTTTCAACCAATGCCTGGCAACTCTCGCCCACTGTATTGCCATTTTCTGCTCAAACTTCCAGTGCTAAGCAGACGTCACTCAACTCATTTTCAGGCTGCCCTGGCCACCTCCTCCACCTCTCTCATCACTGATTGCCTAACTGCCATCCAAGATTGGTGTGCCGCCAGCGATCTTTGTCTTAATGCCAGCAAGACAGAGATCCTCCTCATTGGCACACCATCACCTTCCTTTCCCCTCACTCTCTGGCCAGCCTCCCTTGGCCCTCCTCCTATTCCCACCTGCGAGGCCAAGAACCTTGGTGTCACCTTTGATTCCACACTCCCCTTGTCTGCCCACATCGCTGATGTATCAAAAAAGTCAAACCTCCTACTGCACCTCCTCAGAGGTATTCTTCCTTTCCTCTCATTCCCCTAGAAGCTCACTGTCTCCCAAGCTCCGGTTCTCTCTAAGCTGGACTATTGCAACAGCCTTTTTCTTAATCTACCTGCCTCTACTCTCCGCCCTTTCCAACTTATCCAGAACAGGACTGCGAGACTTGTCCTTGGCCTCAAGCCCTGGGATCGTATCTCTCCCGCTCTGAAATCTCTCCATTGGCTCCCAGTGGATGCAAGGATTTAATTCAAAACCCTCTGCATTGTCCACAAGGCTTTCTGGGGCCTGGGTCCAACATACCTTCAGCTATCCCTCCGCAAATATCTCCCATCTCGAGCACTCAGCTCCTCTACCTCTAACTCCCTCAGGGTCAGTCGTTTCTCCAAGAAACGAGCTGGGGGTAGATCTCTGTCTTCGGCTGGGGCCTCCCTCTGGAACAGCCTCCCTGCCACTCTAAAACTTGAGGAGAACCATCTCCGGTTCCGGAAGCACCTCAAAACCTTCCTCTTTGCTTCTGCCTTCTCCTTCCCTCTCCCCTGTTGATTCTACTCTCCCTCGGCACCATGCACCTGGCCACCCTCTGTCCTCTGGGCCCAGGTACCTGCTCATCTTGCCACCCTCATGCACTGCCTCCGGGCCACCCCTTGCACTGGGGTCTGTATCTGTACCCATACAGCCGTGCCCTTTTCTTCCTGCTCTTTCAGACCTACACGGCCATAAACCCAGCACTTGCCACTTGCTGGCTGCACTCCCATTGTTTGTTGCCTTTTTATTTATTATTTTATTATTATTTTTGTTTTTTTTTCCTTCTCGCTCCGCACTCTCCTTTTGTTCTCCCTTCCATGCACTTCTCCCCCTTCTCCCTCTACCCTGCACTTGCACGTTCTCAATGTCACTGGGCCTAGAAAGATGTTTTTTTTTGTTCTCCCCTGTTCCCTTTCCCTGCTTGGTCGCGCTCTGAAACACTTGTGTATGAGCGCGATAGAAATAAAATATCAATCAATCAAGTCAAGATATTTCGAGGATAAGAAGAAAAGAAAAACAAAAAAAGTATAAAATAAAAGGTGTTTTTTTATTTTATTGATTTAACTGATGTTACTCAACCTTTCAATTATTCATTACAAAACTTAAAATCAATCAAGTTAAAATTAATCAATTACATCATAACACAATAGTTATAAAATCACAGCTATACAAATCAAAACAGAAACGTAATACATGTATCCTTGTATCCTGTCATCAGATCAACCAACAAGGATGAATTCAAGTCAAGATCAAGTTAATTATCACTTGAACATATACATGTATATTTGAAAGCTATAACGCATAATTCATGTCTTATCAGAATACCACCTTGATGGCCCCTATCCTATAATGGGAAGGGATACAATGGATGTGGAAGTTTATTCTCCATTTCTTTGAAGTAGTTAAGTTTCCTATATAGGACTCCCTGATTCCGTGGGCAGATAAAGGCAATAAGTATTTCCTCTTACTCATTAAAATTCAATGCACTAAGAAAATGTGATGTGGCAATGCGAATACTCATTATGGGAGTTGATAGAATCATCTTCCATCTATTTTCTGGGATCATATTTCCAATAAATTCTAGATGTTTAGCAAAGTATTTCTTTCTTAGCGTCATAAGAGCTGTAGACTCCACAGTCACATGTTCTAGTCTTTTACCAACAAGTTCGAGCAATAACGGCAAAAATTATCTTCATGTTTGATAATTCTCCGATCTGCCAACACATCTCGTGTGGGACACAAATTCATTTGTAATCGCAATATCGCACTTCTGACAATGGGTGAGGGTGCCTTATACAAATACATTTCTGTGTGCCTATACTTTTTAACACCAAACCGGCAGTTGTCAAAATGCTTATGTGTAAGACACAATGCTCTTGTTTCAATCCAGTCCATCAAGTGAACCTTAGCCTTGGCTCTGTCAGGATTCAAAATGAGGACATCAATTGTTATATCAGCTGTAGCCAGGACGCCAAAGATATATTTAGTCCATTCCTGAGCAAATTTGTGTTGCGAGGACAACATATATATTGACAGTGTTGTGAGAATGATGTTATCTTTCGTAGAGACTAGACATTTGCAAAAAAGAGCACAAAGACGCCAGTTATATTGAGCAGTTAATGACGTGATCCCCAGTCCGTATCGCAGCCATGCTCCTGGTGTACATTGTGGCAGATGGAGAATCTGTCTCCAAAATGTGGCCTCTAATTTATCAAAATAGGACTTTGGGATTGTTGTCCTTGTTTCCATCCCATATAAAATTATCGGCATGACTTTCTGATGCCAATACATTACTGCCGATTTGATAGAAAATTAGCCAAATTTGTAAAGAATTAGCTTGGTCTGCGATATTGCTCTAGTCAACTTATGCTCAATGGTCGTCATCTGTGAATTTACACATGGACTTCCATCGAACAACAGACCTAAATACATGTAGTTCGAAGCTATCTCTAAATCGGCATTCTCAATCTTCCAAACCATCTTACTTCTGATTGAGTTTCCTAGGAGAATACACCACACTCTGTGTTTTTTGCAGATTTATAATATTAATTTTGGGCAAGATAGACACTTAGTGCTGTCAATAACTTTTGTAATCCCATAGGGGTTTTTGAGACCAGCACCAAATCATCTGCATACCATATGGATTTAATTGTAACATCGTTCATTTTCGGAGAATCTGAGCCGACATTTGTAAACGCCTGCGTCTCACCATGTATAAAAAAGTTGAAGAGGGCCGAAGCAAAGATACAAACTTGCTTCAGCCCTCTTGCTGTTGCAACAGGTGATGATAAAAGATCCAAAATGGACAGTGTAACTTGTATTGCTGTGGTTAAGTGCAGAGCATTTATGATGTCACATAAAGTTGGAGGACACTCTGCCTTCAATAGTTTGTACATTAACTTAACTCTAGAAACCGAGTCGAAGGCAGAGTATAGATCAACGAAAGCAAAGTAGATTGGTTGTAGAATTACGTGCCTGCGCCTTCAGGGCATTAAGAATGAGCAAGTTTACGGCCGTCCCCATACCAGCTACAAAGCCCGCCTGGTTCCGGTCGCGTTGTTTGCGCTGTTGAGTCCACAAATTAAAGTCTCTCAACACCATCCTTAAAAAGATCTTTCCTGGGGGCGCTGTTGAGCAGCACGAAAATGGCTGCCTAGCTGCAGAGCTCCGTGAAGCGAGGAACTTAATCCGGCCTCATCGGCGGTCCACTCTGCTGCCATCGCCATACAACTTGCTGGGCTATCGCTGGACACCTGCTGCCTGCCCTGGCCGAGTATTGGACTGCAGCGGATTCCGGGGGACCCGCTACATTGTCCCTGACCTTGCGGCCCGGCTGCGCGGGCGCTCTCCGGCGCTTTCGCGGGCTTGACGGTGGACCTCCCTGGCGAAGGCTCTGCCCCGGATCATCGGCTGGATCTGGACTTACCTGCCGGCCCTCATCGCCCTGCTGCTGGACTGCGGCGTGCACCGGGGAGTGAATCTCCCTCTTTCCCCGGGGTCGCGGCCCCTCCTGCGAGGAGTGGTGCCCCCAGCTGCCGCTCTCCTGGGGCACCTCCGGTGCGTGTGTTGCGGCGCTGTGACCCGGCCTGGCCGCGGCGCCTGGGGAGTGGCTGCGGCCTTCCATCGCCCTGCCGGCCGCCCATAGCAGGCCGGGACTGCGCCCAGGGCTTGGTTATTGTTGTGCGTGGCCCCGGAGCTGGGAGCGTGCCCTGCGCTCTGGGAGCGCACTGCGAGCAGGTGAGGAGCTGGGGGGTGGTTTTGATCCCTCCTGCCAGTAACATCCAGGCGGGTGCCTCACTGCCGTGTGTGCCCCCCCCTGGACTGTCCTGGCCGCCGCACGGCCTGGCCTCGCCTGCAGGGACGCGGCCCCACATTGGGGCTCTCGCACTCCGGCTGGGATCGCCTGGGCATCAGGTACACCTGGCCACGACCAACTTGCCCAGTAGTCCTCACGCAGCTCCCCTGCCTCTGGCCTAGTGACACTTACCTATAGGCGCCCTGACGCCCGGATCAGCTGTGCATGCCCCAGCACCCGTTGGGGGTCCCCCAGTGGCACCACCTCTCCAGTGTTCCACTACCTGACAGGCAGGCACCCACCTCCACTGTGGCCCCTAACTCCACCCTGGCTGCTACATAATGTGACCCTTTGCTACCAGATACGTTCAATACCGAGGGCTACATCACCAGCCAACCCACTTGCATCTAGGTGCAACGGCGCCGTTGAATCCTTCTTGGAACCTCATCATGAATCGACATCAATAGCAAGTGGTGGCCCGTCCATTCCTCCTGGCTTCTTCGTTGGAAACTGAATCTGTTATTACATGCCTGTGTCCTGCACAACACCGGGTTTGAATCGACGGGCCCCCTCAATCACATCAGCAATGTCTAATAGATCTAGGGGGGCCAATAAGGTGGGCGCCATGGACAAATTCGCAAAGGCAACCCCCCGTGCGGAGGCTGGGCCCGAGGCACCCGTCCAGGAGGATTCTGACCACGTGCCCTCCTCCAGTGCATCTGCCCCGGATCTCACCGCAATGATGGATTCCATGGCCAAAAATGTTGCCTCCTTCCATGAAAAGCTTGATGACATTAACGCCAATGTGGCGTTCCTCAAATCTCGTGTCGACCAGGGGGGAACCAGAATCACGGAGGCCGAAAATCGCATTGGGCCAAATGAAGATACTCTACACTCGCTGCATGACACGGTGGCCACTCTGACCCGAGACATGAAAACTGTAAAGGCAAAATGTGGTGATCTCGAATCCCGCTCACGCAGGAACAAACTTCGCATTAACGGGGTCCCTGAGAACGCCCTCAAGGGGCGTATGGAACTGGCAGTCGAGACACTTCTTAGGGACCTCCTGGGCGACCCTGCCCTGTCACCATACTTTACGGTCGAGCGAGCCCACTGTGCCTTATCACCACGCCCCAAGCCAGGGGACTTCCCCAGGCCTATAATTGCCAGGATCCTTAATTATAGGGATAGAGACCTCATCCTCCGCCTGGCCCGCGAGAAGGGAGACCTCCACCTTGACTCACACACCATTCGTATATATTCCCCCACTTCTCTGTTGGGGTACAGCAGGAGAGACGCCAGTTTCTTGGCGTCAAATTATTATGGGAACGCAACGTCCCCTATGCAATCCTTTTTCCGGCTCGCCTCAAGATCACTTTCAAGGAAAAGCTGTACTTTTTCACTGTCCCAGAGGAAGCCGTGAAATTCATAGAATCGCAGATACCACTCCACAATGCAAACGAGGATCTTGATGCCAATGACTGAATCCCATCTAATCTTTCATCATGTAGCCTAGTCATTATTGTTTGTTCTTAATGTGCTGATGGTAACAACATTCCACTGTCCCAATTACGCATGACACTTGACGCTCGCAACAACCATGCCTGGCATTGTTCTTTGCAAGGCCGTCTGCGGTCCCTCCCTGGTCCCCGCAGGTCTGTTCTCAGTCACTCACGTCAGATCTCACATTTGCCCCATTGTTAACTAGCCGGGTGTGAGAGAAGATGACTAGCATGCGTTCTAATGTTTTATGTACTGCCTGATACTCTGTGCTATCCGTATCTGTCCTGGTTCCACCTCACGGCAACAGTGCACCCCACTGCGATTGCGATTGCAATGTTCATTTTTGTTACGTTATTGTTGGGTTTTGGCCCCGGTTGGGCCACCAGCGAATTGGACCCACGTTGGGGACCCATCGCTAACAGCCGTATTGATGGGGACTTTGGTTCTAAAGGGAAGTGGGAAGGGGGAGGGTGGATACATTACCCACGAGGATGGGGTGGTGCGGGTGGGGGGGGGGGGTATGGGCTGGTGACTGTTATTGGAAATGGCAGAGGCAGAATTGAGCACTACACTGCATCGGGGCACATTCATGGAGTTGTTTCACATGGTGAATGTATCGTACGGCGACAGCTGGGATGTACCCTGAACCCCGAGAATGCCTAATATAGTAATGTCTTGGAACATCCGGCGCCTGAGCAACTACACCAAGCCCCGTAGAGTCATGGCCTACGCCAGCAGTCATGGATGTAAAATACTATATTTACAGGAAACACACGCCATGGGCTCCCTCACAAAGTGTATGGCGCCATCCTGGGGCCCCAATAGATATTTCACGTCATACTCTACACTGGCCAGGTGGGTCCTGACGATTCACAAGTCACTCAAGTTTGTACTGCACAGGAGTTACATCGACACAGACGGGAAATATGTTATATTACATTGCACGATAACCAATATAGAATACCTCTTGGTGAATACCTACGGGCCTAATGTGGACTCGCCTGATTTTGTTGATTTGGTGGCATCCATCCTGCTGGGTTATGCGGGGGTACAGATCATTTGGGTTGGGGACATGAATTTTATCCTAGACACTACCCTGGATAGGACTGGCACGGCTCCTAGGCAGCTGACTGGTGCGTCATGTAGACTGTTGGCTCACTGCACAACCCTTGATATACACGATGTATGGAGGACGCTACACCCACAGACACGAGAATACACCTACTACTCTTCAGTCCACGACAGCGCCTCTAGAATAGACATGTTTCTACTGTCAAGCGGAATGCTGGGTAGCGTGGTAGACACATGTATACTTGCCCGCACGCTCTCGGACCATGCTCCGGTCCTGCTCTCTCTGGACCTAGGTGCCCCCCCCCGCCTACTATCAATACATGGAGATTTAAGTCGGCCGCCCTTCAGGATGTCTTTAAGGCAGACATTCTCGCAGACATCCACTCCTACTTTGAACACAGCATATCCCAAACAACCACGATGGAAACCCGATGGGACGCTTTTAAGGCCTTTATCAGGGGAATGACCATCTCCAGGGAGGCCGGGGTCCTTAAAACTATCAGAGCAGCCCTCGGCCGGTCGGAAGCCAGATTGCACGAACTAGAACAGGCACACACGGCATCAGTTGACCCTGTTGTCCTCTCCCAGATTAGTGAAGAGTTGCAATCATTTAATGAATTGGCCACAAGGGAGGTGCAGTACTTTAGCCGCCCTCAGGCGGCCCGGAAGTATGGAGAGGGTGATAGATCCGGCAAAACATTAGCCGCCTTGACGAGGGCAGAGTGGGGCCATACCCAGATCACTTGTGTCAGGGATAAACAAGGGGCAATGCAATGGTCTGACTAACAGATATTGGACGTCTTCACAGACTTCTACACGGACCTATACTCCCAACCTCCCGAACACAATGAATCCCATATGAGAGACCTCCTTGAGCAGATTCCCACGACCTGTGTCTCCACCGCAACCAGAAACCAACTGGACTCTCCGATTATATTGGATGACATTGTTGGGGCCATATCGGGTCTCCCTAAGGGCAAGGCACCCGGCACCGATGGGTTTACGGCGAAATTTTATCAGGAGCACGTTGCACTCCTAGCCCCTAAACTCCTTGAGGTGTGGGATGAGGCACTCCGACTGGGCTCTCTCCCTCCCACCTTGCGTGAGGCTGCCATCACAGTACTACTTAAACCAGGCAAACCCGGTGATGAATGTGGGTCGTATAGACCCCTCTCGCTAATGAATCTTGATACCAAAATTTTCACTAAAGTGATTGCCAACCGCTTTCTTCCAATCATGTCATATATGGTACATGATGACCAATCGGGGTTTGTGCCTGGGAGATCCACGTCCCATAATATTAGTCTCCTCAATGTCATGGCCCGAATTGACCAAGGCGCCAAGGCAGTTGCGGTCACGCTTGATGCCCAGAAGGCATTCGACATGGTGTCCTGGAAGTATATGTGGCTGATGCTGGAAACCATGGGCATTGGACCTAACATGATTGGATACATTAAATTACTGTACACCTCGCCAGTGGCCAGGGTCTGAGTCAACTCCCAGACGTCTGGCCTAATCCCACTCTTCAGAGGCACCCGACGGGGTTGCCCGTTCTCCCCGATTCTTTTCGCCCTGGCAATAGAGACAATGGCGGATAATGTTAGGGCACGCCATTCACGCAAAGGGATACGGTTGAAAGACGTTCCCGAAATCATTTCACTTTGTCGATGACATACTGCTATTTATTAGAGACCCTACCAATAACCTCGATCCAATACTACGGGACATCACCTGCATAGGTACCCATTCTGGATTCACGATAAATTACACCAAATCCGAGCTCTTCCCCCTCACTAGGTCCACTTCACAGCCGGCCACAGAGTACCTCTTGCGCTGGTCCCCTGAAGGGGTTAAGTACTTAGGGGTCCAGTTATCCCTGACTAAAGAAACACTACTAGCCGATAACTACTTGGCAGCGGCACAACAAGCTGAAGACAAAATGGAGCGATGGCGCCCCCTCCCATTGTCACTGGCAGGCAGACTCTCTCTTGTCAAGATGGTATTACTCCCCAGGCTGCTATACATATTTTGCAATGTCCCCATTTGGCCCGGAAAGAAATATTTCGCGAGACTACATGGGGCTTGTGCGCAGTTCTTGTGGCACTCTGGGGCAGTACGGGAAAATATGGTCTGACATGACACCCCCGTATGATAAAGGTGGGTTCACTTCCCCTGACATGGTGCGGTATTGAACCGCTGCTCAAGCACAGTTCGCTTCCTATTGGTACCCTGGCCTTCCTCCTCGCCCCCACGTTAAATTGGAAGCTCTGGCGGCTGCGGACGTCAATGTCATGTCTCTGATACTGCACCGGCAATATGAGCCGGACTCCCATATTGACCCGGTCCATACCACTGTACACGCCTGGAGTCGAATATTCAAGTGCTGTGCCGAACACCACCCGTATTATAAGTGGCTCCCTGCCTGGCGATTCTCCGGGCTGGAACCCACACATGACATGGCCCTGGTGCATCATTGGGAGACCCTGGGATACCTGGCTCTAGCAGATTTTTACCCAGATGGGCAATTCATTACGCCGCAAACATGGAGGCCGGGCCATTCCGGCTCAGCCCTGGAATTTCTGCAATATTACAGACTCTGTGCTGCCTTTCTTGCCGCCTGGCCAAGCTTCCCCATTGAGCCCCCGGAGTCTCCCGGAATTGCTTACATTGCCAACTCGGGCGGTGCCCGTGGGGTGGTTTCATCGCTATACAGGATATTGCTAATGGGCGCCTCGCCCCAACACTCCTGGGCCGGGATGACCGGGCGACCGAACTAGAACTGGACCTCATGGAGCACATGTGGTGAAAGATGTGTTCACACACTAGCAGGGTTTCCCTTAACTTTCGTTATCGCACCATTCAGTATAAATTACTCAATAGACTGTACTATACTCCTTACAAGATCTCCAGGTTCGCCCGAACTACTCCTCAACTTTGCACCCGCTGTGGGGCAGAGAATGCTCATCACCTACACACGTTCTGGGGGTGCCCGATGCTCACAGAATTCTGGGGTAAGATCCTGGAGACATTAACTGAGATCTGTGATACCCCGGTTGACCCAGACCCACTGGGAGCCCTGTTTGGTGTTTGGCAGTCTGATGGGGCGAAATCCATGGCCACATATTTTAATGTGGGTTGCATTGTGGCCAGGAAATGTATTCTACAAAACTGGAAAAGCTCCTCTCCCCCTCAGTCCAGAAATGGCTAAATCTACTTACCTGGTCCCGCAATTGTGAGGAAGAATTTATCAATACGCTCCCGACCCAAGAACATTTGGACTGCCTTTAACAGCTATCTCCACTGCCTAGATGAGACTTAATCAGGGAAATTGTCATCCCAAACCCTGCATTGAAGCGTTGCACCATTTCTGATGCGCTGTGATGCCATCATTTCTCACTTGCTGCTCTATTTCATTGTAACGTTGTCGTTGATCTGATGCATGTATGGTCTGAATGTAATGCTTACCCTGATGTATGTGTTTGCTATATGCCTTTAACAACAAAAAAAAATGTAAAACAAAAAAAAATTTAAAAAGATCTTACCTGGGGCGTCAAGTAAAGCGATTGGACGATAAATTTTAGGTATTGTACGATCGCCCTTTTTTAATATTGGGACGATCAATGAAGAACGCCACGGTGATGGAAGTTTACGTGACTTAAGAATATGGTGAAAGTGCCCATTGCTTTGGGTGTTGCTTAAACATAAAATGTTTTAGGCCGTCAGGCCCTGCTGCTCGTGAGGAGGAAGACATATGTATTAAGTCTTCTACTATCTCCACCAAGCACTCCGTCGTCCAACATGTTGATGTCTGCATTTCGTATTCATATTGATCAAAGTTCTCATCAGCATACAGTCGTGAAAAGTGTGCTAACCATTGACTTTCAGTTAAACCATTCAATTGAGTACTCACTTGTCTCTGAGCTGTACATTCACCAAGCAATGTCCATATTTGTGTGGATTTCTTATTACACAAAGATGACATAAATGACTCACTATCATTTTGGAACAACTTAGCTTTCGGTGCATGTGTCCAGTTTCGATATTTACACTTGGCAGATCTAAGGGCTTGCTCTCGTTTAATTAGTGGAAGTTTGAGGATGAGCTTTTTTTTCTTTTCTAAACATTGCTCGTCTTTGTTGAAGTGGATCAAAACTATATCTATGATTGTTGACTTGGAAGATTATTATTCATATATACATTTCTAAAGGAGAACAAGGCTCCTACATATGAGTCAACATTGTTTCCACTCTGTTGAACATTGAATTCTTTATTTAACGAATGCAAGTTTTCTGCAGACCATCTAAATCGAGTCTTTGCATTGTTAATGGTCAGGACCTGATGCATCCATGTCCGGACATTGCCGGTGGTATTCTCATCCCATGACCAGTATAGTGCAAGCAGGTGGTGATCACTAAATATCTGCTGGATGATCTCAAATTTGCTCACTTTCCCAAACAGGTCAGCACTTAAATAGACATAATCAGTTGTAGTCTTTGAAAGGCCTCTCTGTCATGTGTGATGGTAGGGAATATCAACCGGTAGGGAGCCATTTGCCATCCTGTGATTTCTATCTCGCATAAAATGGATCCATCTCATCACGGTTTGTGATTTTGTCTGTCCACTCAGATCCATGCAATTTAGATTCAAATAACCAACCAAGATTGTGGCCGAGATGTCAACAGTTTTAGCAATGGTTTCTAATAGATTAGATAAATCACTATAGAAAACATTGTCTGAAATATGTGCTGGATTTCTATAAAGATTAATTAAAGCTAGAGACTGGGTTTGTTTGGAAATTCTCACCAGCTGGTAAAATCATTTGGGGCTGCCCAAGAGTGAATTGTCAATCCTTGGCTGGCTTTTACAGCAACCAGCAGACCCGATGTTGGTCGCCCTTTGGAGGCAGATATTGCTGGTAACATTATGACATCCTTGTCAACCCATACTGGGGCATTCAACATCCACGTTACCTGGAGGGCCACGATGTCATAATTGTTTATACAATTATCCTGGCCCCATTGTAGATGTGTATGGCCCCGTGTGTTCCAGCTTGCTAATGAAGTTTGCGATGTACTTATATTCTTTAGTGGTTATGCATGCATGGATTCAGAGTTATTTCCCATTAAGTTACTACAGGGCTGACAGTATGAACATTGACAGGCTGCTTTGGCGTGGCTGTCAATGCTTATTGCTTCCTTGATCGATTCTGGAATTTGATTTTCACGTGCCACTTTCTCTGGATTTTGAGCTATTAAAAAGCCCAATTTAAATAAATCAATTTTGGCTTTCCAAATCGTGTTTAAAACCAAACCTGATTTGATCCAGAGACGAACAATAGATAAATTGTGGTCACACAAAAATTCGACCTGGTCAATGTCACCTGTACAAATGTCTTCAAGAGCATGCGCATCTCCAAAAATGTTCATTACACTCGAACTACACAAATCGTATCTTTCGAATGGAGCATTGCGACATTTCGTGATTAACGTGCGACTCATCTGTAATGTCTTTTGATACTTCTCTGTGAACGAGTTGTTAGAGTCCCAGTTTGGTTTTTTATCATGGTTTCATGCTCCGAGGCAATCCTTGGTTTAGGAAAGTCCTTTACACGTAGGCACTCAGTTAAAGTCTATGCATTTGTAGATTTATTATCACTGACTCGGGTGGTAGAACACTGTCCAGTCACCGGCACCCAATTATGGGTTGGATGCGCAGCCGCTGTTATACGTTTTAATAGATATGCATCAACAGCAGCCTTTATTGACTTTGTGCGATCTTCCAAACCTTTATCTTGCATCATTTCATTATTTTTGCTAATTTTTGTATTGGCTGCTGGTGGCTGCACGATATTGCTCACTGGTTATTGAACTATTGCTGTTCTTTCCAGTTTGTGGTGATATTGTGCATTTTCTTCAATTAATTCTATGAGGTCATTTAATGGTGGATGATTTATTGGTTGCTTCAATGAAGTTATTTATAATGCAGTCGTGAGAGCAACTTGGGTCACTGGTTTTAATAGCTCCTCCCCTGCCAGTTTGGTGTTTGCGATTTGTGTCAGTGTTTATCAATTTGGTCGGTTGCAACCGCCCTATGGGATGCTTGTCAACTTCTGTAGGGTTTGGACACGCCTGCAGATTAGGCATTTTCTTTTTCTTTCGTGTCACTTGATTCTATTTGATTGCCAGATGTCTTGCTCGACCTCTGTTACGGGGTTGTTGTGTAAAGACATCGAAATTAGCTTGTCGCCGAGCTATTTGCCGATTGTCAGCGGTTGTGTCCACACTGATCCATGAATCATTTAGAATCACTGTTGTCGTTTCACCACCGTCTATCGCCGGTAAGACCTGCGACATCGAGCTCTCAATTGTCGTATGTGACTTTGCTTCCTTGTCATCTGTAATATCAATCAGATCTTTAGTTTCCAGACATGTATCTCGTAACTTTGTGACATAATTTGTGTTTTGAGTCCATTCGACTGATTGTTGAATTTGTGCAACTTGATGTATCATCTTTGCTTCAAGAGATTCAAAGAGTTTATATAGACTGGAAACGGTTGTATTAACCGCAGCGTGAGTTATTTCAATTAATGCATTACTATCAGCTGTATTGGCTCAGGAAGTAGATGGAAAACATCGTTGTGGAGTCGACTGAATGTAGGATACCGATGACGACTGAATCGAAGTATCCACAGAACAGCATGCTCGGTAGTCGGGAGTGGTAGGGGCATTATACAAATACTTTGATCTCCCCCACTGACATGAATTGAGATATTAGAGATTACTCCACTTGTTTTAGAGTTCTTCTACCGGGCACATGTTCAGCTCATTTCGTTCGTTTTTATGGGGGGTTTGTGCTAAATTCAAGATTGTTTGATCGGGCACGAGTTGAGGTGTTGGCACTTGATCAACGTCTATAGCTGATTCAGCCTCTTGTGAGATCTTCTTGGAAGAAGCCGGCGTTGTCAACACCAACTGGGATGTCTGGTGACTCGGTGACACTTCATTACATATCGCACAAAATGTCCAAATATCTTTTTTGATCAACAGTGTTCGTGGGACCGGTGTAAGTATAATAGCTTTCCATGAAGTCCAGGACTTGGGTTTCGTTTTGTCAGCTAATTTAAAAGGGGAAGAAATCAGGGGCATCCCTGGAGTGTTAGGCATATTTGTTTTTAGAGAATATAGACGGTGTAGCA
This sequence comes from Ambystoma mexicanum, assembly GCF_040938575.1. NCBI lineage: Eukaryota > Metazoa > Chordata > Amphibia > Caudata > Ambystomatidae > Ambystoma > Ambystoma mexicanum. The sequence goes on from NC_090932.1 coordinate 547,916,986, forward strand.
TGTGCGCTTCCTTTATAACCGGCTACCCTCTCACACAGAAACAAATATCAGATTATATATACACTCTCAGGTAGTTTACAATGCCCAATTTAACAATTAAATAGTTCCTCTCGGTACCATGGCAAGGCGACCAAGCGGTACTTAATCAGTACTTGCTTCGGTACGCCGATAACTTCCTAAAACCTCTTCACAGGTACGCACGCCCTCTTAACAACACAGTTATGTGCACTCAAATGGAAGTGGTCTTTTTAGGAGTTTATTATAAGACTAAGATCCTCACCTGGCCCACCGCAAAACAGCCCTTGCACACAGGGCTTCACAACAGCGTGTGCGCAATGGCCCGAGCGCTGGACGTTTTGTGGAATTCTGGGAGGTCAGCGGACTTGCTAGGGGTGCAGGGTTTTCGTGTTACAGCACCTAAAACATAAAAAGCAAGGCTTAATAGTCTTATAAAGTGGGCCGTTAAGTATAGCCAAAAGGAGGTTCTTAGGTAAGAAGTTCTTAGGTCGGAGGAGTCTTTGTCAACTCAGAACGTGGATCCTAGGTATGGGTTTCTGGTCTGTGTAGTCCTATCGCGATTAGATTATCATGAATACACAATCTGCATGATTCTAAGCACAATGAAGTATTCAAATGCAAACGAGAAAAAAGTCTGTAAACCAGCCGCAAAACAGCCTTTCCACACAGGGCTTCACATCTCTTCGAGAAGGCTCGGTACGGGGTTTTACCATGTGGTAAAGCCCCCGTTCCAAGCCTTCTGATAGGCTGCAAATTTGCCAACCCCAATCTCCCTCCACAGTACTAATTTCTCCTTATCAGTGGATTGCTAGGATTTGAGATCTGTGCGATAAATCTGAAGTTCTTTTTATTTTAAAATATGATACTTTGGGTTATACATAAAGAAATACCGGTAGTATAGATTGTAAATAGTGTAAACATGTTTTATTGTTGAAAATGTGTGAAATACTTGTTGATTGAGGATTAAGTAAATTGTAATGTGAATATCATTTCTGAAGCAATAAATAGTTTTTGAGTTTTCATATTCATACCGAATTGAAGTGGTATGCAAAGGTTTGTTATAAACAAGACCACACAATAAAAAATTGCACTTTTCAAGTGACGATTCTGGTTTGTTTGGGGGTTTAAAAGCCAAATGGCACTGATTTATTGAAGCACCCAGTATAAATTCATGTGCATAATGAAACAATTCACTTCCATAATCTAGAAGGCCAAATTACTTTCAAAACTACAGAGCCACGCGCAACCCCCTACCAGACCTCCTTTCGTCTGGTGTCTTTTTAAGAACTAGTTTAATATTTATAGTGTGTGCAACAGGCTCGGGGGTAGACCCCTTCTGACCTGAGATAGGCGACCTAACACGATGTATGCCAGAGGCAGTCCTACCCCAGATGCAGGGTGAGGGAGTTAAGGGTGGAGAGAGGTGGCAGACAGTCCCTGCCACCCTGTGAGTGTGCATTGTATATGACTGCTGGTATCAGAGTTATTTTGTCTTTTTCAGAACCACAACTCCCAGAATGCCCCGATGGCAACCAAGAAAACCCTGACTGGAAAAAGTGTAGTGGAATCGAGACCAAGAATTTTATTTGTTATTTAATTTTTATTTTTTTTATAACACGCATTCAGTTTCTAAGCGCAGATCCGGGATTCAAACCTCTGTTGCTCTGTGTGGTCTTGCTTCCAAGAGCAGCACGTTGCCCCTGTGCTATCCTCCGTTCAAGAATGGAATGGAATGGAATTTTACCTGCCCAACAGAGATGATAGCGCTAAACACCAATCCTATGAACCCCAGAGGAAAAGTGGGGTAACAGAAACCTAACTTGGAGTGAGAAGGGATTGCAGTGGAGAAGGGGAGACGAAAATCCTCCACAAACACAGTTGGAAACAAAATGGCAGCACCTAAAGCAAAACACAAGGAAAACAATCGGCCTCAGCACCTGGTTGTAATCCCAAAAATGGAGATTGAAAATGGGACAGGGCTAAAAGCCTTCTGAAAGCCTTCTTGGGAAGGTCCCAACCCCCAGAGGGATAGAGACCAATGGGAGCCATGAGGAGTTTAGGGAGCTGGTAGGCTGAGCTATAAAAGCCCAGTCAGCACAAAGGAGAATGAAAGTTGTGTTTAGTTGGGGGAAGGTGGAGCAGTGGTAAACCAAAAGGCTAGGCGGAGGGCAGGCGATGGGGAGGAGTATAGAGGAGACTGTGTAGTCGTTCTGAGATAGTAAAGGAAAAGTATTGTGTGTAGGAGAGAGTGGTACCAGTAGAGTATATTGTGGTGAGGCTGGAGCTAAAGGGGGAGAGCTCACGGACCAACTGGGCAGTGTCATCCTCTGAGAGTGAGAGGGACACTCCCGCTCATCGCGTGCAGGATATCAGGAGAAGATGGGAACTGCAGGGCATTTCGATGCAGGCAGCAGAACTTATTGCCGAATCCTGGGCTCCATCAACTAGTAGGAGCTACGACGCGTCTTGGGCCAGGTGGACGAATTGGTGTAGAGGGAGAGGTTTTCATCCCATTTCTGCACCTGTAGTAGCCATACTAAATTTTCTAGCACAACTGCTGCAAGTTGGGAAAGCATTCCACACTAAAGGAGTGTACAGATCAGCGATTTCCGCAGGTCACGTACCGATTGAAGGAGTGCCAGCGGGTGAACACCCAGCAGTGTGTAGGCTCATTAGAGGAGCTAAGTTTAAAGTGCCACCGGTTCCCAGATATACAGTATTATGGGACGTGACGGACGAGAGTATTGAGATTATTAGAAAGCTATCCGGTTAATAGATATTTGTCTCTCAAGCAGTTATCGGGCAAACTAGCGATGCTGTTATGTCTCATATCCTGTTAGAGAATATCAGATGTTAAAGCATTGGAGATTAATAGAAGGACATTTGGACCAGAAGGAGTGACCTTCGTGGTGGTACAGAGGACTAAATCGAGCACATCCACAGTGCATTATCCCTATTTTCCAAATAATACCAAATGGTGCGTAGCTAGTTGCATCAAACAATATGAGGCCAGGACGGCAGAGAATAGAGCAATGAGTACACTCCAGTTGCTAATAGCGCGCAGGAAGCCTTTTCAGGCGGTAAAGACAGCTACCATAGCGAGATGGGTCAGAGAAGTAATGCTAGCGGCAGGTATTGATTTCAAGCAGTTTGGAGCGCATTCAGTGAGAGGGGCCATGGCGTCCAAAGCATATAGGACAGGGGTTCCTTTACAAGATATTATGGCAGCAGCAGACTGGGCGACTGATCGTACCTTCAGGGAATTTTATTTTAAACCAACAGAGTTTTGCGAGTGCAGTGTTGGGACAGCTTTGAACAAGCATAATGCTCGCCTCCAGTCTTGTCATAGAATAAAGATTACCCCTGCTAACTGCGCAGGGAGTATTAATTCTATTAAAGACTAGGAGGCGAGCATTAGTTTCCACCCACGACTGTTTGATAATCATATGGTATGTAATTGTATAAGGATATGATGACAAACTAGATTCCACCCTGATATTATGTTTGTTTTCCCTAGGGGAAGAGCAGAAGAACAATTGAGGGAATGGACTAGAAAGGAAGGCAAGAGTTCAGCCGTTGTGAAGTTATTATGTTGGAGTTCAAGAAGTCCTTGCTCGGTTGGCGGGACGAGAAAGTTTTGGTTACAGGACATTCAGAGCACGTAAAAGAGAGGAGGAGCTCAGGAACAGGATGTGGTCATAGCTGAGCTGGAGAGAGGACTACAAAGACTTTGGGATTTGTAGTTTTAAAGTGAAAGTCATATGGACATTTCTTTGTTGTTGATTGAGATAGTTTGTTGAAACTGCTGAAGGGTAGTAAATAAAGAAGTTGAAGCATAATGCTCGCCTCCTAGTCTTTAATAGAATGAATAGTCCCTGCGCAGTTAGCAGGGGTAATCTTTATTGGAGGGAATCCCACAGAGAGAGCCATAAGAACCTCCTTAGTTTCAACGGTCCCAGCCTTCCCGAACCATTCATTTAAAATTCTAACAAAAAACCTTAAATCCATCCTCTTTGTTTGGCGATTCTTTTGTGGCCATCTGTGACAAGTGCTACTTTGTGTGATTGAATGCAGTGAGGCAATTACTTAGCAGTACCATGCAATGTTTGATAGTTTTCTTTTACTAGGCCTAAGCTGATTTCCAAGCTGAAGAATCGTGTTGGCGCTGGCTGTACCATCAAATAAATCCAGCAATGACTCTTAATGTTTGGAGTTTCCTTCTCACGATCTGCTATTTATTACCACAAGGGGCAACAGCACACCAATAGTAGATGATTATAATGCATCAACACAAGTAAGGTGTTAAATGGAGTGGGCAGGATCACATGTATATGAGGAAGGGAGTGTTCAGTGTGTTTTTGAACACTAGTATTCCCATTTACTTTGCCTTACTTTTAGATTCCTGTGTCAGATTCACTCTCCCATACATGAAGACGATGAACAGACTGTGTTGCGTCTGAACTCTTTTTTTTCACCCTGCATTTGATTGGAGTCAAAATACTGTGCTCTTTGAGTTTCGTCTTGGTAAATGGGGCAATGATAGGTGTGGCTGTGATGAAACATGGTTCATGAATGAAAATATACTCTTTTTTTTTTTTTGCACAGAGCAAACATTTATTTATTCACATTTGTTGAGCGCACATCAGACCGAAGGCATCGTGGCGCTAGTTACAGTGTAGCTTATACTTAGTTACATACAGTTCATGTCCGTACGGTTACATTGGACAATCTATACTTTTTTTACATATATGCGTTGAGCAGCAGGAGAACACGAGAACAAAGTTAGTTGAATAGGACGGTTTTGAGTTTTTTCCGGAAGGAGAAGAGAGATGTTTCAGCTCTGAGGTCAATGGGCAGAGAGTTCCAGAGCTTAGGTGCATGCTAAGCAACTGCAGTCGAGTGACAAAATGGAATGCCTGGAGTGTTTATGATGGAAACAGATGTGGGCAGTGAGTTGGAGGCAACATGAGTGTGCCATACAGATAATTAATTTGTTTCCTTTTAATGTTCAGTTATTGTGTTTTTGAATGTGAATAAGGAGAATGGTGTGGTACATGTAAAACAGTGGATCACAGAAGTGTTATTCACTGACAAACCAACATTTCATTTCAACAGAACAGTGTTTTGGAAGAAAGGACACATGCCCAGTAAGCCTTGGGCAAAACATCTGGTTCCTGCGTTGGGGATATTCTTCTTTGTAAGGATAATGAGCAATGCCTTCTTTAAGAAAAATATCATATTTGGGTTGCTAGTGCCACATGCCAACAGATTTAATATATTCTAAATTGTATTTGTTTTTAAAAAAAACTTTTCACACTTAAAATTAAAGATATTTACATTGTATACATTTAAACACAGTTCGTCTTTTCTAAACGTTCCTCAATGATCTAGTCAAGGCAAGTCAATTCCTGTTCATGCATCATGTCAAAAAATATGTCAAGGTTCACATCTCGCTGGTGTTGTGTACCTGTAAGTCTGATTGGAGTCTTCCTCTTGGTGGTGTCCAGAGTCTTCTGCATGTCGAGTTGCTAGTCAATGCAGAAAGCAGAGCCCACTATGTCCGTGGGGTGGTACACTAGTCATCAACCGGGACCAGCTCCCTACACCATGGGGCAACCTCCCAGCATTTATCCAGCATGGGTACAGTGCGAACACTGACTGGGAGGTGCTTGTAGGTAGTATCCATGAAATCTGAATTTGTGAAGACCAAGGTAATGGACAACCAGAGGGAGCCCAGAGGAACAGGGAATCTGATTCAGACCCAGTGAGGGATCGACGTGCCCCGTATTGATGCTGTGGTCAGTTTCCATTGTACCCAGTCTGACCCACTATGGTTTCCACTGGTGCTACATGGGAAAGAGATGCCAGCTCCCATGGCACCCTGCAGGTAAGTGCCATAGGGCGCCGCAAGAGTAGCATGCTTCTGGTAATGTTCACTTCTCAGCATAAAAGGATCATCTACAAGCTTTCCTAAAAACAATAACCAAACATGATCTAAACCTTTACAATCTCTTATTGGATGTTTCAGAGTGTCAATAGAATTAATCGCTTTAAAAATATGGCATCTGTGGCAGATCGGAATCAGGAGATGGACAAGGTGGCACTGTAGTTGACTTTCTTTTATGATCAATCACAACCTTTGCTGACCCTAGCTCTAAGGTTATTGGCCCTACTCTATAAAGAAAACGATAAAAGGGTGCTCATCAGTATGTCATTAGAAAACAAGAAAGTCCTCTCTCCAGAATCTTATACTAACCTGAGCTCGGTCCCTACCACTTACAAAAGAAATGCACAAATCCAATAGAATTACACTTAGAGCCTCAGCCATAGTGAGTGATTAGTGGCTGGGTTCGACCCTCGCCCTGGAGTCTTTCTCAATGAAGCTCCTGGCCCCTGGTGAACAGTCTAAGCAAGTAAGTTGAATGTCTCCAATCTCTCTCACCTGTACTGTTCGATCAAATCTAGTAAATGTCTTTTGTCCTCTTTTTTGGCGTGCAAATGTCTAGTCTATGTTTTCCCTTTTTTGTGAGGTGTTCCCTGTCTTTCTTGGGTAAGCTCCTGGCACTTTCACCCTGGACCTTTACCCCACCTTGAGTTTTAGTTTCACTCACCCCATCTTGGTGCCTCACTGTTCCCACTCAGCCTTGGGGTCATCTCTCTCACCCCACCTTGGCCTTTCAGTTCTTTCACCCCACCTTCGGATTGTCTTTCACCCAGCCTGGGGGTTTCACTCTGTTGACCCCACCTTGGGGTTGTGTCTTTCTCACCTCGCCTTGGGTGTCATCTCTCGCTCATCCAGTCTTGGGGTTTCCCTTGTGGTTGGGCCTCTCCTCTCCCTTCTCCCCAGAGCATACTCGTATCTCTTGTCTCGTGACAGTGTTCCTCGGGAGACTGGGAGTTTAGGCGATGCAACTCAACTTCTTCGGCTTCTTCTCAGTATTCTGTGTCAGGTAAAGTTTCCACCCTTCTCCCTCGAGCTTCATATGGGACTCCCGTGCCTGTCTTTTGGCACACTGGTTGCGGGGCGGGGTGTGCTTTGTGTGGCTCTCTCATGGTTTCTGCTTTAGCAAGGCCATAGGCATTCCGCAGGCTCGGCCATGGTCCGTTCTGTGACACCTGGCGGACGCTCTGTTTGCTGACACTCCTCCCATGAGGCAGGTTCTGTACTTCTCCATCTCTGCGGCTCTCCCCTCCTCTTTGTTGCACTCTTGATCGCTCTTCAATATTCCCTCTGTAAGGGGGTGGGACTTTCCACTGCTCTCTCGTTCTCAGCGAACACTGTGTATACAGAGGGTCAGAAACCACACCAGCCATTCTTATAGGATGTTTCATGCGGTCATATAGGCCAACATCCATGTAGCAAACCAAGACATTGGGGTCTTAGAAATGATAACTTATATTTTGAAATAGAGCACGTCACTTCTAAATCTTTCTTTGGCTGCAAAGACACCCAGTTCATCTATAATATACTGTACTTAAGTGCAAGGTGGTAAAGACAATGCTGACCTTCAGAGAAGACATTCCAATTTATTATAGCAAACAAGTGTATAGGCCAACCAACCTACACGTGTCTTACCTATTTTTGGGACACAGTTATGCACGTGCTCAAAACCTCTGACAAGGTCTCCCATACAAAGGTTGAATAGCAGAGGAGTTGGGACGCAGCCTTGTTCAAGTCTGTGCCTCACCTTCATTGGTTTAGTGTGGCTGCCAACCTTTTGGTAACAGTAGTATTCTGGTGAAACACTATCAAAAGATTCAAAAGGCCCTGGTCCATTCCCTGTTGTATGTACAGAACACCCCTACAGGTATTAGCTGCCAGCGTTATGGATAGCCAAAAGGTGAATTGAGTCTCTATTGGAGCCCCTGAATGTAAATTTTAGCGAGATAGTTTGGTTGCATCTCAAGGGATATTTGAAGTGAGTCTACACCCCAAAAACAAGGCAGAGCTGTTGGTTGTCAAAACATGTTTGGGTGGAGGGTCTTTTTAGAGAACTTTGCTGCAGAACATTGCATATTGAAAACGGTTGGTCCTATGGTTATTGAGAGAAATGGGGCATTGGTAAATGTGTAACCCAGACCGTCATGAATTCCTTACATCCCAACCATGCTTGACACTGGTACAGCCTTCAATTAATCCATCAACCTGGACACTCATGACCTCCTTGCCTCTCATCATCAATGCAGCCATGAGTCGATCATTTCACTTGCCCTTTCATGCCAACACATGCACCCTCTCCTTTCTCAGCAGTACCAGAAAATTAATATATTGGAACTACTCCAAACATTTTATTTGCATGACATGTTTTTTTACATTAAATAGTATTAAAAACAATTTTGTACAATCTATGAAGTGTACTTTTAGCAGTAATGTGTTGGGATTGTCTTGGAGGACATATGTGACACATCAATTTGTGTCAAACTCTTAAAAAGCCATGATATGAACTGATAAAATACTGTATTCAAGTTGTTTCAGAAGAATGCCTGGCACACAATAATTTTCAATCAATGAAACATAATGTTTATGTGTGCTTATAATGCGTTTTCAACAGCCTGGGAGAATGTCACACTGATCCTACCACATCGAAGTGATCGCAGCAGAGCTGGGATGCTGTTTTAGGCATCAGTAAGAAAAGAGTCTGGGCACACCGCTGCTGGCAGCTATGCAAAGCAGGTGGCTAGAGGGACATCCTCAGAGCAACAAATACAATGAAAATAAACAGTACACTACAGCACGAAGTGAAGAGCATTGTTAGTTATGCTGCCACATGGGCTTAATTTCCAAACAAATGTGTGGTGTTCACTGCAGATGAGCTCTCATACATTGGTTCATTAATAGGATGTTCATCCTTTCAGATGAATCATTCCAATCGCCTGTCTATTTAGGAAGCACACATAAGCACAAAGTGGATTTGATGGTGCAACAATAAAAACTGCCATCTACCAGCAGAGACCCACTTGCACTTTTTACTGTGAATGTACTCATTCACTTTATTTGGGCTATGAAGGGAGAATATGATGTTGGTTTGCTTTTTTACTAGCTGGTTAGATCATGTTATGTAAGTAGAGTTTTCATTATAATGTTTTGCTTTAAATATCTAATGTTCAATCATCTTGAAGCAGCCATAAGGCAGCAGATAGCATTTCCCTATGCTATGTTAGAGGCAGAGGTATCTTGGCGCTAAGTGGAAAAAACCTTCAACATGGAGGAAAGTAGATTTCTGAAATTTAGGAACTACCAATAAATCAAGTTTAGAAGAACAAAGAGTCCTGGCAGGGATATAAGGAGACATTTTCTCCTGAAGAAAAAACACACCCTGCTTGTGAAGCGAACCAATGATTCAGGCAAAGGGCCTTGAACTTAATTCTGCAGCCAATGAAGCTGAACCAGAATGGGAGAAGAGTGAGAGTACGTAGGCAGACCCATAACGAGTCTCGCCGCTGAATTCTGCATTATCTGAAGTCTCTGAATATGATACTTTGGCTTAGCTAAAAAAAAAAGCATTACAATAATCAAGGACTCCAGAGATTACTGTAGCAATCACACGACCCCAAAGATGCAGATGCAAAAAAGGATACCTTTTTATAAGTATTTTAAGCTTAAAAAAGCCAGTTTTACAAATCACACTAATCTGTAATTCAGGTAACAAAGTAGAGGTGTTTTTAACACCCATATTTCTCACTACGTCCATTGGCATAGGAAGGTTCCCCAAACTAGGAGGCCAGAAATCCGAGGTCCACAGCTGGCTCGCAGTCGAAGGGGGAATGATCATAACATCGGACCTCTCACCGTTAAGCTTGACCCAGTTTGTGTTCATCCAACTACCTATTGCAGCGAGACAAGATCTGAGACGCATAGCAGGATCCATTGTATTCTGATCCAATATCAAAATAAGCTAGGTGTTCCCCTTAAACATGCACAAAAAAATATAAGGTAGAACTGGAAATCGTATCTATTAACTAGACCCTAGACCCCTGTTATGAGCTAACATTTGACTGATGTCCTTGTAAGAGTGTGTATTGAGAAGGATCACTCTTGACACGGGATGTGAACGTAATAACTTTTATTAAACTTGGAGTCCGTAACGTTTTCTTCAGGCTTTAACAGTTTTGTGGGGGTGAGGTGAGAAGTTGGGACTTCCCTCGATGTTAAATGTCCCAGTACGTGTGGCAGGTCCTTCACCCCGGAGGTTATGTCTTTTCGGTGACCTGAATCTCGCCGGGTACCACAAAGAGAGAATAGATAGTATAAATGTCCTTAACTAGTTAGGGTCAGTGTTGTTCCCCAGCAACGACAATTGCTCCCTTAAAAGTCTACGACCCTCCTTTACATCTTGAGACCTCTTCGCCTTCTATTTTTACTCTTTGCCAATGTCCTTGCCTCTCTTGTTTAAACAGGCCTCTCCTCACAATTCAGACTCCTCTTGTTAACGTTTCTTTTCTAAATAGTCCTCTACCCTTTATATAACAGTTCGGGCCCGTGTCACAGTCCTCACCTCCTTTAGGTTCTCCGCCTCCGCAGCGCTGTCGATGGAGCCAGGCCTCCTCCTCTTCGCCCTTCTCTCCTTGATTCGGGAAGATCGACTATCCCTCTAGGTCCTCGTTCGCTCCACGGCCTGCTTGTATCTTCAGCTTCTCCTTGATGTAACGAACCTCCCCTGTCTGATGGGCGCCGTCGCGTCCGCCAACTTCGTGTAGGACTCCGCCGTCCCCGACAGGCCGGAGTGCAGGAGTGAACAGCGCTCAGCTGTTGGACGGAGCAACTGGGAGATACAGCTGACTGTCAGCGTCGGCTTCGTTCTTCAGCCTCTAAACCCAGGACTTCTCGGCGACGGTTCTCTTCTTAACTAGACTAAAAACTTTAACCCTTTTTCCTTAAAACATGCTCAACCGGAGCTTCCAACGTTTATATTGTCTCTTCCTAATAGGCCCATTCATACGCGGCCGTTTCCTCCTGCCGGTCTCCTTCCTCTTCACCGCTTTCAACCGCCTGCAGAGCCCAACCGCAAAACAAAAACAAAACAAAACATCATCCATCCACAGGATTGTTTCAAGAAAAGCACCCTTTCTTTTCCTGTTCTTTCCTCATTGGAGCATAGATCTGACTTTTCTTAGAAGACCCTCCCATCGCCACATCATCTCCTGCTGACATCACAATCCCCTCAGCTTTCCTGCCTGGAAGAGCCTCCCATCGCCACATCATCTCCTGCTGACATCACAATCCCCTCAGCTTTCCTGCCTTCCTGAATGACTGCACCTTCAGTTGATTGGCTCTGATCAATGCTCTGATCTGTACCTTTCTCTCTTAAACTGTCACATTGTTCATCCAACTACCTATTGCAGCGAGACAAGATCTGAGACGCATAGCAGGATCCATTGTATTCTGATCCAATATCAAAATAAGCTAGGTGTTCCCCTTAAACATGCACAAAAAAATATAAGGTAGAACTGGAAATCGTATCTATTAACTAGACCCTAGACCCCTGTTATGAGCTAACATTTGACTGATGTCCTGTATTAACAGGACACAGTAACAGCAGCATAAGGTGAGAAGGCCTGTCAAAGGCTGGATTGTGTAATTTAACTCCTATAAGGGCACAGACTCAGCCTAAAAGGATTCCTTCCTCCCCCACCATTATCATTCAAATAAAGGTCCTGCCCAATATCTGGTACCTTCAGGAAGCCAGGCCTGGTGAGTCTGCTCCTGGGGAAGACCTGGTGGAAATCCCACCTCCAGTCAAATGTGCCCATATTTCCTTCAAGCTTTCCCATCTATAGAACCTGGTTGTTTTGGGCCTAGAGTAGTAATTAGAAGGGATGTACCCCCTGTATTATATTAGGCATGGTTTCATCATGCATCGGCTCACTGTGACACTGTGCAAGGCTCAAAAGCAGGAACACTGCTGGGCAAAGAACGTCTGTGTCCTGAAGCAGTTTGCCCCAAAGCACAAGCCTAAGGTTTGGCCAAGTATAAAAAACAAACTTTTGGTATCCACATATAAATGAGGAAACCACATTTAAAAAAAAAAAAGGTTTTTGCTTCTTTTCAGGGGGCTTTTGCAACCTTGGCAATTTGGGACATATCACCCTCTCAAATGTTGGGGGTCTAGGGAAGTATGTACAAAGGCCTTGCTGTCGGTGTTTGTTTGGGCATGGCTTCAATATGCCCAAGCTCATGAGGTGGCGAATAATTTCCAGACAAACGCATATCTCCTCCACCTTTTCCTTCTCATGCCTTCATGAGCGTCGTATCTAGCCTCTACCTGACTTTGCTCATCTCTACGAGTACGCATGTTTTAGGATACTCCTCCTTCGCCTCTGACAGGCAAAGCACTTGAACGCCATTACCTATGGCAAGAGATGCAATACCAATTATTATTAGTTTTTTTATACTGTGCCAGCTCACCATCATAGCCTCAACATATGTAAAACCTTGCCCAGGTTGAGGTGCATTATGTCCCACAGCAGGACCTTAGTCTGCTTAGGGTGCATTGACCAGAACATTGTTTAATACACAAGAATAAAGGGATGTGTAGAAGTAAAAAAATGGTGCAGAGCATAAGAAGGTGTGAAAGAAATTGATTTGTAGGTGGAGATTGCTTTATATTACATATATATGTAACGTTTGGGTGTGCTAGGGGATCGATATGTACTCAGGCTATCCAAAGTATATTGTGGGCATGGTTGACCACGGTCCTACCCATGGATGTGCCCAGTCATTTTAAAAGGTCTAGATAAGAAGGCTGCCCAAGGCCAAGAACAAACATCCAAATTATATGTGTTGCTTATAAGGTAAAATAAATGGAACCGTTATGAAGAGTAATGTGAGGAACCTGAGGGCGTCCTCACTTCTGCTCCCTCTGACGACTCCTGTCAGGTGGCCAGAGAAAGGCCATCACGCTTGAATCCCGCCCCGGAGGTGGATATGTGAGGGAGGGTCACCTGGGTGGAGGGATTTTGGAGAGTGTTGAGAGGTTGTCTTTTGGTGAGACATGGTATCCCCTTTTCCCTTCCCATAGTGAATCCAATGTTCCTGCTGCCTTTGTAGGCTATGGTCAGTCCTTGACTCTTTATTCTGACCAAAATGCCCCACGGTCCTATGTCCTTAAGAGTGGGATGAGGAAGAAACGACTAGGAGCTATGCACACTTTCCTCCCTTCTCACCATTCTGGTACTGGGTCAAGGAGGAGGGCTGTGGAAAAGTTCAACTTCAATAGGCAGGCTTGTCCCTCAAACAAGTTTCACTGAGGCCAGGCAATTCATCTAGAGGACTTACACCTGCAGCCTGTTAACAAGCCACATGTGTATAAGAGTGGACAGCTGAGACGGTATAGTGAGAAGGACCTGGCGAGGGACGCAATGGTTGGAGCAGTAGCGGGCTGGAGAGGAACCGGCTAGAGGAAAGCCTTGTTAAGCAGGAGCACGGAGGAGACGCTGGTGCCACGAATGGCTGAGAGAGGGTCCAGACTCCTGCAGTCCCTCCTCCCGGTACCCAAGACAGAGGCTGTGGGGCACTGAAGGCTCGAAGTTGGAAGACGGGCGCTGCGAACTGCCTGGGACAGCGAGTGCGGCTCGCTGGGAATTCCGCAGGAAGACGGAACACAGAGAAGTGAAGCGAGAAGCCAGGAGGAGCAAACACTTGCTGGTGAGTGCAGAAAGGGAAACACCCTCATTTCCAGTGTTATGCTAATGACACACCGCCCTCCTTTAAGCTTCCCTCCTCTACCGCTACATCTTCCTCCCCCATTCCTGATTGTCTGACTGCTATTCAGGCATGGTGTGCTGCTAACTATCTCTACCTTAATGCCAGTAAGACTGGGATCCTTCTCATTGAGACTCCTGCCCCACCCTTCCCTCCTACTCACTGGCCACCCTCCTTGGGCCACCTCCCCTCACCTTCATGTGAGGCAAAGAATCTTGGTGTCAACTTTGACTCCTCTCGCTCCTTCTCTCCCCACGTTGCTGACCCTGCCAAAAAGGCCCCCTTTCAGCTTCTCCTTGGGTTCTCTTAGGGTTGGATTACTGTAACAACCTCTTCCTTAATCTGTCTCTTTTTCCTCCCCCGCCCTCTTCAATTAATCTGGAATAGGTCTGCAAGACTTATCCTTGGCCTTAAACCCAGGGACCGCATCTCTCGAGCCCTGCAAACTCTCCACTTGCACCCGGTGGGTGCAAGGATCAAATTCAAGACACTCTACATCATCCACAAGGCTTTCTGGGGCCTGGGACCACGCCTGGGACCACACTACATCTCTCCCTAAATATCTTCCCTGTAAGAGTCCTTCGGTCCTCTAACTCAAACTCTCTGCAGATCAGAAGTTTCTCTAAGTACAGAGTGGGAGGTACATCTTGTTAGGCAGAATCCTGTGCAGTTCCCTTGGGGACCACTGCAAGAAGATTAAGAAAACAGGAGTAAGCAGTTAACCCATTTGGTAGCAGTCTGTACCACCCAGATTTACCTGGTAGCTGTGGCTGAGCAGTCAGACTTCTCTTAAGAAGAGTTAGGCAGTATACAGAGGATAAACAATAGGGCCAAAAACACAGTAGAGCAAGCAAACACTGACCAGAGCTTGTTATCAAAAGTATATAATTATTTATTTAACACACACTTTAGAAAATGTACTAGCACTATAATTCAAAAGCAAGTTCCAACACAATCAGAAATGTATTTACACCTCCCTTAGCAATTACTAGACAAGTCTAAGTCAAAACACCACTTTTTGTCAAAACAGAGGTGAGCGCGTAACTTAGATGGCACTCCAATAATTAGGTTAAAGGGAGAGAAAAAGGCAGGTCATAAAAAAAAAACGTTCCCAACACTTTTAAGAGACAAAATCAAGTTACTTAAGGCAGGGTATACTGTAGAACCAAAGTTCATAGGCCAGGCCCACTTTGAATGGAGCAAGGTGAAATGTGCCCAAGATCACACGGTTTAGCAATGCATTCAAGTCTTTGTAGAAATGTTCAAAAGAGGTTGGGGTGGTTCAAAAGACAAAGTTAGAAGGTCTGGGGGCCAACCCAATTGGAAAGCCAAGGATTTAAGGGTCACTTTGGGCAAACCGAAGAAAGGGAGGCCAGGTAGAACACAGTACCTTAAAGAGTGAGGGAGCTGCAGCGGTGGCAGTTGTTCCTGGCAGCGGGTGCAGTTCGTGGTTTCGACCATGGGAAGAGAGGATCTCGTCGAGGAGGAAACTTGGAGTCGTTGCACTGCCCAGGGAAGAAACCAGCCGCGGAGTTCGTCGGATAAAAGGTGCGTTCCTGGTATTCGCGGTCACAGTGGTGAGATTTGGCTATCTGGCCGCCAGGGTGCTTGGCACGGGCGATTCAACCAAGAGACGTCCTGGAAGGCGAAATGGCGAACTGGTTGATCCCACCAGCTCAGAGGGAGAAGACTCTTCCAGCAGAAGATCTCCTCTTGTTGTCGGGAAAGTGGTGAGGTTGTTGCAGCAGGGCTCCACCGGTGGTGTCGTTGCAGATGGCTCAGCTTCTTCCCTCTTCGGATTTCTTAGGTCCTGTGGCGACTTCTGAAGTTTCAGTCCCAAAAGCCCTGCTTTTATGCAGAAAAACCTCCATTCAACAGCCTAGCTGTCACTCAAACATGCTAAGTGGTGAGCCGGGCGGCTCACCACTGGGCCAATAAGAACAGAGTGCGACTTGAGTTGCTAAGGCAACGCAGTCCAGGGTGCCAATTCCCCCACCCACACATCCTGTGGAACCCAGACAGAGTGGCACCAGTTGGAGGGCTTCTGTGGAGAAGCCCGCCAAAAAGTGGAACAAAGGGCCCGACCTTGATTGGAGTTACAGAGACGGACACGAACGCCATTTTAGAACAGAGTTCTGGGAAAAAGACCCAACCTGTGATTTAATATTAAATAAATAAACCGGCGGTATCTTTAACATTGGACCAAAAAGTGGTGCGTTTAAAATCAATGGGAAAATCCCATAGGAAATATTCTGATGGAATATTTTGCGTGGTAACCACTGCCACCAGCCAGAAAATCGACAAGGGGGGACTGGACAGTGCCCCCTTGGAAACAGACCCAGGGGCAATCGAATTAACCCCTTCCAGTACTTCCACAATATGATGGTTTGTGCTGGTTCTGTTCACAATTTTGGACTAGTAAAGTCAATGGTGACTTTACATGCCCTGGGAGACATTCAGTCCCAGGGTATGGAGTCTATGTTTGGGGGTCACTATGACACCCCTGTGTTACGGCACGGAGGGTGCTGTGTAACACACATACCAAAAACACATGAAGCCCTATGGAGTAAAAGACCCCATAGCCCATCAAACACATTCAAAGTCAAAGGATATCTCAAATCATGTCTAAGAGTCGGAGAAAACAGAGTCTCACTCTTAGCAGGAGAAAGAAATAAACCCCAAAAATCCACTAGACCGAGTGGCCTACTGGGAATGAACAAGGTGTTGAACTCTTGGGGAAGGGAACCCCGAGATCTTTGTTTTGAAGAACTGCTGGACTGTTTTGAACTCTTGGAGAAGGTAACTGTTAGGCAGAATTATATGCAGTACCCTTTGGGAACACCACACACAATTAAGACTACAAGTGACAGTACAATTTCACCTTTGGTACAAGCCTGTACTACACAGTTAAAGTGGTAGCAGTAGCAGAGCATCCAGACCTATCTCAAGAGTAAGTGAGCAGTATCAAATAGTTACACAAAGGACAGGAATTACTATGATTCTGGCAAACACTCACTCAAGGTTTTCAAGTAAAAGAATATACATTTATTTCACGGTTCAGTTGTATAACATTACACTACTCTAAGCAGTCTATAAATCACACTCTTAATACACCACACCATTTCCCTTAAATTCCAGACAAGTTAAGCTCACAAAATGAAGTGGGAGCAAAATGGCACTCCAGCAATTTAAAAGGGAGGGAAAGACAAAAGTTAACAGAAATGGATACACACCAACAGGTAAGTACTCAAGGCAAGCGAACAAGAGAGACTACAGTGATAAAATCAGATAGAAAAGGCTTAGGGCCAAAGTCAGTAGTTCAAAAGTCTTTTGCTCAAGATAATACAGTTCAGGGTCGTTCGCGGTAAAGTTCGTGGCACTGTTTCCAGACGAGGTTGGATGGTAAAAAATTTAGTTCAAAGAGAAGAGAAGGACAAGCCCTCGGATTGGAGAAAGATTTCAAACACTTGCACCGTGGCTGAACAAAACGCACAACCGGATTTGCACAGTACCTTAAAACTGAGAGGGAGCTGCAGCTGAGGCAGAAGTTCCTGGTAGTTCCTGCAGGCTCACAGTTCCTGAAGCAACTGTCGGACTGATCAGAAGTAGGAAGACTGGAGGGTCCTGCACTACCCAGGGAAGAGACCAGCAGTAGAGCAAAGCAACAAATAAAAGGTGCGTCCTTAAAACCCAAGCAGGGTCCGACCTTCCAGCTAATTCGACCAGAGGGAGGGGTCCTGGCTTGCAGTTTGGGTGAACTGGTTGGTCCCACCAGCTCAAGGGAAGAAGTTTCCTGGAGGATCTTCTCTGTCGTCGGATTCTGGAGATTTGGACCTGCAGCAGGGCTTCACCGGGCGGTTCAGTCGTTGTAGGGGTCCTCTTCTTCCAGTTTCTCGTTGGTTCTTTCGTTCCAGTGGCGACTCTGCTCTTCCAGTCCCAGAGACCTGCTTTTTATGCAGTTTTCCCCCATTCATACAGCCTGGCTGTCAATCACATAGCAGGGTGACTGCCCTGGCAAGCCCAGTCCCCTTAGCCAATCGGACAAGAGTGCGACTTGGGTTACCAAGGGAACCCATGGCAGGGGTCCTAAAACCCCTCCCTCCAATCCTGCCTACCCAGACTCTCAGGTGCCTAAAGGAGGGCTTGTGTGTGGAAGCCTGCGAAAAAGCGATGAACAAAGGGATCAAACCTGGTTTGGCGCGCAGAGTAAAACACAAGAAAGATTTTAACAAAAAGAAATGGTGAATAACCCCGGCCGGAGCCAAAATAAATTGTATTTGGTCAAGCGGGTTTATGTTTGAGGCTAATATAATAGCCTAAAACATTACCACGTTTATGTAAAATAATCGCGGTAGAAAAGTTAGGGTAGATACCACTGCCACCAGCCAAGTCTTAATGTAAAGGGAGTGAAACAATGCCCCAAGAGGCACAGACAAAAAGGGATAAGAATTAACCCTTTCCAATACGCCAATGGGAGATGAGGTGTACTGGGTCTGTGGTTTAAAGTGACTAAGGTAAAGTTAATGGCAACTTTGCCCTTTTCTGGGGGACTGTAGTCAGCCCCAGAAAATGGAGTCGGTGGGAAGTCTAAAAGACAACCCTGTGTCACTGCATTGAAGATGCTGTGTAACACACATGAAACATGTGGTGCCCTGAAGTAGGTGAGGCTCCAGTGCCCAAGATCACACAAAGTAGAAACACACATAGTAAAACACATGTAAGAGTGGGGAAAAAAGGCTCACACTCTTACCAGGTGAAAAAAAAATCCTAGAAATCCAGCAAAGCTGCTGAGGGACTCAGTAGGTAAGGGAAATTAACCATTTATGAGAATTCTCCCTAACAGGAACCCCCGAGGTCCTTGTGGAACTATTTTGAACTTGGGGAAGGAGAAGCTAAGAGAACGCCAAAGAGCTGGAAGAAGCCCAGAACTTTATTTTTGAACACTATTTACTTTATTGTTGACATCCCTACACAGTGTATAGATTTAGTTGTGAGGGCAAGCATAGGTTTTGGACACAGACAGACTTTTCATTTGAACTTACTGACATGTATAATCCTTAGTTTTCTTTGGGTAGGGAAATCCCACCTTAGCATAGGGCAAGTTAGGCCTTACTCCATCCTGACATATAACGAATATATAGCTTTTTCTAGAAAGGTGAATCTGTCGTCTGTCTTACTTCATGATGTCTGCACATTTAGCACAGAAGGATGATATAATGCATGGAAGAAGCAATAGTATAGATGTTATTACCATCTAATCTACAACATCACAATTGCAAACAAAATCTTCACGATGTAAATACAGTCCTACATTAGCTGCAGGGACTACCAGGACCAGTCAATGGGTTGGTCAAGAGCTAAAAATCCAAAAACTGTGTCCCCCACACATGTCATTCCCCTCTTAGCTGCACTTCAATGCAGCAACCTCAGCCATAGGTGACACTCAAACGCCACCACATAACCAAAACAAAAATGGTAAGTGTGTAAAGAAAACAGGCAGCAAATAATTCCTATTTCCAATAGTTACTGCTTAGCCACATGCCGACCTTGGAAGTTCTCACTTTTTATTATGTGGAACTTGCAACTTATTCTTCACATTATTGTGGACATGCAAGTCCAGAACACAAACCTAATAAACATGCAAAACTTATAGGTCATGCCTCCCTTCTCGTTCTAACTCTCCTCACAAATAACCCCACTCCCTTTGAATGAATACATATATTAATAAAATGCCATGACACACGCAGCAGCCCCTAGTCCCCTTTATTAGAAGTATAGAGAAGAGAAGCCCCGGACATAAACTATCAACTGCATGCTGGTTGACTCGCTAAACAACTCTCTCTCCTTAAAGAGAAAGAGCCCTATCAAAAAGCTTTGGTACCGTTTCGTCGCTAAGAACAGTTTTCTTCTCCTGTTTACTGTTATAATTGTTTTTCTCACCATCCTCTACCACGCCATCCTTTCTGATCGATTCCCCGCCATCCTCCTGTTTTGTTAGTTTTTAAATGTATTTTAGTGGCGTTTTTGACAAATATAGAGCACTCCCCCCGAGCCCCCTTTACCGTCGAGGTAGATCCTCACGCTGCTGCTGTCTGTGTGCGGGTCCCATGCTATTTGCAGAATTCGCTTTCCCATTGCGAACCTCTCAATTTTAGCCAGTACAGCTTGCAAAAACCCATGCTGACCTGTGTTAGGCGTGTAGATCGATGCCACAGTGTAACCCCCCCCCCACCTCCCCTCCCCTTCCCATCCGATGTTTGTGATAATATACCTGCCTTCGTTGTCTCCCTCTATGGCAATGATGTGCAGACCCGGCAGCTGCCGGATGGCTATAAGAACTTCTCCCGTCTTACCCTGGGCATTAGACTCTAGTATATGTAGGTATCCCTTTATCCCCAACTTATGTTTATCCCTTTTCTGGATATGCGTCTCCTGAAATGTCACAATATCTGGCCTTTCCTTCCCAAGCGCTGTTCCACCTTTCTCCTTTCAAGCAGGGAGTTTAGCCCCCGGACATTGAGTGTAGTTAGTCTGAAAGTATTCCTATTCCCTGTGTTTGTACTGGTGTGAATCCTTCCATGTGCCAAATGTCCACCCCTCTCCCCCCCCCTTTGGTCCTGCCCCCCCCTTGTCCTCCCCCCAAAATAAATTATGGTCAGGCTCAACCATTCTACCAATTCCCCAAGCAACAGGCCATGGGGGTTGAACCTCTGTAATAACTCAGAGAAACTGTGCATATGAATGATTCCAAACTATAAAGTATCTCCACCCTCCCCACCCCCCCGCACCTAACTCCCCAGGCGAGTATCCTGGGAATCTACACCCCCTCGTCATGACTCTGGTCAAGGGGGTCCCCTGTCGGGGTTTAAGGAAGCCCCCTCCTGGATGCTTCCTCTTTCAGCTGGTCTTACTGGGCCATTTGAAGCCCTCTTTTTCTGGCCCTTTGCTCGGACCGCTGCCCATTCCCATAATTTACTGTTGAAGGGTTCCCTCGCGGGTCTCCGCTCCTGTTGCGGGGCCACCTCTTCTTCCACTTTCAAGATCTTCCACCCATCCTCTCATGTGATGACGCAATGTTGCCTCCCTCCCATTAGGACGGATCAAAAGTGAAGGTCCATTTGTATTTCACCTGCACCCGCGTCAAGGCCCTGACCACTGGCCCCATCATTCTTTTCACCAATGTAGATAGTGCCAAGTCATGATATAGCTGGATCTCAGACCTATTGATCTTTATGGGGCCTGCCCTCCTAGAGGCTGCCAGAATCCTCTTTCTGGCCATACTGCTGGAGTGCCACCACAGTGTCTCTTGGTCTGGCACCTGGTCCTCCTCCCACCCCCCACTTGGGTCCCACTCAGCAGATTCGGTCTAGATAGATTTCCGACCAATTCGCCAGAAGATCCGAAAAGACCTGTTGTGCAATTTCCCACAGGTCCTTATCCGCCACTCCCCCTGAGTGTCAATTGATTCTTATATTAGACTTTCTTGAGCGGTTCTCCAAATGTTTAAATTCTGCGTGACCCTCACTAGCTGTTTCACCAAGATGTCAGTTTTTCGAGTATCCTCAGCTATTTCTTGTATGGTGTTTTCTGCTGCATTGGTCCGTTTCTCCAACTTTGCTAGATTGCATTTCACCTCCTGCACCGACTGGGACAGTTCTACTCGTATAATGCTCAGCTGTGTTTGTAGTGTCTCTGTGATTTTTTCACTGAACTTTTGGAAGCACTGTCAGAAGACCTCCTTGGTCACATCCTGCTCCGCTGTCCGTTTTGGTAGCCCCTCGAACTCACCTCCTCTTAGAGACCCCTGTTTGTTAACCGTGCCCGCCTCCCCTTCTCTCCCCCAAAGTTTCTGTAAATTGCCTTCATGAGACTTTTTGGCATGCTTGGGAGTGTGCTACATATCTTTGTTCTTGTTCCTCGACATCAGGAAGTGCCTTGTCGGTGGGACCCCTTTCACCTCCTCTTTCCCGGATCTCCATGGGATTAATGTGAACCTCTTCTTCGTTCACCGGTGTCAACCTCTCAGGGTCTTCCCAATCCAGGGGTGGGCTCCCCTTTCCTGTGCCTGCACGTCTCCCCCTGCGGTTCTTCACAGCCGAGTATGCCCACAGATGCCAGGTGCCCGGCCTCTGAGGGGGTGTGAGCTCATTCCCCTAATACGGGTCCCTGCCTAGTGGTCCCTCCTGTCTTGGGGCCTCGGCTGTCACGTTGCCAATTCATCCTCTACCCGCTGAGGGTCAGCGCATTCCTCCAACCTACCAGACGACGTGGTGTCCCGGCCCACCGCTCCTTTCGCCTCTGTGGCTGTCCTGCAAGTCTCTCCTCCCTTATGGGCCTCACTTGCTGTGCTGCACTTGCTGTGGGGTAGTGTTTGTCCAACTCCTGGCCTAGGCCGTGATCCTGATTGCCCGTGCCCCCTCAGAGCTCAATGCATTCCAGTGCCCTGTTCACCATATGTTGATTGCGGTGGGGGAGGAACCGCTTCGCTCCGGCTCTGCTGTAGCTACTACTCAAGTGGCAGATCAGTTCAGCATCTCCCCGGCCACTGCGCACTCGGTGGGTCCGGACCTCGGTTTCTTCTGCCAGCTCAGCTGGGCACGAGAAGTGTTTCACTGACCCGCAGGCTGCTTCTAATCGCCGCCTGGAGGCAGTTAATGTTTGTTTGCCAGGCCACCTCCCACAATCCGCTCCAGGAGAATCTCCATCTCCCTCGCGGCTAGAGATCTCAGCCCCCGGGGGTAGGGGATGCTTCTGGCAGCCGCTCCTCCTCACTGCTGCAGCCTTCTATGGGTCCCCATCAAGGAGGCAACCTTATTTCCACTCCTCCGAGCCGCAGCAACAGCGTTTGTCTGCTGACGTCCGCACTCCCTGGGTACAGCAGCTAAAACCCTGTTGCAACCCGCTCTGATTCCCCACTTGGGGAGAGCTTAATTGCAGTTGTAGGGTGCCGGCAGGTGAGAGTGCTCCTGTTGCAGTCCCCTAAACCTGGCAGCCATCCTGGAACCCCTTGACCTTTTTTTAAGCCTTAAACCTTAATTTCGAATGGATTGTGTCCTCCAACGTATTCCACATCTTTGACATGTAATGTCCGCAGCTGTGCTGCTTTGGAAATTTTTCGGCAGAGAGCGTCCTGCGTCGATGGTGTCGGGTCGATGTCCCTCTAAGGCCTCCATTGAGGGTGACGTCACTGGATGTTATAAATAGGATGCACATCGCCCGTAGCCTCTGTTCCGTTTTTTCCGCAAACGTGTTTGCTTCAAGAACTCAGCGCGGCTTGTGTTATCTTCTTCGAAGAAAATTTCTTCTTCTTCTACTCCTCCGACTCTGCGTTCCGTGTTTAAGACATGCCGGGACTGTAAGTCCAAAATGTCTATTACGGACCTGCACCGTATCTGCTTGTGGTGTCTGGGCGAAAGTCATGATACCGTCGACTGTTCGAAGTGCCAGTCGTTGACTGCCAAGGCCTTGCAGGAGCGTAAGAGGAAGTTGCAGGTAGGTCGGGTTTCCAAAACACGTAAAACCAAAAAATCTACAGGTATTTCCACCGACGATTCGAGGGGTGACTCTTCCCCATCGGAAGGAATCCAAGGGCTCTCGGTCCTGCAGTGGTTCCCGCCACTCGTCGTCCTTGTCGAGGTACTCACGGAAGCGGCATCACCGTTCGCCTTCCCCGTCGGATGATGTCTCCGCAAGGAAAGTGGCTTGTCCCACTAAATTCTGTACTCCAGAGGAATGGGAGGCATTCAGGGAGCAAATGCTGTTGTTTTTTCAATCCCAGGGCACAGTTCCGTCCACGGCTTCGATGGGAGCTGGCAGGGAACAGTCTCAGTCCAATGCTCGCGCACCCTCGAGGTGCCGTTCGGACAAGGATCAGGTGGATCACTAGAGACGTGCCAGATCTAGATCGCGGTCTTTGTCTCCAACGAAACCGCAGAAGTCTGGAAAAGGCTCAAGGTCAGCGTCGACTCCATCGGCGCCGTGTCTGTCGAGTGAGGCTATCGGGGCTTTGCATTCGGGCCGCCCCTCGGAGCCGTCGGCACCCTTGTCAACGTAGACGACGAGAACGTCAACGCCCTCGACGCCATTGGGGCAAAATGGCCGGAAATTGCAGTTGGAAGCCCCTGTGACTGTAGATCCTCCGAGAAAGGCTCTGTCTAAGACGGCGAGACCTGTCCTTTCATTCTCTGCAGGACATGAGGATGAGGAGAGGTCTGAGGTGGAGTTGGAGCCCTTTGATGGTCCTGGTGTAGCACCTGAGGCTCCTGAAATGGTCTTTTCTGTGGACAGTCAGTTGGAAGATCTACGTCAGTCTCTACATGATGCCAGTGGCCTTGGCCCTTCTCCAGAGATGGGGTTTGGTAGGCCAGAGCCTTGGGCTCATGCTGAATCCTCCTATAGGAGGTTGATGTCGAGGGTTACGGAGTACCTAGGGAGGTCCGGCCCTCAGGTTGAATTCAATCAGGATGACCTGACTGATATTTTAGATCAGGGTCCGTCCACTGACCCAGTGTTGCCTTTTCATTTGGCATTACAGAAATGGGTGGCGGCTACTTGGCAGACTCCGCAGTCTCTCCCGGCGTTCAACAAGTCGTTAACTAAGAAATACTGCCCAGCCAATAGCGACCCCAGCTACCTATCCACTCGCCCCACTCCTGAGAGTTTGGTGGTTCAGGTGGCCACGGCCACCTCGAGGCAGACAGCGTACCCTACCATCCCTCCTGATAGGGACGACAAGCGCTTCGGTGCTTGGGCATGCAAGGTATTTTCAGCTGGGAGTATGGCACTGAAGTCAGCCAACTCCACTTGTGCCTTGGCACGGTTTTCACACACACTGTGGAATTGTCTCTCTAGCGGTTGAGCATATTCCAGAGGGGGAAGAAAGGGATGGGTTTGTTGCTCTTGTGCAGGATGGCAAGGATGCCATGTGTGAATCCCTTCAGTCTGGGTTGGACACGACTGGTAGTGTTAGCAGGTCCATGGCTGCAAGCACCGTGATACGCAGGTTTGCATGGTTGCGGAAGTCAGGCTTTGCTCCAGATGTGCAAGCCCCTCTTCTCAACATGCCCTTTGATCGTTCGCATTTGTTTGCCAGCAAGGCTTGAGAGGTTGCAGACCTCGAAAGCAGCTGCTAAGTGTTTGGGTGCTGCTGTGCGTCAAACTCCACCTTTTCGTCCCTGGGGGACAGCAATGGAGGGGGGGGGGGTTCCTTTCGTTACTACTCCTCTTGGTAGAGGGAAAGGAGCCACTAATCAAAGGGACTACCTTAAAAGTACCTGTGGTGGACGGGGAAGAGGTGCCAAAGCTGCTCAGGCAGTTGCCTCTTTGCCTTCAGGCGCTGTCGCAGCCGCTCCACAACAGCTATGAGGCCAGGTCCCATTGTTCGCCGGTTGGGGGCAGACTGTCTCGGCATCTAGAAGAATGGCGGGTCATTACTTCAGATGCGTGGGTTCTGGAAACAATAGCCCACGGCTACTGCCTTCCCTTCCTAGAACGGCCTCATGACAATCCACCGGGGAATCTCTCTTTGAAGTTTCCTGATCCGCTCCTTGTGCAGGAAATCTTGACCCTGCTGGAGAAAGACGCTATGGATCTAGTGCCTGTGGCGGAGAGGAACAAGGGCTGGTATTCCCCATATTTTTTTATTCCCAAGAAAGACAGAGGACTGAGACCCATCTTGGACTTGCGTCGCTTGAACAAGTTCCTCAGGAAGGACAAGTTCAAGATGGTCACTCTTTCTCAGGTCCTTCAGGCCCTTCGACTTCAGGATTGGTTGGTGTCTCTGGACCTACAGGGTGCTTATTTTCATGTGCCCATCCATCCAAAGCACAGAAAATACCTGAGGTTTGCGGCTGACAACTCGCACTTTCAGTTTCGGGTCCTGCCATTTGGGTTGATCTCCACCCGAGGGTCTTCACCAAGCTAATCGTGGTGGTGGCAGCGTATTTCAGGAGGGGGGGTAGTTCATGTCTACCCCTACCTGGATGACTGACTGATCTGGGTGCCTTCTCCCGAACAAGCTTTGGATGATCTCACCCTCTCCTGCTGCTCCCTTCACAAGCTGGGCTTCTCCCTCAGTTTCAAGAAGTCCCATATGACACCTTTCCAGCAGCTCCAGTACACCGGGGCTGTGTTGGACACGCCCTTGGGGAAATAATCGCCTCCCAAGGTGAGGGCTCATCACATTGTACAGATGGTCAGCAAATTCCTACATGCCCAGCGTCTTCCGGCTTTCGAAATCTTAAGGTTGCTCGGCCTCATGGCATCCTGCATTTTTCTGGTGCCAGAGGCAAGATGTAGAATGAGATCCCTTCAATGGGCTCTCAAGATGAAGTGGCTGCAATTCTCAGGCAAGTTGTCGGATCCCATTCAGATTCCACTCTCGGTCTTGCAGGATCTTCTGTGGTGGGCCAGCGAAGGGAATCTGATGAACGCGAGCCTTTTTGGCAATCTTGGCCAGAGGTGACGGTGGTGACGGACGCTTCCCTCACAGGATGGGGAGCTCACGCCAACGAGCTGACAGCCAGCGGTCGTTGGTCTCCGTTGGAGTCCAAACTCCACATAAACCTTTTGGAGCTGAGGCCCATTAGGCTAGCCCTGAAGGCTTTTCTGCTGTCTGTGCGGGGGAAGAGTGTCCTAATCATGACGGACAACACAGTGGCCATGCATTACCTCAACAAAAAAGGGGGTCTCTCTCTCTCTCTCTCTCTCTCTTCTCCTTCTCCTTCTCCTTCTCCTTCTCCTCCTCCTCCTCCTTCTCCTTCTCCTTCTCCTTCTTCTCCTTCTTCTCCTTCTCCTTCTCCTTCTCCTTCTTCTCCTTCTCCTCCTTCTTCTCCTTCTCCTTCTCCTTCTTCTCCTTCTCCTTCTTCTCCTTCTCCTTCTCCTTCTCCTCCCCCCCCCCTCCTCCCCAGAGGTCAAGACTCTCAACCTTCACGGTTGGTTTCTGAAAGGTTGAGATATAAAGATTGGGACCTCCCGGATGACGTGCTGGAGGTGTTGCTATCAGCCAGGTGGCTGGCGACCAAATCCCTGTACCGTTGGCGTAGGTTTTGCGACTGGTGCAGAGGAAACAATGTTGATCCTTTTCAGTGTTCCATTCCGATGGTTCTTGCTTTCTTTGGCCCACAGGGGCCTTGAAGTGGGCTACCTGGCGGCGCGGTCTATTTTCAAGTTCTCGTCTGAGGAATGTTCTTATTTTAAGATTCCTTTGATTTCCCAATTTCTAAAAGGGCTCACAAATATGTTCCTGCCGTCCACTTTTCTGGTACCGGTTCGGGATCTGAATTTAGTCTTGAAATTCCTGATGGCTGCTCCGTTTGAACCTCTGCACTTTGAGACTGTTGTCTTTGAAGACCGTTTTCTTGGTTGCAGTTACATCTGCTCGCAGAGTGAGTGAATTACAGGCACTTTCATCTAAGCCACCATTTACTGTGTTCCACAAAGATAGGGTTGTACTGAGGGTACGTCCATCTTTTCTACCTAAGGTAGTGTCTGAGTTTCATCTGAGCCAGAAAGTGGTACTTCCTACTTTCTGTCCTCCCCTTCATCCTGGATAGGAAGATGAGCGACTCCATAGGTTGTACCATAGGAGAGCTTTGAGCTTTTATAGTTCTAGGATGTCCAGGGTCAGATTGGACGACCAACTTTTTGTGGGGTACACTAGACACCGATTGGGCCAGGCTGTTACCAAACAGACCTTTTCCAGGTGGATTATCCTCACCATTACTGAATGTTAGAACGGTGGGCAAAGACCCTCCTGAGGCCTTGCGAGCTCACTCCACTAGGGGCGTGGCTACATCCACAGCCCTGCAGCAGGGAGTTCATATTACGAATATTTGTGATGCAGCAACGTGGTCTTCCATCGACACCTTTGTCAAGCATTACTCCCTGGATACACTCCATGGTCAGGATTATGGCCTTTGGTAAAGCGGTGCTTTATTCCGCCATCTGATTGGGTATTCTAAATTCTTCTCCCTCCTCTATTCACTGATACTGTTTTGGGAGTCTGTCAAAGATGTGGAATACGTTGGAGGACAGAATCCATTCTAAGAACTAGTTTCTTACCAACTGGTAACATTCTTTCAATTGTATGTTCCTCCAACGTATTCCATATCGCCCTACCAGCCTGCCCCTCTGAAGAATTTCCTATGCTATTGCAGCTTGTGTTCCCTCAAGGCTATGTGCAGTCAAGCAGGCATTGTGTACGAGCATGTGCAGGACACCCTCTTCCGAAAAATTTCCGAAGCAGCACAGCTGTCGTCATTACATGTCAAAGATGTGGAATACGTTGGAGGAACATCCAATCGAAAGAATGTTACCAGTTGGTAATTAACTAGTTCTTCTTTCCTACTCCTCTTCTTTTTCTGTTGTGTTGTTTTTTTTTTCTTGTTTCTTGGACCCAATTGAGTGTAGGTCCCTCAGTGCCTATCTCATGAACCATGAGCTGACTATACTTACATAGAAATAAAGCTGTCTTTATTCATAGAAACGCCACCCATCCTCTTGTGCTTCTTTGTGGAATATAACACAGGCTCCGGACATGGTGCGGAACGCTGGCCTGGCTGTGATACAGGTGAAGTATCTGTAAATGATAATTTCATCTTTGGGCTACTCACCATCACCCCTGCACCCCTTCCCATCCACACCAGGGTTGCACCTACCCACAGTTTACAGACCACTAACATAAAAGATTTCCTGGCACTTTTAACTGATTGCACGTAATTCCAAGGAACATTCCTGTGTCTTCCCAAGCGGAAAGAAAGTGTGATATTTGGCCCCTCGGAAGAAGCACATGTTACATCTCCACTGTAAAGCAAGTTGTTGATATACTTTGGAAGTGCAACCAGTAACTTTTGTTTCCCCAAACAGTAGCCCAGTGTAGAGTTCCGATGTTAATTATTGAAGGGAGAGGAAAGTTGGTCTCATCTGAATTGGGAAACTCTCAAATGTAGCACTGTGCTTATGTAAGATATGATGAAACATCCAATATGCTGATATAAATGCGATGGATTGTGGTGAGAATAAGCATAAAACTGGGCTGACTGATTTAAGAGAATATGTTCATAAGTCTATTGCAACTATGCTAAAGGTTATAAAGTATTGGCAATTAAAAATGTAGTGTATGATAACGGCAAGAGTCCCTTTTACATCAATGCTTTTGATAAGTCTGCAGAGGGTACATTTGTGAGAATAGAAAGGTAGAAACATGTGCATGTCGAAAGGCAAAATAACCCAGTGAATATAGAGTCAGCAGTTAATGAGGGAGATAATAGTTATAGCTTGAGTGCTATAGTGTATGTATATATATATATATATATTTCTGAGGTGTCTGGATCTGCTTAGATCACATACTATGCATAGGCCGACATCTAGTGGTAGCTGCAGAGTATTACATTTTTATTTTCGAAACTCAAAAAAGGACGTGACAGGGCATGCCAGTAATACTATCCCTAGTTTGAAGTCCACTGTACCCATGGTCCGTCACACGTCAAGGTTCTTTCTGTCCTTTTGACAACCGTTTTCCGCAACATCTCCGGCAACGGCTTCGAGGACAAGACCATCAGTCAACGACAGCGACTCCTGTCTCGACAAACATTTGCCTGTGGCCTGCACAGTAGGGAGAGCGGAGGAGGTTCATATTCCAGTCTCACTAAGACAATGTATATTCCCCTATACTCCCATTTATTTCGTCAGCCTGCCACCTTTATACACACTGGAAAACACTCCTTTTAAATTCTGTCCTTCCTGTAACAGGTGGTTTCCCTGGAAGGATTCACACCGGGTGTGTAACTTTTGTCTTCCTAGGGACCACGCTGAAAACCAACGCAAGTCTTGCAAACTGTTCAGGCCCAGAACATTAAAGGATTGCAAAACTAAATGCTGGGCCTGCCACGCCATGCAGGCCGAGGCTGCCATGGACGTTGAGGGAGCCTCCAGCGATGTCAGCATCCCTAGAGACGCAGAGGGCGATCGGGATCCAACGGGGTCCTCTGGGTCATTGCGGTTGCAATCACCACATTACAGGCCCTCGAAACAGATGCCCAAGTCTGTTTCCGACACTGAGTCTAAATCAGGGAGGTCCTCCGGTTCTGGCGACCCGGAGTCGACGACCCTAGCAAAAAGCTCTATGATGAGCGACTTAATAAAGAAACACGTCCCTGACACCCTATCAAAGGCAAGGACGTCGAAGAACTCTAAATCTTTGACACCCCAGGTCACAAAGTCACAAGGTACAAAAGGAAGGGATTCCTCTACCCCTGATGACACCCTTTCAGGGGCAAAGACCCTTACCCCAGACCCGCTACCTACACCTGCTCCCTCTGTATTGCCAAGCTGCTCTGAGTGGATGCCAGAAAAATTTGATAGGGCCATGCGAAGAATGTCCAGTTTTATAAACTTCTTTGATGAACACCCCGAACAGCTCAACAACCTTCAGGTACCCCCACAAGGCGAGGCAGCAAGCATGCAGCCTGAAACCAAAAAAGCCTGCATGGACACGACACAGGCCACTTCCTCGTCATACCAAGACGTAGGTCAAGCCACATATTATTATGACACTCAAGGCTCACATGACCCTGACTCATATTCAGACCCAAGGACCAAGGGGACACAGGGGACTTAGACCAATACTATGATGATGACGACAAGAACACACCGACCCACCAGTGGCTGACTCCCCGGTAGACAACCAACTGCAATACAATTACCTGCTCTTAGATTGCAGAGCACTTTAAGATAGATACCCAGGAAGCCCAGGTCGATAGTCTTTGTGGAGGACATCCTTTGGGATAAAAAAATCTGCAGCACAGTTTATCCCCTTGCTTCAATCGGTCCAGAGGCGTATTCAGCCCTCTCTGTTTACTCCCAATCTGACATGGGAGGTCAACCCACGCATCGAAAAGATATTTAGACCTGCCTCCTCAAACTCCTTATACATTAGGGGGCAGCTAAAGCCCGACTCTCTAGTAGTCACCACCACAGGAAAGAGAGCAGGAACCCCTCTGGACCCCTGACAAGTAGAGCAAAAAGATCCTACACCCTGGGTAGGAAAGTAGCTTCCTTGGCTGCCTATCAAACAAGAATAGCTAATAATACTACACTATTAGCCAGCTATAACTGCCACAAGTGGGACGAGATCACACAACAAATAGACATAATCCCAGAGCACCTAAAAACACAGCTCTCACACACCATCACTGAGAGGAGACGGGTAGCAAGCTACATCCTTTAAAATAACCTAGAGGCACCAGACAACACAGGGAGAATCATGGCAGAAGGCACACTATTCAAACGCCACGCATGTCTCTGTCAATCAGGTTTCAAATTGGAGACCCAGGCTACCCTCTTAAACATGCCTATTGAGCCCAAAGCTTTATTTGGCAAAGCAGTTGAGGATGCACTTAAAAGTGCAAAAGAGGAATATGATACCCTCAAATCCCTGGGACAGCTCACTAACAAACCCTTTGGGCAGAGAGGAGGATCAAACAGACACCGGTTTAGAGGACTGAACTCCCTGCGGTCCTCTAACTACAACCAGGGCGTGCAAGGTTTGTCCGAGGGTTCTTTGCAAGTGCAATCCCCCAACAGGGTTTTCAAAGAGGCCAAAGAAGGTCTAGAAGTAGGGGCAGGTCCTCCTCAAGAGGGGGCTCAACCCCTCCTAAACAATGACCACCCGCTACAGGTTCCCTCCCATGCCACTCCAGTAGGAGGTTGTATGTCACACTTTATCCATGCATGGAAGGGGATCACGTCAGACAAGTGGGTACTTTCCACCGTGGTGGGGGGTTATTTTAGAGAGCTAATTCAAACACCAGCCAACCACCCTCTAAGACAAAGACAGACTTCACAGGAAGAACAACGGAGCCTGTTGGAAGAGGTCAAAGCACTGCTACTAAAGGACGCCATAGAAATCGTCCCAGCACAACAGGTAAACAAGTGTATTTAATGTACTTCTGTGTGCCAAAAAAATACCTAACAATGCACCCTGTTCTAGACCTGTGCCCTGCAAAAATCTATGACAAGCCACAAAAATTCTGCATGGCAACGCTACAGGAAGTAATCCCACTATTAAAACAGGGGGACTACATGGCAACCTTAAATATGAAAGGTGCATACTTTCATATTTCAATGTTCCCTGCGCACAGAAGATTCTTGCGCTTCAAAATAGCAAACTAACACTACCAATTCAAGGTGCTGCCCTTCGGCATAGCCTCGCTCCAAGGGTATTCACCAAGATGCTAGTGGTAGTGGCAGCACATCTACGCAGAGAATGGATCCCGGTGTATCCTTATCTGGACGACTGGCTGATAGCAGGGGAATCCCCCCAAATTTGCAAGCAGAATACCCAGAGAACAATCAATCTCCTGTTCCAATTGGGATTCTCAATCAACGAGAAAAAAATCAAGTCTCGTTCCAAGCAAGAAAAAACAGTTCTTAGGAGCTGTCATAAGGACAGAAGAGGTTCTAGGTCCGTCAAACGAAAGAGTGCAGAACATACCGCTGCAAATACCTCAGTATCTAGCCGGTCGCCAAATAACCGTATGCAAAGCAATGTTCTTGCTCGGGATGATGGCTTCATGCATTTACCTGGTTCTGCACTCACGGCTGCGCATGCGCCCAATGCAAGAGTGGTTAGCGAACAGTCGACTCAGGCAAGCGGCCAGTGGGACGATCTAGTGGTTGTTTCGCTAACCCTAGTTCAAGCACTACGCTGGTGGACAAAGGAAACCTGTTAAAGAGGAAACCTTTTCACATCCCTGCAGTGCAAGCAATTGTCAGAACAGACGCATCACTTACCGGGTGGGGAGCCTATTCCTTCACGACACAGCTCCCGTGTACTCGGATCACCGCCCAAAATCACATTAACCTGTCAGGGGTCAAACAGTACACGTCCTCACGGACAGCGCCACTGCCATGTTTTACATAAACAAGCAAGGGGGGCACACACTCTCCAAGTCTGTCCAGAAAATGTGGAAGTGGGCACTTAAACAGGGCATGTTCCTAAGG
Organism: Ambystoma mexicanum; assembly: GCF_040938575.1. Classification (NCBI taxonomy): domain Eukaryota; kingdom Metazoa; phylum Chordata; class Amphibia; order Caudata; family Ambystomatidae; genus Ambystoma; species Ambystoma mexicanum. The sequence goes on from NC_090932.1 coordinate 547,949,708, forward strand.
TCGCAACATGTTGCAAGGGAACTCGATTCTCTGGCAGACTCATTTAGCAGAGATCCTCTACCCGAAGAACACGAGTGGCAGCTCGACAAAGACATCTTAAATGATATCTTCTCCCGGGGATGTTACCCACCTTTAGATTTGTTCGCCACAAGCCAAAACACGCAATGCCCAGATTTCGCATTGAGGTTTCCCCAACACGGATCCAAGGAGAACCCTGTGGATGAACTGGTCAAGGAAATGTGCCTATGCTTTTCCCCCCAACACCACTACTCAGTAGGTTGGTGAACAAAATGCACCAGGAACAAGTGACACTTAACCTAGTTGCTCCTATGTGGGTGAGACAACCTTGGTTTCTGCATCTGCGGAAACTGGCGATGTGCAATCCAATCAAACTCCTGTGCCCCTACAACATGCTCACACAGCACAGGGGGGCAACGTTCCACCCACACTCTTTGAACTTGGCAGCTTGGCTCCTGAACTCATAGAATTTGGCCATTTAAAACTACCTCAAAGGTGTATGGAAATCCTCAAGGAGTCGTGGAAGCCAAACACCAACCACTGTTATTTTAACAAATAGAAAATATTTGTAATATGGTTCTTGTCAAAAATGTAAACCCAATCGAATGTACTCTATCACACATTCTTAGTTACATGCTCCACTTGCTAGACTCCGGGCTGGTATTTAAATCCATTAAGGTTCACCTAGCGGCTCTGTCCACATACACCACTTCTGAAAGCAAGGTGTCTTGGTGGAAAGTCCCTGTCATGAAGGCATTCATGGAAGGAGAACAAAGACTTTACCTTCCCATTTCAAACCCGCCTCCAGGGTGGGACCTAAATGTGGTACTTGCAAAGCTCATAGGACCCCCCCTTGAACCCTATGCACAAATCTAGCCTTAAACACCTTATATATCAACTGGGTTTTCTGGTGGCTATCACCTCCATAATAAGAGTCAGTGAACTACAAACTTTGTCAGTGCAAGACCCTTTCTTTGTTATTCACAAAGACAAGTTGGTACTAAGCCACACCGTAGGTTTTCACCTAAGTTAATATCTAAGTTCCATGTCAAATAGTCCACTGAACTACCAGCTTTCTTTCAAAACCCTTCCAGCTCAGCTGAGAAAAAAACTCCATACACTAGATGTAAGGAGGGCGGTTCTTTACTATGTAAACAAAACAAAACCACTGCGAAAAATAGACCAACTGTTTGTCTTCATGGCACCTGGCAGGGAAGGTGATCACGTTTCAAAAAACGCCATCTCCAGATGGATAGTGAAATGCATACAACTCTGCTACTCTCTATCAAACAAGACTCTGCCTTTCACACCAAGAGTGCACTCTACCAGGGGTACAGCAGCTACTCTGGCATTTATTGCAAACATCCCGCTGGGTGCCATTTGCAAAGCAAAAACATGGAGCTCCATACATACTTTTACTCAGCACTACTGCATTGAGAAACATTCTAAAGCAGATTCACAGGTGGGACAAGCGGTGCTAAAACATCTATTTGCCGCTGTAACTTCTCACAACCCACCACCTTCTCCAGACACTGCTCGCTAATCTATGCATAGCATGTGATCCTTGCAGATCCACAAGCTTCAGAAGGGACACATTACTCATCGTAATCGTATTTCTGATGCTTATATCTGCTTGGATTCACATGCAACCCACCCTTCCTCCCCTGTGGAATAGAAGGTACATAGATGTTTTCTGGCTTCATCTACTCTTATCTGCTTAATTACATGTGTACTCACGCTACACGTCATGCTACCTCATGTCACAAACAAACCAATCTGAGGGACCTCGACGCGTGAAAGACCATGGGCACAGTGAACGTCACACTAGGGATAGTATTACTGGCATACCCTGTAGACGGCCCTTTTCGAGTTTCCAAAACAAAAAATGTAATACTCCACGGCTACTACTAGATGTTGGCCTATGCATAGTATGTGAATCTAAGCAGATACAAGCATCAGAAATACGATTACGGTGAGTAATATATCCCATAGATCACTGAAAAAACCTTAGTTAGGGTGCAGTTAAGTTGGGCAGATTTAACACGCCAAAACCCTTGAAATTCAGCGGATGTGAGACGTCATTACCAGCTTAACTCAGCGCACTCACTTTGATGTCCCTCATAATGCCATTTTGTATCTCATTGTGAATCCCTTCTCTTATAAAATGTATGGGCTCCATGGGCTTCACAACAAGAACGTGCTGAAAGTAGGTTCGATCTACCAGTAGAAGAGAGTTAGTGACTCTCTGCCTACCCCTCCATTCCGGCAAACTACCGCCCTATCTCTATCACCCCTTTCCTGGGCAAACTCCTGGAGAAGCTGGCTATCTCTCAGCTCACCCTCCACACTGAAACTGCTGGTTGCTTCCAAGACCCTCAGTCTGGCTTTAGAGCATCCAGAGGCACAGAAACTGCTCTTCTGAACACCCGTGAAGACCTGCTCTCAAATCCCGACACTAACACTGCCTCTGTGCTCATTCTTCTTGACCTTTCCTCTGCCTTTGACACAGTAAACCACAACATCCTGATCGCATGCCTGCATAACACCCTGGAAATCGCAGGTCAGGCTCTGGCGTGGTTAACTTCCTTCCTTTCCGACCGCCCATCCCAGGTGGAACTTGGGTCCCTTCACTCTACTATCACTATTTCAACCATTGGTGTTCCCCAGGGTTCTAACCTATCCCCCTGGTTCCTCAATGTCTACACAGCTGCCCTTGCACGTGTGATTGCCACTTTCATCTTTAACTTCCAGTGTTAGGCAGATGACACGCAACTCTCCTTCTGGCTACCCTCCGCCACCTCCTCTACCTCGCTCATATCTGACTGACTGCAATTCAGTCATGGTGTGCTGCAAACAACCTCTTCCTTAACACCAGTAATACTGAAATCGTTCGCATTGGGACTCCTGCTCCCGCTTTCACACTCTCGCTCTGGCCAGCCTCTCTTGGCCCTGCGCCCATGCCCACCTGAGAGGCAAAAAGCCTTGGGGTCATCTTCGACTCCACTCACATTTCAGACATCTCGAAAAAGTCCAACTACCAGCTACACCTCCTCAGAGGTACTCTTCCTTTTCTCATCTTCCCCCAGCGGCTCACTGTCTCCTGAGCCCTGGTTCTCTCAAGGCTGAACTACTGCAACTGCCTCTTTCTCAATCTTCCTGCCTCGCTCTGCGCCCTCTGCAAATCATCCAGAACAGAACCGCAAGACTTATCCTTGGCCTCAATCCCAGGGACCGCATCTCTCTGGCACTGAAATACCTCCACTGGCTCCCCATGGCTGCAAGGATCAAGTTCAAGACTCTCTGCATTGTCCACAAGGCTTTCTGGGGCCTGGGACCTACCTACCTGCAACATTGCCTACCTAAATACTGTCCTTCCCGAGCCCTCCGCTCACCTACATCCTACCTTCTACGAGTGAGCTGGTTCTCTAAGCAGAGATTTGGCGGGAGATCTTTATCCTCTGCAGGGGCCTCCCTCTAGAATAGCCTCCCTGCTGCACTCCATCCTGAGCCTTATCTCCTTAAATTCTGGAAACTCCTTAAGACATTCCTCTTCTCCTCTTCCTTCTCCCTCCCTGTACCCTGCTAACCTTTCTCTCCGCTCTGTCCCTCTCTCCCTCCTTTTCCGCACAGCCTGCTGACTGGCCACCTGGTGTACCTCAGAGTCTCACAGGTCCCTGGCACCCTCGCCAGTCCTCTCGCACTTGCCTCTGGGCCTTGCACTTGCTTCATCGTTACTGCACTTGGTCAATGACCCATGAGAGTGGCATCTTTCAGCACGTACCCCAGCTTCTGACTGACTGGGTGTTCTTGGTTCTCTCCCCCACCCTGTGCACTTGTCCCCCCTATCCCCTCTCCTGCACCTGTCTGCGCACTTGCACGACCTGAATATACCATGCCTTGAAGATAGTCTACCTGTTTTTCCCTTGTCTCCGCTCCTTGCATGGTGGCGCCTCAATGCACTTGGAAAAACTGCAGAATCATCATCAGACCTATTTGCTGTTATCTACACCATTAATTGTATTATATGCACTTATTCCATGCACCCACTCTGCCTGTGCAGACTTGTATCGTTCAGAAATTCAAAGGCTCTGAATGACTGTTGTTTTTCCCTTTTTGTTTCCTCCCTCCTTGAACGCTTTCAAGCACTTGCTTTGTGTATAGGCACTTTACAAGTAAACAATACCATAACATAAATGTAAATGCACCTCTAGAGAAGATTAAGCTGTTATTTGGTGGCGCCGGCTGTACTGGGTTCAACAGCTATGTAAATGTACTCCAGGAAAGGGCAAGGTTACAGAATAGCATAACAAAGCAGACGGGAGTTCTCAGCACTAATATCATAGCACAGATATCTTTGTACTCTTAATTATGGTAAATGGCAAACTGTGGAGACAGCAGGGTTGTGAGGTAGGAGTTATCGTAGTGACTTACTTATGATAGCCCTGGTTTAGCATGGCAAGAAATGTAGTCTACTCTGTTCTGGGCTTGGCTGCTCCCGAATGTGGTATTAGATGAAATGGGTCTCATGTCCATCATTGTCCTACCACAGAACTTTGGCAGCAAGCATGAGATGTCTGGAGACCCCAGGAACTGATGAAACTAAACAGAATCCACAAAAGGGAGGAGCGCATCATATTTTCATGGGTTGTTCATCCCCTTTACATTTTGTTTAATCTATCTCTGGAACAAGATAACATACAAATATAATAACAGGCCCATTAAGCAATCCCAAAACAGGCTACATTAATCAAAGCATAAAAAGCATCAAAAGCATCAAAGAATGAGACAAGGGGGACGTGGCTAAATTGCCATGTGAGAGGCTGGTTCGCTCCGGAGCTCCTGTGGATACAACATCCTGAGAATGCTCGCCGGATGGAAACATTGTATACATCGCCCAAACAGATCGGCAGATGTGTGAATGCGGGCTGCATACGGCGCACTGCGTTAGATCCAGAACCGCGCTATACAAAAGAAGATATCTGCTAAAGAACGGTGACTGGATCCTGACAAATGCCCAGGCAAAATGGCCGCTCAACAGAACAGAGGACCATGACGAAACAAACTTCGCGTGTGCGAAGCGGCTAAACTGAGTGCACACAGCACATCAAAATAAGGGCAATGAGGCGTCCTTCATGACGAGTAGGTAATCAGCGGGGGAATTGACTGCCGAGCCGCAGTGGTGTGGGATGTTTGAACCCACGCATCCAAGCCCTGCAACATCATTGTGCATTACTGGCAGCGGAAACATCATAATGGTCGCCGGAAAGCATGCTGCTGGCCAGAAATCACCAGAAAGTGCACAGCGAAAACCTGACAGATAGGCCACCATCCACTATTGCCTCTGTCAGTGTTAATACAGGAGACCATTGCCAACCCCATCCTTTGGCTGCCCACAGAGCAAAAGCAGACAAAGGAATATAGTGCTGCTCAAAATCCGTTTTAATTGATGTCAAAAATTGCTAAAATCATGGCTCACAGAACCACTAAAAAGGTCCCACCTCCTTGTTGGGGGGGGGGGGTCAACATCATTCTCCCGCAAGAATCTACATGAATCTGAGGTCCACAGAAGTGCATCCATATTTGAACAAAGTATATTTTGAGGATTGCTTACTGGTAAGGCAGCTGTTAAAAATGGGTGCAATACCGGTGCTTGCCACTGACCGGCGCTGGTGATCTAAATTCCGACAGGAGACCTGTATTTCTGTAGCTAAACTGTACCCGGAGTTAGCTGAGACTTCAAAGGCTGGTTGTCCCCGGGAAGTCTTAACACCTAGTCTTCTCAGCAACAAGGCAGGAAATCACATGGTTCTGTTAATCAGATGGAGAGTGACACCCTGGACTGATGCCCTGCTAGCAGGAAAAACAGGACAAAGGATTCCTTCAGCTGAATAGGGTATGCTGATTTTGGGTGTGAACTGTCAACACTGCTCTGGGGGAAGGCAAGACATTTGACCTCTGAGTCAAGCCAAGTTTCTAGGGGCGGGGACAAACCAATGGGTGTACTGAATTGAGAGCAAATGTATGTTTTATAAGAATACTGATAACTAATTACACCAAGTGGACAAAAATGTACAATTTGGAGATTCTTAATATGAAAAATGTACCCACAATTTGAGACTAAGCTGGACGCTGTGGGATGTTCTGAGACCAAACCCCATAATTATTAATATTGTCACTGCTGTGTTAATGCTAGAAACCTAAGAACTTACTGTCATATGCGCAGAGAGGGTGTGTACCTCTGTGTAAGGTTTGGGGCGAACCCAATATTGCGAAACCCACGAAAATCGCGAATAAGTTGTCATTTCTGAACCCAAGCTGTTAGAAAGAGCAGGGTTGAACAGAGACCTGTCTTAATTAATTTGTGAAGTGTACATGTCATTTCAACAACATGTGCATCTGGGAAGCATATTTGGTTATGAAAAATTGTTTTCTAAGTAAATGCAAGGGGTAGTGTTCTTTCAGCCAAGCCATAAACATAGCATCACTCTGACTCATTCTGACTTACTACTCCGTTCTCCAGTCAGGTCACAGTAAATCCTTTAACCTATCAGCATCCTCAGAGGGTTGGGCATAGAAAGTCAGTCTTCCCACCCACTTTCAAAAGACATAAAAAGAGACTGATGAGACCCAGATAGACACTCATTTTTCCCACTACTCATCGATTTCTTGTGCAGCACTTTGCCGGACGACTTCAAACCCAGACAAGATCCAGAGACCAGACTCTAGAACCCGGCTCTAGAACCTTAAGCAGGGGCCAAACCCAAAAGCTGAACTCTTTTCAGGGGCCCCAGAATCCAGCAACATAACCAAATTATTCTACAGCCGGGCGAGCTGTTTGATTCTGGCAAGAACCCGGTGCCACAACCATATCCAGACCTAGAAAGCAGAGCTGTATCCAGACCCAGACCAGACAGATGTGCAGTGCGATAGCAGACCAGAGGCCCCGCTTTGCGCAGAACCAGTGCCACAGACCGTCCCTTGGCGAGAGAACCGCAGCCCAAACCTGACCAGATCTGTGACGAGGTCCATTCCCTTCCAAAACTAGGAGTGAGTATCTAGAACTGTCCAGAACCCATTTCTTAGTTTAAAGTAATCTTATTCAAACCATTTCAACGTGTCCAGAATTGCATAGAAATCATGTGTCCATTCTGTGATTTCAAAGCTGCAAAAGTGTCATCTGTCATTCTGAAATCTTGACTTCATTTCTGAAAATCTACCTCCACGGAAACATCCGTATCTTTTGAACCGTATGTCTGAGATTTAACTGTCATTTTAAAGCTAAGAACCTAAGCTTTCCAACAAACCCAATACGACATTCCAACTCCTTATAGTCGTCCGCATTGTACGAGTGATTGTGCTTTCATTACGAGCACAATAAGCACATCAGAGGCATATCATTTCTGCTAAGCCGGCAGCAACACGGGGTCCGACCACGGACCGGACAGCTTCCCTGCTTGCCGTGAGCGGAATGGGCATTTAGACACGGAAATAATGTTGAGCACACTGACCGGCAACAGAAACGAGTAAGGTTGCCAAGGAGCCTACAACAAAGGAATATACATGAATGGGCTCGGCAGCGGATCACGGAAGGTGACGATGGGATAGTTGAATGTGCACTACATGGCACAACCAGGAGAGTGGACGTTACAGAGTGAAACGGTTGCCCTGCACAGCCGCTGACACACTGCCAGTGAGTAGAATGCAGTGGACAATAGGGCCGGATGGAATAGGGGCAGCATATTAGATGTGAACAGTGAGAACCAAAAGCCCGGTGACAGGAAATTGCGAGTGCCTCACGGAACGGCACCCACAGTACACACGGAGACAATAATCAGGCTGGTCACAAATGAAAGGGCTAATAGCTAACACTGACAAGGAGGGGTAGCCCCTGATGTAAGGAGGCGCATGGGCCGAACCTTTTGCCCAGGAGGCGAGGTTATAGATCCAGTATCCGGAAAGAAACAAAGAAGGAAGAGGACTCAAATATCAGGTACGATCAGATAATTTATGATACACCAACACTAAAGGAGGAATTGTAACCAGCAGATGTACCCCATTCTGCGCATAGCACAGCTAGCAGCCCTCCAGTAGACCAAAAGAGACCCAAACATTGGGCGAGCTGGTGCAGACGGGAAAGCCAGACGGTTTGACCCCGGCCACCTTGAACGAGGATATCTGGTGACGCTGTGATGGCATCCAGGCTGCCCAAGACAAAAGGAAAGCAGTCAACAATGGAGGAGTTAACAAAAACACCACAGGCAACTGAAGGGACCAGAAATAGGGAGAGGAACATGCAAACTGACACTGCGCCTGCACAGCACGACCAGCAGATTCTGGAGGCGATTGCGGGCCTGAAAGCAGCATGGGAAACTAAGCTTAATGCAGCCATGACTGAACTGAAAACATCACTGGAATTTAAGATAAACGCAGTGCAAGCAGATGTTAACTTACTGAGAAGACGCAAGAACAATAGCGGAACGCACAAGCGAGCTGGAGAAAGAAGTGAAATCAAACACAGCCGCCTGTACGTCAAACGCTTCAGAAGTCCACACATTGCGGTAGCAAGTGAGCAACCTGGAAAACGGGGCGGAGGAAGCTGAAAGGTGCGCTTGAAGAAATAATATACGCATTGTGGGGCTTCCAGAAAGAGAGGAAGGACCAGACTCTACGAACTACATTGAGACCATGTTGCTGCAAGAAATCAAGGGAGGGGCGCTTACCCAAGGATTTGCGGTGGAGTGAGCACACAGAGCCCAGACTAGGAGGCCACCACCAGGAGCCCCCGCACTCCATGAGACCAATCATCGCCAAAATATTGAGTTATCGGGATAGGGAAAAAATCCTGGAGCACTTCCGAAAAGGGGATACAATACAAAGGGCATCCGCGTTCATCACGGCGTACCCGGACTATACACTCCTGGTGCAGGGACGGCGACTAAATTATGGAGCGGTTAAGAGGAGATTGCGTGAGGCGGGCTACAGATATATGTTGATGTAACCAGCGAAACTGAAGGTGTTTCACAGAAACGGAGCCCTATTTTTTGAGACTCCAGAGGATGCGACAGAGTGGTTGGACGCACAGAACTGCCCGGCGGGAACAGATGACCAGATGGGGAGCAAAATGGACAAGAAAAGCAGCGGTTCCGGAGGCCGAGGTGCTGTATAAAATGTGACACTGGGACTTGAATATAGGACAGCGCATACGCAATTGGGCAGGTGCGCTATGTATTTGGAGGAGGAAGATGAGGGCGGGCAGGGTATTCTATAGCATAAGAGTGGGAGAAACAGAGGACTCGCGCTCTTAACCCATTAGATAGTTCAGTTGGTTTACTGGTAGCGTGGTAACCCCCTGCTGAGTTCCTAGTACCGGCAGAAGCCAAGATAGGACTAAATGCGGGGTAGCCTGAGATCCAGGGATGGAGCTGGGCTACAGTTGGGGATGGGAAGGGTGGGGGGTGGGAGGGGAGTTGGGGAGTTTGAAGTGAAATTAGAAATAGTTGGGGAGCGAGCCTATGCCTATAAATCACAGCACATGAAACAGGAGACGAGGGGAGACGGGACAGTTGGGGAACGAGCTTACACCCATACACCACTGTGCATGGAGCGAAAGACAAGGGAGGATAGAGGTGGGACTGGGTATGTATGAAAGATGGGAGACCTTAGGATAGCAACCTGGAATGTCAAGGGGCTCAATAGTTACTTGAAGAGGAATAAGATCATGATGTATCTAAGGAGGCAGAAAATAGATATCGCCTTATTACAAGAAACTCACCTCACGAAAGAAAAACAGGATGTGATATGGAAGAAATGGAAGGGGACCACCATAGGGGCAACATATTCAGCATACGCCAGGGGAAGTAATTCTTGGATAGCACCACATATACCCTTTCAACTATTACAGTCAACCGTTGAGTCAGATGGGAGGATGGTGGTGATAAGGGGATTGCTAGAAAATAGAGAGTTGTGTATCATTAACACACATGCCCCAAACCAAGATACTATGGGCAATTGTAGGACCTTATACAGCAAAGTCAGCCCGTACCTGGCGTGGGGGCAGTTATATGGGAAGGAGACTTCAACTGCACACTAGATCCCTGGGTGGATAGATCAGATAGGAAGATAGAAAAACCTACCCCTGCAGCCAAGACCTTGAGGACCCTGTTGAGAGACTTTAATCTAGAAGATATATGGAGGCTACACCACCCACATGATAGGCATTATTCCCATTACTCGGCTCCACAAAACCTATACACACGGTTAGACTATATGTTGGCTACTCTGGAAATGACGGGAGAGCTAATGCGGTTGGAATACAAAGCGAGAGTCCTCTCAGACAACTCGCCACTGATTATAACCTGGCAATACTTGCCTCCTAGAGCTAGGATCCCCACGTGGCGGCTTAGAGCCGAATAATTGAAAGACACCGTGTTCAGGGGGGGCATGAGAAAAGAAATTGTAGAATATTTTGAAAGTAACACTGGAAGTGTAGAATCGGCTGGAACTGGTGTTGGTGAGGGGAGCAGCTATATCTAAATCCAAAGGTCTGCAAGGAGGTATAACGCAGGAGTTGCCAAAGGCAGAGGTGAAGTTAGAGGCTATTATGCGCACAGGAGAGAACTCCCTTGAAGATGCAGAAGCCATACGTCAATTGCAGCAAGAGTGTGGAGTGCACTGGGAGAGATTATGCAACCTAAACTATAGGAAATACATAGAGAGGCAGCATGCTGGAGGGGACAAGCCGGGGAGGTTGTTGGCATGGTTGTATAAAAATGAGACACCCAGACCAACAATCAGAGCCATAATGGCAGAGAATGGACAAATACTTGACACCCAAGAGGGCGTGAACAGTGGGTTTCTTGAGTTCTACCAACAACTATAGGGAGACGTTGGAGGGGGTGAATTGCTTGAGATGGTTGAAACACTGGAAGATATTGGCTTACCTAAATTGGGCAATGCGGAGAGAGAGAACCTAGAGGCCCCAATCACGTTGGAGGAACTAGAAGCAGTGATCAAACTATTACCTACTAGCAAGGCCCTGGGAGCGGACGGACTCCCCAGCGAGTTCTACAAAACGTACAAGACGGAAGTGCTCCCCCCATTACTGGCAATGTGGAGTGAAGCGTTAGAAATAAGGATATTGCGGAATCCCTGAGAGAGGCGATCATTATTCCGCTTCTTAAGCCTAACAAGCCGAGCATGGACTGCGGGTCATACAGACCGCTATCCATGCTGAACCAGGACAGCAAGATACTCATGGCTGTGTTGGCGAATAGGCTGAGACCGGTTATTAACAAATGTATACATCCCGACCAGACCGGATAGGTCCCGCACAGAAGCATATCCGACAATCTCAGAAGGCTCCACCATGTCATAGAGCAAACAGAAAGGGACTTGTACGAAGTCGCAATTATCTCATTCGATGTGGTGAAGGCCTTTTGATTCTGTCAGATGGCCTTGGCTAATAGCAGCCTTAAAAGAATATGGAATTGGGCCTGGGTACTTGAAGTGGGTGAAACTGCTATATAGTACGCCACTGGCTAGAGTCAAGATGGGAGCAATCATTTCAGAGCGATGGCAACTCAGTAGGGGCACTAGGAAGGGATGCCCGTGATCCCCGATGCTGTTTATCCTAGCACTGGAACCACTAGCGATATATCTGAGGCAACAATACGAGGAGGGAGGTGGGGATCTACACGAAGGGAGGGCCACATTTAATATCAATGTATGCTGATGATATGCTATTATATTTAAAGTATCCTGAGAAAAACCTGCAATATATCTTAGAGGTAATGGAGTGATACGCAATGCTCTCTGGCATTGCAGTCAATCCTGAGAAATAGTGTATTTTCCCCTTGGGGAGATATATAGGGATTCCACGAGAAGATCTACCAGTATTACAAATACATTGGGAGACTAGAACCGTTAGATACATAGGGATTGATATCTATCACACGGTGGAGGCTGAATACAAACATTACACGGAAAAGGCAGTGGCAAACATTGAAAATAGCATGAGATTCTGGGCTAAGCTACCTTTGACCATGATAGGGAGGGTGGCACTGCTGAAGGTGGTTGTACTACCTTGGTTGTTACTTTTTAGGGAATATACCATACATGATACCCAAGCGATTCTTTGTTAAACTCCAGAGCATATGTAGAGGGTTCATATGGCATACTACCAAGAATAGAATAGTGCTGTGGAAACTGCAGAACATGTATGATCAAGGGGGCATAAAATTGCCCAATTTAGAGGTTTATTATTTGGCCAGTCAACTACAATATGTGGCTAAGTGGTTAACGGAGGACTCCACTTCCGAATCCAGATTGTTGAGGTCTGAATGTGTCCCGTTTTTCTTGAAAGCATGGATATGGCTGCCGAAATCGGAGCTAAAAGGGTGCACGAGGATGTTGGAATTGGGATGGAAAATATGGCGCAAGGCTTGCCAGGTCATGGAGAACCCGACCCTGTGTTCCCCACAAATGCCGCTAGTAGCATTAATTGTAGTGGACGAGCAATTGAGGAAGGTAATCCGTAGGCATTGGGAACCGATGGGTATTGCAAAGCTCTGAGATGTATGGCAAGATGGGAAGGTGATGGAATTTAATGCACTGGTAGAAGAAACTGGTCTACGCTTGGGACAGTATATTACTTATACTAGATTGGTGCGGCAAGGTGAAAGAGACGTGATCAGAAATAGTGCTAGAGGGTCAATTCGACACGGCCATAGAAACAATTTATGATATCTCAGAGGGGGGCCACGAGGTCTCTCGAATTTATGAACTGTTGATGCCAAGGGTGGGAAAGGAGGTGACCCCGCTGAGTCGGACTGGCAAGAGGAAGCTGGGGAACCTATGAATGATGGGTTGTGGATGAGGGTTCAGAGACACCACAAAAAAGTGTTGAGGAATGTGAGACTGCAACAGATCCAGGTATATATTACTCACAGGGCATACATGACCCCCCGAGGATTGCTCGATTCAAAAACGCAGGAACACAAACACGTCCCAAGTGCAGGAAGGTGAACGCAGGGATGATGCATATGTTGTGGGCATGCCATGAAATTGGAAAGTGATCGGGAAGAGGTAGCCCACCATTTAACCGAGAAAGGGATCATATTGGATGTGGAATCTGTATGGGCATGCATGGTGGGGGGTTTTCTAGGACCGCGCAGGCTGAAACACGCGAGTAAACTCAAGGACTTGGCCTATATACTTACCAAGTGCAGAATTGCTATGGGTTGGAAAGCAAACAATAGACCAAAGGTAGATGTTTGGTGGCACGACCTCTAGAAATGGGCAGAAGCGGAAACAGTGGTATGGAGCGAAGCAGTCAGTAGAAGGGGAGATGAGGTAGCAGAAACTTTGACGGCCTGGAGACACTTAGTGGCCACTGATTCCTCCGGGAGTACGGCGGAGGAGGTTCCCCCAGATGACACTGTGGCAGTTGGAGAAGTGGAGTAGGCTCGAGTTAGGGTGTGGGCAATGGGGTGACAGTGGGCATTTCATGATACTGCATATGATGCTCCGAACGTATATGATTCTCACTGTCTGGTTTGTTATTTTGTTGATTGGTGGTTTGCTAAAGTTAATAAAAATAGTTTTAAAAAAAAGAATGAGACAATGACTGTTTCGGAAAAGATTGGAGAGATGTGAAAATCAAGATTCCCCAAACCCGATCAGATGCATAATAGCAGCACTGTAGTCCCCCGCATTGTAAGTGGTCGCTAGAATTGAACGAGGGAGTGGGTGACCAAATAACAGCCATTTTACACCTGCCAATAAACCATGAAATGTTGGCTAGCTGTAGCGAGCCCTTGGTGGGGAGTTCGGATTGCCTGGGACAAAAAAAGATAAAGGCTTGGAGCATAGAGGGGTAAGCCCACACTCACTGATTTAGTGTAAACTGTCCCATTGTCATTAAGTCATATGTTTTTGAATACGTTATGAATGCTTCCTCTGGTGTAAAAAAATCAGATAAGTTCCAACTTAAAGTAAATTCTGTGCTTATGCCCCTTTTCTGGGCAAACTCTTGGAAAAGCTGGCCATCTCCCAGCTTAAACTTCACACTGAATCTGTTGATTGTCTCCATGACCATCAGTCTGGCTTCAGAGCTGGCAGAAGCACGGAAACTGCTCTCCTGAACATCCGTGAAGACCTGCTCTCAAACCTGGATACTAACCACCCCTCTGTCCTCATCATACTCGATCTCTCTTCTGCTTTTGATACTGTAAACCATGCCATCATGCTCAACTGACTCTGTGTTAACCTGATTAGGCCCTGACCTGGCTGACCTGCTTTCTCGCTGACCAACCCTCCCAGGGTCAAACTTGGGTTTGTTCTCTCTCTCTCTCTCTCTCTCTCTCTCTCTCTCTCTCTCTCTCTCTCTCTCTCTCTCTCTCTCTCTCTCTCTCTCTCTCTCTCTCTCTCTCTCTCTCTCTCTCTCTCTCTCTCTCTCTCTCTCTCTCTCTCTCTCTCTCTCTCTCTCTCTCTCTCTCTCTCTCTCTCTCTCTCTCTCTTCTCTCTCTCTCTCTCTCTCTCTCTCTCTCTCTCTCTCTCTCTCTCTCTCTCTCTCTCTCTCTCTCTCTCTCTCTCTCTCTCTCTCTCTCTCTCTCTCTCTCTCTCTCTCTCTCTCTCTCTCTCTCTCTCTCTCTCTCTCTCTCTCTCTCCCCCTCCCCCTCCCCCTCCCCCCCCACATGTGGTGTTTCCAGGGGTCTAATCCTTCTCCCTGGCTGTTCAACAAATACCTGGCACCTCTCGCCCACTGTCATGATTACCTCCAGAGTTGCAGGGTTGGGATCAGGTATTCAGGGTAGAAAGGGGTATTGGGGTAGATCTGTGGGGGCTGAATGGGTATTAGCATGGCAAACTCAGCATTCTGACATTCTTCAGTACCAAAGTTACAATGGGCTCCCATAGAGAACCAATGATTTACCATTTTCCTTAAGATGGCTGCCCTGCCGGGTCACTGACTAAGTAGCAATTGAGAACTAGTAGTTGGGCATGGAAGACTATAAAAGCCCCGCCCATGAGTAACCCGCGCTTCGCATTAGTTCCGCTGACAGCGGCGTAACGATACCGTCTCTCAGCTCACAGACCTGTAAGACAATAGAGAAAGTCATGTTAGGAACTTGTTAAGTTAACAGAAGTACCACAGATCTAAGTTTCCTACGTACCTGACAAGAATTTTCTACAGCAGCAGTACTCCGACAGGTGACTTCCTTTTCCGTAGTTCCGCAGTTCAGTCAGCAATCTTCTTTCACAGCCGCGGCTTCATCGTAGAATCTTTTCCGACCTCCGAAAAACCTGCAAATACAAGGTACAACAGTTAATGAAAGAAAATGTAAGACATTGTAGCGAGTGAAAGTAAAAACTATGCGGTTACGTGCCTGAAGCTCTGACAAGCTTTTCCAAGCAGTGCACGCCTTTCCCAACTACGCGCACATATTTACCTCACATAGAAGGCACCACAGCTTGGTAATGAAGGCACGTTGTGCTGCATGCCTTCCCCAACTTCGTGCGCATACTTACCTCAAGAGAAGACTTCATGTTTTTTTTCTTCAACGCCCGTACTCTTCAAGTGAAACTTTTCTCTTTAGCAAACTTGCAAAAGAAAGAGAGAGTTGTTAAATCTACATCAAGAGAGAGCTCTCTCATCAAGTACCTTTTTCATGGCAGGGGTGGCATTGGGTGGTGAAGGCTCAAGAAGATCTCAGGCTGGATAAAGTTGAAA